>NC_134038.1:72841072-73154804 GCF_965140245.1 Athene noctua | reverse complement strand
TAAACATTGATAAGACAAAACCTTCACACCATATCATCCAATCACACCATCACCAATTCTTTTGTACTAATCTAAGATTCATCTTAGCACTTGCTTGTGCTGTCACTATTCTTGAAGAAGTTTGTTATGCAGTACTAGACTACTCTTATTAGTAATATATAGTGGTCTTTCCTTATACCTTTACAAAAACATACATATAATGATGTCTATCAGTAGGGTACTCCTCCTTCAGTCTAATTTTTTTTGCCACCTTCTATTTAAGCTTTCCATCAGTCACGTTGCAACAGCTCTGCTATCCCTCAAAATTTCAAGAGCTGAAGATTTGCTTGCCAAGTTCAATGTGTGGCAACATATTTATGCTAAACTGCTTTGAAAAAAAGCATGTTTTCAACATGATTACAAATTGCTCAATTATTTTCAAAAGCACAGTATGAAAACTGTTTCATCTAAAACTAGTCTTCTATTAAAAATCATAGAACTTGGTTTTATTTAGTATCATGAAACTCGATAGCAATAATAATTTAAAACCAATTTGAATATCTACATTATTTGAATTCCCAATTAATGCTAAATAGGGAATACTAGCTGAAAGCAAGAACACATGGAAATCACTCAGTATGTATTTTGAATGTAGGCTTAGCTACCTTGAAAGATGCTTCTCTGTCTTCTCGATCAATCATACATAAAAATGTTACCCATTTCCAGTCTGTACATACTGAACTTTGACTTACCATGCTTGGCTGGAGACAAGTGCATGCAGTGACTAGAAACTAGGCCTACTGATCCAGTTTTCAGGAAACACATCTATGTCTGTCTAGATGGCTCTTGCTCAGGTAATTCTGCAGTTCTACCTTTTCAGGTCTTCTGTCCACTTAGCCCTAGTGCAATGGAAGATACCTTCTGGGGCAAACTTGTGGTCAACAATAAAATTAAATTCTACACAAACTAGACAAAGCTCTACTCACATTCACTGGAGCTTCTTTTGGGGATGCCTTCAGCTCACCAGCTGGACAAGGAACAGGGGAAGCACTGAGGAGCTGGAACCCAGACCGACATACAGCACAAGGAAACCACATAGTCTGAAGCTATCCATGCTTCTCCTTTAGTTTAAGGTTACCAAGAAATTCTGCAACTGTCAGTTTATCATTAATTAGTAGTTAGGAGAAGGTTAGGGGGAGGTAGCTGTGGTAAGCCAGCCTAATGCTTTGCAGCTGCTGCAGTGGAAAGTGGTAGCTCTTCCTTGCTCAGCCTCAGATCCCTGCTGCACATCCTGTGCTGACACAGGTGCTAACTTAACCAGTAGAGCACCAGCCCACAGGACAAGTGATCCTGACAAGTTCAGCAAGTCAAATCAGCTGACATAGATACACAACTGAATCCCCATCACCTGCCATGAAAATCAAGGCACTTTCCTCACAGTAAGCTGTCTGACATTGCCATCTTGTGAAGCCTCACCTTGGACAATCCTGTCCTAGTATTTTAGACTGCAGAAAGGGATGAAAGGCCAGCACTAGAAATAAGGAAGTGGTAGAGTCTGCAGAACAGAAATCAAACTATTCACCTTCATGTGCTGGATGTGTTTACTGAAAGCTGAAGAGGAAATGCCCTGGGAAACAGCACCCTGCTGTAATGCATGACCATGAGGAAAACTGTCAGATAGTGAGAAAAGACTACAGTTTAGTGTCATTACTGCCATGGAGAGTAGCTGTTGCATGCAATGAGATAGGCTTGATTTTGGTTGAGCAGCAGCTGCTGAACAATTTCTTGCCCAACCTCCATCTGTACCTAACCACTTCTAAGCAGAGAGATGGCTTTTAAAATGCATGAAAGCTTAAAACAGACAAGTAACAATTTCTACTAGGCTGTACTTATTAGAGAAGAAAGGATTACAGGCTTACTTTTCAAGAGGGCAGCTTTTCATTTAACTACATTACATCAATAGTAAAAAGTCTCTTGAGTTCCTATCATTCAAGCAGTAAGCTTTTTTTTTTCCTCCAGACAACACAGATTACATGAAGTGGGAAAGCTACCTGAGAATATTAGGTTTGCTTTCCTGGACCAATCCCTCTGTGATTCACTATCTTAGGGGAACAGAAAAGAAAGGATAAAGGAGGAAACAAATTTCTTGTTAACTAGGCTCAATGATGCCTGTCAGTATATTACCGCCTTCAAAATCCAATTTTCTCATCCATGTCAACTAACGAGAAAAAACATGGGTGCACAGAGGATTGCTTGCTTTCCCCATTCATCTGCACCCAGGCTTACAAACCAGCATCAGCTTAAAAATCCTCACCTCGCTCCTTGCAAGAACATGTGACACTGTCACATTAATATTGAAAGTACACATTGTACTAGCAAAGAGTTTCAGAGGCTGCATACTGTACTCTGCCAGAGGGTCACTACACTACCACTCTGTAAGAACTGAAGATTTAAATTTTTATATTAAAAGGATACCTAGAAAAGCTGAGTATGGCTAAATGAGCCAATGTAGCAGAGAACGACTGAGTTCCAGACAACTAAGGGCCAGAAAGACTTACTGAAATTTACACTGATGTTATTTGCTGTCAACTGGTAAAATCAGGGTATGCAACGCTCAGGTACGATTGGAGACTCCAGAATAAGAACAGTAAGGTGTTTGTGGACTTCCCAAAATAGTAATCCTTTCTAGTTAATATCTACTGGCTCTAACAATTTACATGGATTTGGGGGGGTGAGATGCATGAGCAGCAATGAGTATATATATATATGTTCATTCTCTGAACAATAGGTATTACATCATAGCTAAGAATGACCCACAGTACTAACCACTACCTTCACAGCTGCAGGCAACAAACCAATTTCAGAATAACCCAACTTATTCAGGTACTATATAATACTATTTTTGAAAGACTTGGAAATTCTAGTATCAAACTTCAGTGCAGCGTCAGTACGGATATGAGTACACAAATGAGATTATCTGCCAGTAGGCCAGCGTAATGCTCAAAGAGGAGCTGGGCAAAAACTCATCCCTGTCCAACAATCATTCAGGCTATTAGCATACCAACTATGCAAACATGCATCTTTTGAAAGGAAAGAAAATACATACTGCAGTTACAGAAAACTACTTGTTACTTTCACCATTTCAAAATTTTTACTGCATTCTATTTTAAATTCTTTCATTCCTTTTCTCCAACAGGAGAACACATTCATATTCCACAATACTGCAAAACTATGCAAGTCCTATTAAAATAACAATTCTACAAAGTTCAAGCAGTATAATTCCTTTTGTAGTGTACAATTACCACATAAAATGGAAGGACTATAGAAATTATATATACAGAGCCTTAAGTAAATTAACATTTGTTTTTTAGACTTAGATTTTAAAATGTACTAAGTAGCTGGAACACCTAAATATAAAAATAACCTATCTTGACATGGATTTAAAAGCAATCTTAACCAAAAATGATCGCACCTATTTTATATAGAACTTTTCTGAATATCTGGACAAGCCATGTTTGAACTCATAATGCTTTATTAATAACAACATAGGGCAGTAACCGTAAGCCGTTAAGATTCTGATTTCACCTAAGAAGCTTTGAGTAGTAGCAAGAATTATTTTTTCTTAATTAAAAATATCTTATAGGCTTGAGTAATGCATTCTCTTAAGACAAAAACCATCATAAATCTGCACAGTCACTCGCTCTCACAAGTATTCTTAAAATCTGTAATCTAAAATTTGACACTGTTCAGACTCATATTACAGCTTTTATTTTTCAACACTAATGCAGGTTTAATAAGCAGGTCATAAGATAATACTAGTTTTAAAGATACATCTTCGGAAAAGCAGATGTGACATACAGAACTACCACTTAGTGTTTAAAGTCAAATGTCTCTAACATCTCGTGTATTTAGAAAGGACGTCTGCTGCTACCCAAAGTTTGTTGTTTGATAAGACAGAGACAACAGAAAAAATCCTGTAGGGACAATAAATTCAGTATTTCCCAGGCTTCCTTTCTTTTTCTGATTTTTTTTTTTCCAGAAAGTTTGAGTTCATAGGAAATTTGCTCTCATATTTTATATCCTCTTGTTTAGTTAACATCCATTTTAAGAAACATAATAAATATCATCACAGTCAAGTATATTGGCAACTTGCCCCTGTGCTCTAGATATTGAAGTGCAAACTCTACCAAGCCAAAAGATGTTAACTTTTGCCACTCCTGCTACATGGTTTCACTTAAATCGCTTTTGTGATTCAAATTCAACCTGGAATGCCTGCAACACAGAAGTCACAGGTCAAACTCCAGTACATTATGAGATATATTTGGATGGCTAGTTTTCAGCACAACGAATGAGCTCTTTTAACATTCCACTAAGCTTTAATTCTGTTGTACAGGAAAGCTCATTCATAAATCATATGCATGTTTAAAAAAAAAGTTAAGAGACTTCAGGGCACATCTCTGGCTAACAAAATTATTTTTCAATTAAGACTTTCCTCTTTGTACATCTTACATGAGCTTTGTCTTACAGTCTTCAAAGCAATAACATTTTTATTTAAATACTCATGTTCTTTCCCAGTGGTAATAACATTTTCATACTTAATAGGTATTTCTCATAACCAAAGACCTGCTCACCTGGGGAAATGATGTAAAAAAAGTTTTTGAATTCATCCATCCAGACTTCTGCAAGCCGCCTATTATTTTTGTTGATTATCTGCCCTGTACCTCCTGGAAAAGTGTACGGTGTTGCTTTTCTGAACACATGCCCAACATGTGAACAAGTTACAATTTCCAAAGTGCCACCACACTGCCAGATCTGAAAGTGATAGAACAATTACCGCACAGCTTCAAGTTGTTAAAAAAAAGTTTAAAAATGTTAATCGTGTGCTTCTGTTCAGGTTGGAGGAACACCATTAGTTGAGGTCTAGAACAAATACATACTGCATGGAAGAGAAATGTATGCCTGTTTCCTGCTCAACAGATAACGATATTCACAAGCTTGAGTAAGGTAGCCTAAGAAAGAGTACCTCAGGCCTCACAGGAGTAATGCATCAGCAAGAGACTACCTCAGAGAACTGAGCAAGCTGACAGCAAAGGAAGGAAAAGGCTCACATGAATCACAGGGAACTAACAGGTGGTGAACTGTCCAAAGAATTCCATTATAAAATAGAATCTCCATTTAAAACCACCCATACAATTCCCAAGCAAAGTTTCTGGAAATATTTTCAATTCTATTTTGGATGTCTAGAAATGGCAGATTCAGAAAGCCGAACTACTTCACAAGTATCCACCTATATACTCTGAGCTGGTACGTGAAACGAAAGGAAATAGTGCTACTTGATAGGAACAAAAGTGAGAACAACACTGGTTAGGTCCACATCCAAATGAACATCTGCAATCATTAAGTTAGAAAACAGCAAGAAGAGAGAGTTTATAACAGAGGTGCTCACATTTCACTGATGGCATCACCCTTACCTTATGCTCCCCAATTAGCTGTTCTAAATGAACTCCTTTTAACACACACACACACACGCATTCATTCTTCAGAATGACTATTCCAGTCTTTTAATCAGAAAGCTCTGCCAACTATTATTCATCATGCACTTTTCACTGACAGTCTTTGCATATCTCTGCTGGAAAAAATTAACAGGAAGCAAGTGCTAACTGCAACAGGAGAGGACACTGATGCAGACAGCAGATCTGTATTTTACAGAACTCAAGAGGTACTGTCCTGAGTACAAAACATTGAAAAGTGAAAAGTTTTACCTACCCTGAAAGAAATTTCTAAGTTTTCTCCACCCCAGATATCCATTCCAGCATCATATGTTCCAATTTCCTGAAAGTAATCTCTGTCTATTGAAAAAAGACCTCCTGCCATTGTAGGTGTCCTGGGGAAGAAAAACAAAAAAAGACAAAAAATAACCATCAGTCACTATGAAAACATATAGTTAAATACATTTCACAGTTACACTGACAAAATGGCTTTATTCCCCAGGTTCCTAATATGTTCCTTCTCAGCAGGCTTCCATCCAAATTCAGTTACCATTGATGTACTTGCTAGCTCAAAATTTTCCAGAGATGAAACCAGTTAGTGACAGTTCTCCTTATTTTCTCACTTCAAATTGGAGTCTGGATGGAGAAACAGCCCCTAGAAAGTTGCTGCCATTCCCAAGAAAGACTTCTGCCTACCATCCAGGTAACTAAAATAAAAACCAAACCAGTTTCTTACAGGAAATTTATACTGTTCTTGAAAAAATTATGGGATGCCATGAAGTGGCCTCCTTCCTTTCACTATTATTACTTTGTACAAGAAAATTGTACAGTCAGGGTTACATCCAGATTTTCTTTAGAAATTCCTTACTGGTAGGAAAAAAAAACCTACGGTAGTTTCTCTGTTACTAACTTCAGTAACATCTCCCAAATTTCCATTTTTTTAGTCAACAAGTACACAATACATGAATTATAATTAGACAGACAATACAGCTTTGTAGTTCAAGTATACAACTCATCTACACTTTTAGCATAAATTATTTTCTATCACTGGTCATTTTCCTGAAACGCTTTGGGCTTTTTCTGAAAGACAGATAAAATATAAGCTAGGTCACAATCTAACTAAAAATTTATGTCTTTTTCCCCTAAGAAGGAAGCTCTGTGTGTGTGTGGTGGGCAGGGAATATAATTAGCCATATCCTGAGAAGAGCTCTGGATTTCTTAAATTAAAAACAAACAAAAAACTGTAAAGGTCATATCCTCAACTTTACAGTAAGTAAATATTGCCCACCATTTGAAACAGTAAGGTGAGAAAATGTGCATTTGCAATTGTTAAAAAGTACACATTACACAAATTGTCTAATTACCTTCGTCATAACATCTACATGACATGCAAGTATAAATTCACCTCCCATCCATGCCCTTTGAAGACATTAGATTTATGTAATGTATGCACACATGAATATGCCAAAAATTGATATATCTTTCAAAATATTGTTCACTTGATTAGAATAAAAGATAAAAATAAGGTTCAATAAAAACCTGTGCTTTGGTATAAAAACTAGTTAAAAGGTGGCAATTGATATAAAACTTAAAAATATTTCTAAGGTGACAAGCTAATGGCTTCCTTCATTGCTACCAAAAGTTACAAACAGCTAATCTGTACAAAAAACTTTTATGCTGTTCCTTCAACCACACAGAAATTATATTACAACACTATTCATTAAGTACTTACAAGATTAACCTAGAAAGGATATGACTAAACACCAGGTGAACTTTTTAACCAATTTAATAATTTCTTATTACCTAACAGGAAGGGTTCTATCTCCTTTCCGTCGATCCATCTCTCTCTGAGGAACAGGATACCAACGAAAATTCAACTTCCAGTTGAATCCACCATAGGTCATGTCAGAACCTGCCATATATTCAAAGGTGTCATCGCTAATTACGTCAATGATGGGACACACTACTGTTCTCCTAGAAAAAATTGAAAGAATCAAACCCATTTAAAGTGTCAAAAAAGGTGTTTTGTTTTGTTCTTTTAAAAATTGTTTTTAAACATGTACAGTTTGAATTTTCATAATGCTACTTCTTTACAACAGTATTCAACAGATTATTACCATGAAGCACATTCAAATTCTGTCTTGCTAATTAGATTTAATTAATCTAAAGGAAAATATGTTTTTCAGATAGTTTTGCCAATACTAGCTCTTTTTTTAAATAGTACTTGCATTATTGCCGGTAATAAACATTCATCCTTCTGCAGATGGAAAAACTGATCACAGCTTTCTCAGTGCTACACAGTGATTGTATAGAAAACAAGAGTTTTTAGTTTCTAGCTAAATGATCAAAATAACTTGCAAGTTCTGAAATTAAAACTTGGTTATTAGCTCTCAGGAAGTATCCTTATATGCCCTCAGGACTAAGAAATTATAATCATTGTTGAAGTATTACTGCAAAGTCAACAGAAAGTGGCCTCCTTGATCACTGTCCTGACATTATTAAGACATATGCTCACAGAAACTAATTGTAATCATCTTAAAGACACTTAAGTAACCATCCTCAAGCAGGCTTCCTCTCACAAAAAGCTCCGTAAAAACTTTCAGGGGTTGCAACTAAATTTAAAGGACTTCAGTTGAGCCATTTGCACAAATTGTAAGTTTATGTATTGTAGTCTCACAAAAAGTGTGTTAACAATAACTCAAAGATCAGTATTATATCTTGGCACAGTGTTGAACAAATAATATTATTTGTAGCTTTTTCATCACATAATACTGTATTTTGTAATGTTAAATTTTAAGTGATTTTTATCTATTATAACCATATCAACAAAAATATCTGTAACCCCATACTTAATATCTAGTCTATTTAATAGGGTGTTTACTAGCAGACTAGTGTACAACTACAGAGTTACTGCTCTGATGTATGAATGTTTTACAAAGCCAATCACTCTCACTCTGACTTTTTTTTTTCCCCTCAACACAATTTCCACCACAGTATCACAGATATGTGTTGTGAATATTGACTTATGATAGAAATATAAAGCTATGTCACTGCAGTGTAGATCAGTATGATTCTGATGAGTATTCTAGCTTTAGAAAACACATCCCAGAAGACCAAGTCACAGCACAGATTTCCACAATACAAAAACATTACAAAATAAAGGAATCATAATGAGAACCTGGAAATGGTAAACCTGGCAGTTCTTGCTCACAGTGTTGGTGCTACATGAGATCAAAGCTCTATTTCTTCCTCAGGAATATCTTCCCAAATTCATGAAGGAATGGGCCAGGCTGCAGATGGAAGACCTCAAATTCCACTGATTTCTCAACTCCATTCATGCTCAGGTCCCCTACTATTTAGCACATTATCTTATACATGCTAATACAAGCTTCACTTTAAACCAAACTTTTTTAAAGTTGTACTGAATTAGCCTTTTATTCTTATACCAATGAGACTTTATCCAGCCCTTCAAAAAGTAGATATTTAGTTGTAGGCTATATTGTAGTACCTGGAAGATTTCTTAATAATTGAAAAAAACCAACATGGACCAATAGATGGATAATTACCTGTCAGCTTTGATCCTTGCCAGCAGAGGTTCAAGCCAGCCTACTGTACATTCACAATGAGCATCTAAGAAGGTGATGACCTGGCCTTTAGAAGCAGCAGCCCCCTTTAATCTGGCTCTAATCAATCCAGAACGCTGTTCCATTCGAATCACGTGAACAGGTACTTTTAATTTTTTCACATAGTTCTCCAGAGGTCTTTTCAAGAAGTCTGCAAAGAATGGTCAAAACCATGGAAACTATCAGTTACATTTTTTTTTTTTTTAATACTTGAATTAAGAGACATTTCCTCATTTCTTTTCTATCCTTTTTGTACTTTCTCAGCTAGTTTCCTCTGCTACATATTCTATACCTCACAATATGCCCTTCCACATCTCCATGTGTTTCACTTGCTAGAGCAGGAAGTTCTCCCTCCTCTTCATTTCTTCATTATGGAAAACACAAAAATGAAGAGTGTAGAATGCTTACATAGAAACCAGATGGAATCCGCAAGTTTTTATTATGGAGTAGACGTGACACTGTCAAAAACATATGCATAAGTGCTCTTGGACATAACACTTCTCTACCAAGAAAATACAGAAAATAATCCGACTAGCTGAAGATAACTAATTACTTCCTCTAGAAATGTAACTTACAGATAATTTCTTTGCAAGCAGTATAAAATATGATCAAATTAATTTTTTAATTATGCTTACCCCAGATTTTTCTGGCTAATATTTTTTCTATTATCACTATACTACCTAAAATCAAAAATAAAGACAAAATCAACTATACATAAACGCATATCTGTAATACCAAAAAACCTCAGCTTAGCTAAGGAACAAATTATTCAAAATAGAACAGCCTTGACTACCATATGCCTAAAGGCTCAAAATTACTTGCGTTACAAAGAACTGCCAAATTGACAAATTTCCCATTGCCAGGCACACTTTTTGTCCATCATGAAAAATTAGACTATGATGGATGATGCCAAAGGAAGAACAAATAATAGAGGGAGAATGCAATTGACAGTCACAGAAACAAATATTTCAATAACTTGCAGATTTCAAATCTGTAAAAAAGGCAAAACAGTCTTATAACACAATATATTAGATTATACACTCAAAGCACATGGGAGTTGTACTGCAACAGTGCAAAGCCTATAGTAGGATTTAGCATGATACTAAGTGCCACATATAAGAATAAGCGTGACACTGGAGGGGGAAATAAAAAAAATATGGCTTGAACTCTTAGTGACTGTGTTGTAAATCTCAAGAGGCAGAGCTGACCTGAGGGTGATTACCATTCCTTACCACTGCTCCAGATGAATGAGTTCTAATTGCCTCTTCATTTTTTTTCTGCGTATTGTTGGACTGTCACTAAAACCTACAGAAATAAATTCTGACACATCTTGAAAGCTGAACTGTGCTAAAGGAGCCTAAGAGGTTGACAGATCTTAAATATTTGTCTCCAGAGAAACTCAAAGCAAGTTAATTCTTATTTTGCATATTAACAGAGACTCAAATGAATAAATGTTTATTACTACAAACCAAGCGTACATGCCTGAACATTTTGCAGGCTTTTTGAGGTTGAGCACAAACAGAGATCATTTGGCTGACTGTCTATAGCAAATATAATCTTGTCTCTTTGCAGTTTAGCTTTCCAAAGCCACTAATTTAAAAGAACTAGTATAATGGTAATGTTTGTAGTTTTAATGTATATGGCTTCTGTGTTCTACACAAAGAGAATAAAACAGTGAAGGATTTCTCTCTATGCTAACCATCTCATGAGCAAGTCACACAAACGGGCATGTTCCTCTGCACATTTCAGGTGTAGTATTAATAAGCTTTTGAAGTACTTCTAACCACTTAAAGTTCAATGAACACAGGCTGTGACATTGGCCCTTGAATGCACAAGCTACATTAACAGAATTAGTAAAACTCTGCCAGAAGGAAAAGAGAAAGAGAAATATTTCAGTTAATACAACTGCAGCAAGTCAAGAACTAGCAAGTCATAGTCAACATACTGCATATAAAAATCTTGTCCTACCTATATTTTCTCTGTAAAGTATTTAAAAACTCCATTTACATTTCAAGTACTTTTTTTTTTTCTCTCTAAGAAACAATCATAGATGTGTGCAGTGTTTTCACTGCGGATGGAATAGGGTTAAGAACAGTCCTTCTCCCATGTTTAACCACTCCATAAATCTATTCTTATGAATTATCACCTTGTTCAAAACTTTAAAAAAAGGGAGTATTCCTAGAAACAAAACATTGTGCCAGACATTCAGTAACTGCGCCCTTAAAAACACTTCTAGAATTTCAGCAAAATAAGCAAAAAGGTAAAACTTGATGTCTCATCACTACAAAAGCATGGATAATACCTCAGGCATCAAGATTTTTGGTGTTCCTCTGCTACCAGCTATTAGGGTTCAACACTCAAATCTAAGCAGAGTATTTTGTGTTTTCCTTCCAGGGCACCATCTCTTAGAGCAATACACATCCCTCAAACTGCTCCCTTAGTTCAAGCAGCAAGTCTAGAGTTTTGGACTAGTCATCCATCCAGAAACTGGTAATAGTTTCTTGTAAGGCAAGACTTATGTTTTTTCTTTAAAAGAGTATTTGAATAATCTTTTAATGCACGCAATACATTTTGGCCTACAAGAAATGCCAGAATCAAGATGTAGAGATGATTTTCTATACAAACCTATTGTTCATATTTATAGTAAATCCTATATTAAACACTCAGATGAAAAGTTTTATGCATTACAGTTAATTGTTTATGAGTGACCCAGGATGACAGCTGAGTAAATTTTTTAGCATTCCCTCACATACGTCAGAGAGTGAGATTTGGTAATGAAAAAAAAAAAAACCCACAAGCTATAAGAAATCCCACAGATACTTCTACTTGGAAACAATAATTCATGTATTTTCAGACATATAACTTTAGTTTCATTTAATGCTTTTTTGCTGAATATTCCTCTCAAACTTCTTCTGTATCAAAAGGGTGCATAATTTTATCTAGGACTATGGACAGTTCAAAGAACATCTTCCATGGCAGTAGCAGAACTAAGAAAGCCAAAAAATCAAACAAATTCAGCTCAAGTCAAGTGAGTGCATAAGTTGAAAAATACCTTGCCAATTCTATCACTGAATCACATTTATATGAATATAAATGAAAAATTATGTTGCAAACTTTTTTTTTTATTAAGCTACAATAAAACACAGATTTATCAGATATGAGCATGCCAACACAGTTTTAAAAAGTGTGAATACTTATAAGATGTTATTGGCAGGAATTTAGTTTTGGTTACATTGCTTTGATCTGTACCTGTATACCTAATTTCTGTGAATGTATTCTACCCTGATGCAATCTGCCTACCTTGGCCATTCAGTGCTGACCTAGTTTTAAGTACTGACTCATCTGATTTCTCCTGTTAACTTTTTAAAAAATAGTTACCAAAGATCAATATTTAGAAACTAAACATGCAATTCTGACCAGTACCTAGAGAACAATGTTACAGATATATCTTATTTCTCCAAAACATTTCTTTTTGGTGTAAATAAGTGTGTGATATTATGTAAATTCATTCTTCTAAGAGCGTGACACTAGCAGGTACAAAGTGTGCTTCAGGCAGACTGAATGCTTCTTTATTCCAATTAAATTGACTCTGATGCTAGAATTCAAAATACATTACTCAGGCTGAACATTTTCTTTTTCTGGAAAAATCTGCTGGTTTAGTTCAACTCAAACAGAATTCTTAAGTAGCATATGCTAAACCCTTCAAATTTTCAGGCATCATACCCTTCTGTTTTGTTTAATGTAAAAGCACGTTTGCTGGAACCATTACAAGCTTTTGGAAAGCAAGACAAAACTTTCAGTAATTGTTGAAAATAACTACAAATAAAAGATGCCTGAGTGATCTGAAATGAAGATCACAGTTTTCAAAACTAAATATTGGAACAGGTTCAATAACACCACCAAAAAACCCTCTGAAATGCTATATCTTTCAGTCTGGAATTAAGTTCCTTTTCTTTTATTACCTAACCCAAACCCAGAAACAGAAGTTATCTAGAGAAAGCTTTTTTAACATGGATACTGCTATGTTAAAATTTATTTTTTCTGAAACAGAAATCAAAGCAATATTATGTCTACATTATTTTAATATTAGCCTGCTCTTCATTTCTAGGTCATATTGAAAGCTGACCTGTCACAACTAATCATTAGCACTGATTTGAATTAGTGTCAAGGACTGTTTTGACAAATGAAACAGAGCACACTTGGAATAAACTTTGTTCTCCTAGCCAGTCAGTGCACACAAGCCCATTAACCAAATGTACTATCTCTGTTCCATTAAGGAAGCACGTACCTGTACAATAACCTAGTACGGGTACTCAGAATCCAAATATCAGCATCCCAGTTAAAAAGAGGACTGTTCCCTGGGAACAACTCCAAGACAGGTGAGCAGTTTCACATGCATTAGAAACAAAAGAATCTGGAATTTTTACAGAGATGATGAAAAACTACAAGAAATTGAGGGGTGTAATTAAAAATTCCCCGCAACTGAAAAGAGCGTAAATTTGATCTCGTGCCTTTCTAAAAGTAGAAGTTAATCACACCTCTCATCTGATCTGCAACACATTTATGTGGTAGCCTTGCCCTTTGCATGGGCATTTGTCCTCTGCTGCCAGGGTGTAATTATATTTAAAGCCTCTGTCCCTTCTTCCAAACTGCACTGAAATTGGCTGAAGAAGTTAAAGTTAGTATCAGGTAAGAAAGCAAAAGCAAGTGAGGGTGCTGGAGAGAGGAAACGAACAGACCAATACAGGTGCAAACACAACCTGAGTGCATGAGCTATGCTTCACTAGGAAAACAGGTTGGTCAGAGCACAGTTTGCTGATAGGATTTTTACCTGGTCTACTCAGCTGCTCCACAACCAGCTGTAATCTAGTCCTACAGTTTGGAATAAGTCAGTTAATATGCTTTAGCATCATATACACATGCAAGCTGAAGAAGAAATGCATTATATTTTGTACCACATTAGACATGAAGTGCAAAAATACACTCCTACATAAAACCTCCTTGTTAACCACTGTAATCCATGCACCATAATGCTACTTAGACCATATGATCTGAAATCCAGTGTCTCTCTTCATACATAGATCTTGTTTGAACAGATCTTGTTGTCTGGACAACAGTCAGCCACCTTACTCTGAAGTTGGAATTACCATGAGCAGCAGAATATGGATTTTGCATCACTGGAATCAGAAACATCAGGCAGAGATGTCAGCATGCTGAGTGTAAAACCCTTCCATGACTAAAGCATGGGAATTCCTGCTGATACAGATAACAGCCTACAACTGGTGGCTGC
The DNA here is from genome assembly GCF_965140245.1 of Athene noctua. Lineage (NCBI taxonomy): Eukaryota > Metazoa > Chordata > Aves > Strigiformes > Strigidae > Athene > Athene noctua. The sequence continues at coordinate 73,140,423 of NC_134038.1, read as the reverse complement.
CAAGACTTTTTCCTAGTGACCTACTAGCTCTTAGTCCTAGTGGAAAACTTTTGGTGTAGAAATATAGAAAAACGGGTTGATTCAATATAAAAATATAGAAATGTTTTAGATGAAAAAAACATAATATCCTCTCATCTGCATCTACAAACACAAGAAAAAAATATCCCTATACTTTATAACCACTGAGAAAGATTAAGCAAAGAACAAGCCCAATATTAACTATTAACCAAAATGAAATAACAAGTATTGTCTAGAATATTTTTATTTCTACTATATTGTAATTCACAAAAAATATGAAAAGAGTAAAATCTAAATAAAGTTATTTTAAGAAAAAAATCAGCTTCAAATTTTGTCTATTAATTTCATTACACCTGGAAAGTTTCATTCTGTATCACTAGTTATTAAACAGTGGAATCTCTTACAGCATAGAAAGTGAATTTCAACTTCCCATGAATTGAATAATTAAAATTAGTCCCTCTAAACACCAAGCTTAATGGTGGTAGTGATAGTAAATTTGGATGTGTGTGAGGAACAGTCACCTTTGCTATTATTCACGAGGTGATTCAAGTATGAAATGTTCTCAAGCTTTAGCAATGCGTTAAAATTCTAAACACAAAACATGAAAGCTGTGATAGGATAAATCCACTAGCAAATACAAACTTTATACTGTCAACAGGAAAGTAAATACACAGGTAAACTTACGCTAGTTTTCAGTGAAGAACAACTCACCTGTATTTCAAAATGGGCACTGCTCACTGTCTCCCCCTGCCCCAGCTACTGTATTTTGCTGAGGAGAGCTAAGCTCATAGAAAGTCAGTCTCAATTTTTGAAGTAAAAAGAGCAGCAAGCTAAGGCATCAACACTATCATTACCTCTTTCACTGGCGTCGTCAACAAGGACGATTTCTTCCAGCATGTGTCGTGGTGACCGATTTATCACACTATGAACAGTTCGTAGAAGTGTGCTCCAAGCCTCATTGTGGAAAACAATGACCACACTCGTTGTGGGAAGGTTGTCTACATACACCTTCGTTTTACACCTATAAACAAAAATAAGGCATATATTTGTAAAGGTCAAGTCTTCAGTTAGAACTTCAATTTTGAGGTTTATTTCTGAGTCTCAATACTAACATTCATGATATATCAACTATATATGAAGTATGACAAGGGAGAAAACAGTGCACAGATTTATATTTTTACCTAAAAACCACTCTTATGTATACATCTATGTATTCCATCCTACCACTAATAAAGGAGAGCCTCAATTCAATAACCAGTTCTAGAAATGAAACAAACACCCATAAAGCTAACATACAGAGATGATAACAGATAATTTATTTCCACTACCCCTGTTTTGTGAGGAGTATCATGTCCAGATACACTAATCCAAGCTCCCAATTTAGGCTTGCATTCCTTCAGAGGGCAAGTGGGAAACCCTAGTACTGAAATGGGGACAGAGGAGTAATGGAGGGAGAGACACAAGTTAAGAAATGGAAAACAAACTAGGAAGTGCAATAAAAAGTATATAATGAACAAAATCAAATAATAACTAGAAAAGGGAAAGAATTCTGGACACAGTTGATGTCTGGAAAAAGCCAAGACTACATGCATGCTATAAAATTGTGGTGAATTAAGTATATTTCATAATTTAATACATTTATATTACACAAAGAGGGTTTTTTTTCTTCTCAATTGTATCATGTTGGAAGTGCTACAAAGGTTCATTAAATTAAAAGAGAATTATATTCACATTCCAAATTTAGCATGGAAGACCACAGGTTTAGCTCTCCTAACAGCATATATAGGACATTTATGCAAAATATGACATACACTCCAAGTAACCCCACATGCAGCCAACATTTTACACCCCGCAATACTATTTTAAAACAAGTGGTATCTTCAGGATCTCCTAGAAAAATCAATACCCTGACATAAAGTACAATTCTGAAAATACAATTCTGCTTTCAAAAATAACCATGCAAATTTTAAGTGTTCTTTTCACAGATTTGTTCCTCCTGCATATTCAAAATCACACACAGAAACTTCCATAAGATTTGGTGCTACTAAATCCTTTAAGAATCAAAACTAGAGAGATATATGCATATCTCAAACAAAGAAAACATTAAAGCAGGAAAAGAAATATATTCAGTGGAGTTACATTCCAGTGAAAAAGCTTTTATCAGATCCCAAATTACTGAGCCGATTGACTGTAATGTAACCCAATCTAAATACTATTCAAATATGTTAACAAGTATTCATGACTATCACCTTAACAGTGGTGCTATCTGAGGACTTGAGAAGTACATAGTGCACATCCTCTCTATCCTAAACATATATAAACAATACTGAAGGAGCAGCCTGCCAATACAGGATCATGGTGTCAGTATCTAATCCCACCTCAACCAGCAACACCAGGAACATCATCCAAAACTGGGTTGCTGGGAGAGATGACTTGTAACTCCCCCAAAAACAGGGCCTGAGAGAAACAGGCCTGCAAGATAAGGCAGATGAGAAAGATAAGGGGGGTGGGGTGGGGTGTGTGCAGAATTGGAGGCCCTCTGAGCTAAGGAATGTCTCAAACACTTGCAAGTAGTGAAACTGTAGTAGCAGTGTGGGTAGCGTGAAGTTTGGAGCTGATACGACTGCCTGGATAGCACAGGATGCAGCTGGAGGAAGAAGCTCTGTGAAGGCACACTGGTTCTGCTCTGCTGCATATTGTAAAGTTTCAAGGGCCATCTGTCCGGTGAATGACCTTTGCTTCATTATCCATGAAATGTATATCAAAGTTGACACCCCTGAATATGCTAATAAAGATTAACAAGATCATGCTAATTACATCATCCCATGAAGCACTTTATAGCCCTCCCCATACATGGGATAGGTAAGTATGTAGGTTGACCTAGAGGACAGACCCAAGGAAAGTGGGTATAAATTGAGGCGGGAGGAGCAAGGAGTGAAAGGGAGGAAATAAAAAGAAGACATGAAGAAGTAAAGATGACGGATGCATCCCTGACAAACTCAGACAGGACCAACACAGGAACCCAGACCAGTGATCTCTATTTCCCTCTTCTCCTTTTTCCCCATTTTCCTTCACTACCATTAAGTATTGCAAGGCATACTATATTGCTTGCCATACCTTGTTATATACTTAGCCAATTACCGTGTATCCAATTAGTACACTGTGGGAAGTTAATACATGTCTGGACTTCGAGACTTGTCTCACCATTGTCCACTATGTTGGGAATTTACAAATCTAAGCCACTTGTCTCCCTCATCTGAGCTGTCAACATGAGTATTTTATATGCTGGATAACTTGGTTAGCCAGACCTCTTCCATGTGAGAGCAGCTCTCTTAGAACATAGGCTTTTCAGCCCTGCGATGATGATAAAAGCCCAACGTGCATAGATATCCTAGAAAAGATGAAGTCCAGGTACAATTGAAGAAGTATCTGGAAGCACTTCTGTGAAATCATGTTTCCTTTCTGAGAACTGAAACAGCAGGATCAGGCACTATCTGTCTTCATTATTATACTTATTATACAATTACCACCAAATTTAATTATTGACCACACTGAGGTAAACATAAAATCTTTAGGCAAGGTAGCCATATATCCATATGTTTTCTGATTTAATTCACATCAAAAAAAACCTTGCAAAGCATACCAACTGAAAGTTATTCCTATGGTATCACTTAAATATAAAACAGCTTTTCACAAAAATGCTATGAATTTCAGATGAAAGCCAAATAATTTTTCCCCATGTTTGTTATTTAATCAGTCTATTTTGCTACCTAAAAAATAAAATTCTCAATGTTTTATTCCTTCTGCTACAGTGCTCCCTAGACCAGAAAATGTGTGGGATTCTAGACCTTCAGCTACATTAGTAATACAAATCCACCAACTATTCCTCTACTTTTTGGCCGTATATCTGTAAAAAAGTTGAGAGAAGCCTGTTAGCAGTTCTCTGAAAAGCAATAACAATGTGTCATTCACCAGGAATATCTTGCTGGGGTGGTCACAGGATCTACTATTGTAATATGAAAGCTCTTATCTCCAGCCTTATTTTTTTTTTTAGTTTTACAGAAGATTTTATTTTACTGAGCTCAACACAATGAATTGGCATAATAAAATCCAACCACGTGATCAGTGACTACCATGTTTATAAACCATTACACTGTCCAAAGCATAAATATATCAAAAGATTTAAGAACCACCTTTGAAGGGGAACTTCTGAGCACTAAAAAGGCAGCTTAGAGACATTTTTTGGGACATCTCTCCCCCCTGCAAGGCATTCCCACTGCCCTGTCCTGCAGAACATCCTCCTTTCCATAATGAGACTTGCCTATTCTCACCCCCAGAGATCAACCCTTTCTGGGGTAACAACTTCAGAGCAACCCTAGACTGGCTTGTTTATCAACATGTAGAAGGATGCCGTATGTAGCACAAGGCTGTTTCATAACAAAACTGGTTTGAATTTTTGAATGCTGTTCTTAATAAAGTGTTTGGTGTGAAGTTATTCTGGAAAGATTCATTGATGCACTCAGGAAAAAGTAAATAAATAATAGCATGATACCTGTTTTTTAATACTTTTCACCTGCCTTTCCATATATATCATTTAGCTATATTTATACAAATTTTTGTGAGTAAATACAAATAAGAAAATCCCTATTTTTAATTTTGAAAACACTTACATACACTCCTTCCCCCAGGAATATATTGCTGTAGGACATAAGACAAGACAGAACAGTTGATGCCTGTGATTAGAGCATTAACCTTCTACATAAACCTCATGTTTTATCCTTACTAACAAACATTTAAATTAAGAATCCTTTTTGTCTTTTGTTAGAAAACAAATTACCCCAGAAAGGGATTACTATAGAACTTAAAATCAAGCATTAGTTTCAACCAACAGTTATGCAACATTAGTAGCAGAATTTAACCATGAGAGGTAGGACACATAGGGTATGAATTAAGGACAATTTGAATTTTAATTAACTACTAATACATTATGTTCCCTTTGTTGGATCATGCCTCAAATAGTTTTAAAACTGAGTGCATAATATTAGGCAAGCATACCATCTCCAGTAATTTAATGACGACTCCAAGCGGCAGCTGAGAATGTCTACTTCACAGTAGTGAAGTAGTACTTCATCCTTTCCTTATCTATGGCATTCACCAAAACTCTCAGCTAATGTGACTCCATATATTTAGATTATGGAAACTCCCCCAAAATATCAGAAATTTTAAATGCAAGCAGAGACTTACTGCCCTACTACCTAAAAACACAGAGAAAGAATAGGGCAGATTGTTAAAATATGATCAAGAGAAAAAGCCTAATTAGTCTACATTTCTTGATGTACACATTCCAATGCTCAAAACAGTAATGTTCTTTATTTCATAGCAAGTCTCTCTCATGCACTGAAATCCCCATCTTCAACTGCATCAGCCTTGTATGCTTTCCTAATATTTGATTTCTTGCTTTCATGTAATCAGGAAATATAATGGAAAATTAATTAGGAAATAAAATTCAGGTCATCGAAGATTTTTAATGCCTCATCAAAATCAGATCTGAGGAAAAAAAAAAGTTTACCAGCTATACTTTCAAAAGTTGTTTTACCAAGGAGCCACAGGACCATAAAGACGTAACTGCTCCGACCTTTGTAAGATGCTCATACACATTCTCCACAGAATTTCACCTTGCTGCAATTTTGTATATATATTCAGAATACTTTGAGCCAGTTCCTTCTAACTACATGGTCACTCCTAGGTCCACAGCTCCTCAAGACCACGAGGCAGTGTAACAGGTCCAAATCCTTCATAACTTGAATGTAAGTTTAATGAACTCAAACTAAAGGAAGGAGTACAGATCCTAGCATATATGTGTATAATATTGCTAGAGAACAGTGACAGCAAAAGAAATACAAGTTGTTGTCCCTAACACACTGTAGGCTGATTTCAAAAGTTTTAAATCCATTACAAAATATTTTAAAATAGAAGGCCAAAAGCAACTATGAGTTGTGTTATACTTCTCCATTACTGTGACTTTTTGTGAACATGTTAATCCAATCTTATGTAGAAGCCCCGTGTGTTTTAGACAGGGAGATGTTCAGAAAAAAAAAATAATCTCAGGGATTTTTATTCAGTGGATCATGTACAGTCACTTGAAAACTACCTGATGCTACTTGAAATGTCCCCAAAGAGCCTCTGAATAAACTGCCTTCCTACTTTCTCTTTCAGCCCAGGGTACAAATAGTCCACAGGAGACATTATAAAAAAAAAAAAAAAAAACAGAAGAGACATCAAGTAAGGCAATTCTGTCCAAACAAAATTAAGCCATTAAATCTCAGAGCTTAATTGCTGCTTCAGCACAATCTCGCACAGACAGAAGACAACTCTTCATTTTGCACTTCCTACAAGATCATAACCATACACTCCCAACCCTCTTCCACATCTGGCAGAACCAGAAGCCTCTCTCTATTCTTTCATGCCAGTGAAGGAATGAGAAAAACATACTTCACCCCTGCACACACCGAAGAAATCTACCAGGCGATCTTACAGGATCCTTCATTTGAATTCCTCAGAAGGTGAAATTCTTCTGGTACCTATCTGCTCTGCACAGTGCCTGACTCGGAGATCATTATGGCTTACCCACTCTAGTCATCAGCACGCAAGCTGCACAGACACTAGGAACTGAGGACACCATCCTTTGCTATCCTAATGCCACCTCTTTCAGTTTACTGTTGGGACTTTCACAAATACTTCAAATATTACCTTGAAAAACTGCAACTGTGCAGCCATATTATTACAGAATAGTGCTTGGCATTTTATCAATACTGTGAAATTGTATTCATGGATCAATTTACTTAGAAATTATTCCTAAAACCCAAGATTGAGTGCTACATGTGTAATATTGTCATATCTTGAAAGACAAATATTTACAATGTTAGCTTTGATCTGTTTGCAGACCCTTCAAAGTCATGCTCAATCATGTCTGAAAGTAATGTAATAAAATGGGATTTAATATCCTGATAGCTCTTAAATACTTTTGTTTCATAGGCTAAAAAATTACACTCCAAAATAGCTACAAACAAGGTAGAGGTCTCATAGGAAATCAATTATACACTACCATAATGTTTATGCAGTGAGACACAATGAGGAAAACCTCATTCACTGAGGCAAAACATGAAAAAAATATTTAAGTAATTTTCTAGAAGGATGATGCCATAACTATATTCTGCATTAGAAATAAACGTTGAATTTCTAAATAGTACAGCGCAGATCCTTACACCTTCTGATGATTCCAACAGGTAAACTCTCCACAGATGAGCAACAAGAGGACAAGTAACACTGGAACTTTTTTTTTTTAAATATGGAATTTTCAGAACAAGGCCACTTGTGCTTACCTAATCACAAAAATTAGACTCAGACACTACCTGAGCCATGATTTGCTATACCTGATACCAACTTTATTCCCAGATTCCACAAACCTTTCATAGGAACAAGGCATGACCAACAATTTACAGTGGCTCAAAAACATTAAACAGCAGTAGAACATGTATGCAATCCTTGTTTTCTAGATCAGTGCACACAGCCCAGAGCACTCTGGTAAAGGACAGAGATGGAACACAAGCGAAAGTGTCTCCTGTGCACTAAGCAGCTCAGTTGCGAAAACCCAGTGGAGCTCAGACCACAGCTTGTACGTGCAGTATGATAATGCAGCACCGATGCATTTTTGAAAGCCGTACTAGCAACATATTGGCGCACGGAGGGAAACATATTTAGTCATCTTACAAATTTAGTACAATCTTTTATCTTGTGTACTACAAACAACAGTTATAAATAAAAGCTGCAGTTAGAGATAAACTGCATGCCAGAACTTAAATTTGACAAAGGAATAATCCAAGACTTACTGAAAATCAGGTTAGAGCTAAAGTTTTGAGGAAATGCTACACAGCACAGCCCCACAATAAATCTGTTTAATAGTACTGATGTAGTAGAAACAGCATAGTCTTCAGTATTAAAATATATTGGAGTCTCTGGGAAGTAAGCATGAGTGTCCTTAGGTTTGAAAATACACATTTATTTTCTATTGAAGTTACCAAAGTTAATGCCAGATCAATAGAGAAAAAAAAAAATAATCAGGAAATATGAACTCTTCTTATGAAACCTCAAGCTTTAATTACTGATATCTGATGAATATTGCTGCAGTGTCATAAAATGTCAGTACTCCACTGTCTACCTGTCCATTTGTCGTAAGTTATAGCCTGCAATAAAGTTAATGTAACGAAGCTGAGGCACAGCTATGCCAAACAGTGTAACTCCTTTCTACTTAGATCATGGATGAAAACAGTTTTGAAATCAGACTCTTGAGAGCCACTCCGAAGCTGCTGAGATTGACCTACATTTCCATCAGAAGATAACGCCCTGTGGCAGGGGTGGCAGAGAAAGTGTCAAAACACTACAGCAAGAACTACCAACACTCAAGTCAAGTGGTAGTTTCTGGTAAACACTGACTTAAGTCTTTCCTGGATACGATGAGCAGCTTCATGATATTGAAATGAGGGAGTTGATAAATCTGCTTCTGACATAAAATTTAAGAATACCCCAAACCCCTAAATTGAAGACATTCGAGTTGGATAAATATCTAATTTTCACCCAAACATCACAGCTAAAGAGGTTAAAAGCAATACTTCTGAGAAAGATGGAATCACTGACTGTTGTAACATGCCAAACCACTCTTCACTACACAGACTTTGCATACAACCCCAGTTTTAATTTGTGGCTGCACAGACAGAAAGGACTGCAGAAAAGGCTGCAGCAAAACTTCACACTACCTCTGAAGCTGTTTCCTCCAATCAAATCATAACAATTCAGTTTAGAAAAAGGCCATACCAATTCATACCATAACTCCAATTAATCTTTCTGAACAGGTGACATGGATGCAGGCAAATCCCTTATTCTTACTTAAACATTGTCATATAGCCTGCTTAATGTCTGCCTTCAATAGTATTACATAATTTACCTGACATCAAGAGTATGAAATTTTCCTTTCTTCTGATCTCAAAGATTTGGATATAAGAAAGGTCGCATTATCTCATGAGTCAAGTAGAAATCTTCTTTAGACCCTGGAAACAAAATCCAAAATGGTCCTTAAAACCATTGTGGTTACAGAATTCAAGCAGAATTTCACAAAAATAATTAGCTGCAATTGACTATTTTCCTTATCCTGAATGTGATCACAGAAAAGCATCTCTTGACAGAAGCATAAACAATTCTGTCCTCAAAGACTGAAATTGAATTTTAAGTTCTCTAGCCAAATAATTTTTCATACTTGCCCTATCAATTTGAATAACGCTCAGGATATGGCTGCTCATCCAAAATGGAAGACACTCATAACTAAGACATTGCCAAGTGTTCGAGTGTATATACACACACACGTATATACGTATTCATATACACGTGTATATATATGTCTATATCTAAAAAAACAGTTTACAAGAAGCAAGCTGATTTTTCAAGTGATTTTTTTCCCCTCTAAACATTCTCTAGAAAAAAGATTTATAGGTAATTTCTTCCAGACAACTCATTAAGTCAATGGGAACATTTCCAAATGTTGATTCTACAGTGGACCAGTAACAAACTATATGCACTACGAAAGCCAGATGACAACACATTCCTGCTTGAACAAATTGTAAAGTCTTTAATACCTCACATACTTTCAGACTTCCAGCATGACAATACTGCTGGTCAGATTTACTTTACAGATGCCAGATAATTAATAGCCTGGATCTCTAGTTTGTAACAAAACATTGACTAAACTTCTGAAGTTTTCCACCACCTACGCTGACAACTTTGTTCTTTATCTTTTACATCACTATGACCTGAGCTAATTGAATACCAAAAGTTCACAAAGCATATCACCATTTATGGAGCTATTTAAATCCCCACCACCTTATGTTTTTTTTAATACAGCCTTTCGGTAAGAAATTTTTTTTCCTCCTATGTTCCACCTAATCCAGTGCAACTGTGGGCTGCTGCCAAAAGCAATAATCCCACTTTTCACCATTACAGTTTTGTCCCATCCCCTTCTTTGCACCTGATCTGGTAATCATACAGCTGCTGAGCATGTTGTTTGAGTCTGCTGATTCAACAAAATATACCTTTTCCCCCTTTTTGGTGTGCAATCCTCTATCCAGTCAGTGAATGCTAAGGCCACACAATCATCAGATCAGTATCAAGAAAAGCAGTGAGAAGACTTCTTTTGGCTGAAGTCCGCATTTACACCAGATTATAAGTAGTATAAAACTATCCCCTTAGCTCTTCTGAATGAAAATAATTAAAAGCAAAGAGAGCACACCTTCACAAGCCTCACATAGAAGTAAATACTGAAAATGCTGTCACTTAAAAAACCCCATCAAGCGTCACACATGCTCTTGCATGTGTGCCTTTACTAGTTTTGCTATGAACAGGTTTACTCAAATTATTTTCCTCACACAGGGATTGTGGAAATTTTATCAATGTGTCATATTATGATTCAACTGCATCTTGCTGTATCTTAAAGCATACAGCAAATCAATTTGTTTTGAGAAGTTAAAAACTGAAATTCCAGTGTATTCTCACAAGTATATTTCAGGCTTAAAAAAATCAATAATACATTTTTAAAGCACACATATGAAAAACAGATTGCAGTCCCAAAACTGAAAAGCATTACATTGTATCACAGAATTAACAGTGCCTGAATGTAAAGCCTAAAACTAAATGTTTTTTTTCTAAGCAGAGATGACAGAATTAGTCATATGAAGGACTTACTCAGAAAGGAGCCCAGCATAACTGCTATAAACTCCATAACATTTGTGTAAATTACAAGAATGGCTTTTAACCCTAGAAAAAATTGTTTACTTCCTCCTGACTGAAAGTAAGCTTGGCAACAGGAACTGAGCATGGTAGTTTGATTCAGCAAAAAAGCCTTCAGTAATAACTTGAACTGACCACATTATTGTACTAGTTAAACATTAAGGTCTTAGTTAAAGATCTGCATCTTATTCTTCTGTTACGTGGCTAAAGGCATAATTCATACGAATTTAGATCCAGTTCACTCAAATATGGCCATCTGGTTAAAAACTCTGATTATACCCTACATCACCCAAACCCCAACATATTTACTTCCTGAATGCAGGCAGTCTGAGAAAAGGACAGTTAAAAGATCACAAATGTTATGCAGAACTGAGGTATAACAAGATGACCAATACCTTTAATTCTGGCAAAATTAATCCAAGGAATAAAATGGCAAAGATGATCTTTTATGCCAAGTTCTATGGAACCTTTAACCACACCACCTTCCAGCCCAAATACTGGTCTAAGGCACATAAGCACAGCTGAACACCTATTTTAGTCATTGACACCTATTTTATTCATTGCCTCCCTCATCTTCAGCAAAATCAAGGCAAGATTCTAGTGTTCCTAATCACCCATCTTTTACTTTTCACTGTCATGTCAAGCCCACAGCTGCATATTTTCCTGGCAAATGTGAAACAACTCCCACTTTGATGACTGATTCACAGACCATAAAAATACATGCTTACAAGAATTATTCTATTAACAACTTAAAACCAATCTGCTATCCCCAGCTGCTTGTTCCCCTACAAAAATACCCCTCCAGAGGTTGTGCCCCCATCAGTTACATTAGTTACACTAACATGCCCCAGTCCAGATCCATGGAAGTATCCAGGCTAAAAAAACTTGTGGTTGAGCTTTTCCTGTTAAGCAAATCATTCAGTTGGGATAACAAGAAGTAGAACAATGTTCCCACTTACTAACATAATATGATTAGCAATTCAGGCATATGTCAATGGTTTTAAAGGCATCTATGTGCCTCAATAATTTTGTGCCAAATAATTAAAATAAATATAAACCTGTTAATATGGCTGGGGTACAGCTCTGAAGAACACAGATTTCAGCTTCTGTAGATGTCTTGTACTGAGGAGTACCTGAGCTGAAGAAGTGCCTAGAAGTTATTAAAACAGCTCACATTTTTGTTCTAGTAAGGAAACAAAATCTATTGGCCAAAACATAAATATGATGCCCAGAGTAGGTCATCTATAGACATCAACCTGTGAGCATTTAAGAGCCAAGCAGGTACACAAATGTGCTTGCCTTTGCACAGGTAACAGGGATGTGTGTGTGTGTGTGTATGTGTTAGCATAACTAGAAATTAATGTGAAGGATAATGGAAACTACTTCAAAAGCTGCTCTCCAGATGACAGGTTATGACATCCCCATTCAATATGTGTGGCAATATTCAATTGTATATTGGCATATACAGTTCCACCAGGTTTTCAATTATTAACCATTAAGCAAAACTTTTAGACTTCTGTATTTCAGAAGAACTGACATGCCAGAGAATTATAGGACTTGAAACAGTCACATCATCCCCCCACACCACATTAAAGGAAGCAACCCACAAAACCTGTGAAGAAAATAATTACATGGCTGAACAGCTAAGTGTGCCTTTGAACATAGCCCACTTTTTCAAAACCTTGATTGAAAGTGCTACTGGCAGCTGTGCTGTAAGCATATAAATGTGGTAAGGAATGATTAGAAATTACCCATTTTTTCTCCCAAAACTATTTCCATATTATCAGAGATATAGATAGAACAAGTTACAGCAGAAAGAACTCCACTAACGCAGCAGAAAGTGTTTCTGACCATGTGAGTATTTTGACTAATCAGATACTTTAAGACATGCATACAACACTGGAGCACGTTTATAGTTTTCACAATTCTGAAAATGGCTACAGTGTTCTTGAAAAGTAATGTTAATCTACACATACAGATTATGATAACCTTGCATTGTAAACAGTACTGTTCTCGAATTTGCTGGGGAAATGTCAACACACTCCCCAACTTCTTAATTAGCATGACTTTACAGAGTACCTACTGAAAATATGACAGAAGGAGGAGCTTTTTGGGGAACATTTTTTTCCTCAAAGTCTACTAAAAATGCACACAGCAAGAAAACGTTAAAACTGTTAGCAGCAATTTACAAAAATAGAAAATCCAACTCTGCCCTGAGACCTTACCTAAAATTTTTTCTAACATTCCACTTTCACACATCTAGTATAGCAATAGTATTTGTGTCGATACAAATGGAAGAGAGAAACAAATGCAACATTTCTAAATTTATAATGCATATCTTACTGTGAAACCCAGTAATTACAGAGCATAGTCAAGTGTGCAAGACAAAACTCCTATAGCTTGGCTTGATTTTAATACTGTAATTTTATTTGTCTGCAAAAGCTTGAGTGATGCTTAGGTAATAAATTTTTAATAGTTTATAACAATTTCTCTTTCCATTTTTGGTTAATTTGAAGTCTAGACTTCAAAAAGCTTACAGTTAAGACAACTTTTTAGATTCACAAATGTATCTCCTTATCTTTATACTTAACACTATAAAAATGGTAGAATATACACAGGCAAGTTTTCCAGCATGAGTGCTGATAAACAGATGATGTTACTTTCTTCCATACTTCCATAATGGTCATAAAAATTACACATGTTTACCTTCCAGATAGCCAACTGCTGTAACTATTACTTCCCAAAGTTTTGTTAATTCCTTCCATTCAGCCCTTCCAGAAAAATCATACAAGAAGTCACCCCAAATTAGCACCCCACCTTTGACAAAAGCCTCCAGCCAAACTCATGATTTTCCTCCCAGCTAAAAGAGAGAATGCTAACAAGTTCTTAATCAGCAGCAGTCACAACTTTACAGTGAACTGATTTCTTATCCTATAGAGAGTTTGTAAAAGTGGCAGACACTACCTATGAATCTGCATGAATGCCAAGATATCCCATTGCCAAGTTACAATCACTATCACAGCAGTAACATAAGGATACCTCTGTCAGTTTTGAAAGAAAACCCTGCAAGTTCATGATTTGCAGTCTTCCACTATACTGAGAAACAGGCAAATAGTGACCATAAAATCTGACTGATAATATATCTGAAAACCAATTGAAAAGTAACATGAATTCAAACTTACAAAGTCATATGTTGAAAAAAATATGACTCAATTATTAAGAACACCAGCACTACCAGGAACTCACATGCTACATAGAATCACATTCATTACCACAGATGAAAGTACCTACAAGCCAGCTCTTTATCACTCATTAAAAATCAAAAGCAGTCACAGAGCTTCATCTCATTCTTCTAATATTATCTTCTGAGGTAGAAAATGAAGACAAATTAATCCAGCGGCTAGGCCTTGTGTATACAGAAACAACATGAGAGCTTCTAAAGAAATGGGTTTTCTATAGCATTTGATTCTTGCAAAAGAATGAAGATAATTGATTGGGAAAATGTTGTTTCATAAGCTTTATTTAACTTGAGAGTCTCTTTCATAAACAAGAGGGGTTGGGGGGAGTCATCAACTATCCTGCCAGAGTAGCCCCAGGAGAGTAAAGCAATCTTATTTAAAACAAGGCTAGAATTTCATTTTTAATTACTTATGACTCAAATAGCTCTGAAAGGATCAATATTTCAGAGGCAAGATCAAAAACAAACCAGATGGATATTAGAAAACATTATAATGCAATCTAAATTAGGCTTTGCACATTTCATTAGGTAAGAAATTTTTATTTATTTCTCCTCAACAAATCTTTTTTATCTCATATAATGCAGAATTTTAGTCTGCCCCATTAAAAGCAATGCATGAATTTTTCAAGTAGTATTTTCCTGAAATGCCAAATCGTAAGTTAACTTTGTTTTCCTACAACCAAATTACTTTCTATTCCCTGAACAGGCTTCATATTTGTAATCTGAAGGAAACTGGTTTCTGCTGTTTGATCTTATTTTACAAGTAAATACCATATATACAGGAAATCTTCCTACTTTTCACTTCAATAGTAATATCTTACAGAACTGAACTCTTGTTTTGGATCACTCTTTGCACATTCTTCATTTAAGTCAAGTAAATTTTTAATAAACCTAAAGCACTTACCCTTCTAACCTGACATCAGGTAAAGATCTGTTGAGTGCAATCATTTCACTTGCCATTAAATTAAATTGATTTATTTTAAACATTTCTTTCATTTTTTCTTGCTCCTCTTTTGGAATGACCACGGGCTTCCCCATCTCTCCAGGTCCTTCATGTGGTTTTTGTATGGGTTCTGGAACTAAGAATAAAAAAATGTTAGTAACTACTTTTATGCTTGCTTTTGTTTGTTTATACTTTCTTTTACACTGTAGGAATGTTCCTGTTTAAAACAAAGTTCTAAACCCACCAGGTTTTGGAAGTGAAAACAAATCTTCATATTTTGGACCTTAAAGAGTAGTTAAGTGCTACTCTTAGACATCACAATTCATTTGAAAAAACAATAAAATTTCATGTCTATCCATCATCATATCCTAACTGTCTTTACTGTTAAAGTTCTGTAACAACAGATATTTATATGCCAGATTGTTCTTGCATATACAAGCTTTTCAGGAAAAGTTGATATTTCCTTTACAGGGATTTTAGTAAAGATTAAATTAAATACTAACTTTACATTTATTTCCACACTTTTATTTTGACAGAATGACATTGGCATTTATAATTTAGAAATAATTTCTCTTAGGTTTACTACCATTATTTTTGGCCAACATAATTACATTTTGGAGCTTAACATTAGTACTCGAAACAGAAACAATAACACTTGACATGTTTAAACCAAAGAAGTCTTAAATATCAAATATCTGATCAAACAGATGAGGGTGAGAGGGACGAGAAAAGGAATCCAAGACTTCAAATATTTGTTTTTTTAAACAAATGAAATTAAAACCTAAAACATTAAAAAACCCCTACATCACATTTGCTTTACAAATACCCATTTACTTTTCTCCTGAACAGAAATGCTTGAATACTGAATTTGAAATATATTACTGTTTTACAAATTCAGTACAAATTTTTATTAAGAAAGAAGTAATTTAAGATCTAAATGGAGGAACAGGAAATATTTAAAAATAAATGCACCAAAGCCCTCAGTAATAAGCCTAGCTTCAAATTATCTTTAATTTGCATCTAGGACAGCACAGTGTAATTAAAGCTTATGGCAAGAGCAAATAGCCATTTAAAGAATAAAAATAAAATTAAACAAAAAAAGTCCAAGCCTTTCATCCTTGTTGAAACACTAAGATTTAAAATGGGTGCTTACTAATAACTGAAACATTTTGCTAGTTTGCATTTAGCATTAATCTGTTACAAGTACAATGTGTTTCTTGAGAAACTTTCATTTTCAAGTACCTGAAGCAACTGCCGTAGTTGCACTTAAGCAGTAACATTTAGCAGAGAGAATCCTCCCACCACAGAGATGCTTTCTTTTTACAAACTCCCTTTGACTGCCAGTCAAGCTATATAATTCTGGAAGCTGCCAGCCAGCCACTCATACACTGAAAACTGATAGAATAAGTATGTCCAAGCAGATCCTGAGCAGATTGATTTAGGTACCTGTTTTAACCATGGGCTAAAATGAGCATGCAAGTTGCTTTGCATCTTTGCCTGCTAAGAAAGTATTGTTAGCATCTTGCTGATTTGCTATCACATAACCTTTTAGACTAGAATTTGTGCCTTTTGGGGGGTAATTAACATTAAATTATAGTATACAATAAGGCAATTATTTGGGCTTAATTTTATATATTCATCTTGGTTTTATTACATGAGGTTTCATAACTATTTTATTAAGTACATAGCAATTAGCACATAGGCACAGTTTGCCAGAAAATGATTAAACGAGTGTTCAACATACCTAAAATGATTAAACAAAAGCTATCAGAATAGTTATATTCACCATATTTTTCAGCATTCTGAAGTGAATGTCTTATGCTACCTTATTTGCTGTTTAGAATGAAAAACAATTTCCCATTTCATTTACACTTCCAGTTGTTTCTTAACTTTGACTCAACCAGTTAAACTGAATAGCTAAATTAACTGAAAACTCATCTTTCACATTTGCAGATCTTGCTGTTAGATGCTAGTTTAGCACATCAGTAAGTTGAATCCAGACGTACATAGTCTACAACTTCATCAGCTGAATTTTTAAATTTAATTTTCAAATATATACTACTTGATTACACATTTTACTTAAAGTACTCCCTTCTCCTGCAGAAAAATCCAGCAACAGCTAACTAGATCCCCAAATATTTTATGGATCTCACTAAATGCAAATGCAAGAAAGCTTGGTGTGCAGGCAGAGAGATGACTTTCCAAGAAAAGTTAACCAACATCTCTCAGGTTTCAGCATTTATGGTAATCTGTTTTCACACAAAAGCATGTAGTTTTCTTATAAACACAAACCAACAACATTTTACCCAAATGACTAATGCCCATTGTTAAAAATTCAAACTGCAGTGCTCTTGTCAGTTAAATATGAAAAAAATATTTGCTTTGAAGGACTGTAGACATGTACTGATGACATACTTCTAAGAAACAGAAGTTTAATTTACAACTACAAGTTTTAGAGCTAAATGAATGACTTAATCATCACCTGATCTAACAGGAAGTCTAGTAGTGTTTTTCCAGACATTTCTCATGTGTATCAGTAAACCATTAGTTTCCAAAATCTCTTGATCTCTTCCAGATCTTCATTAAAAATCAGAAACTCTTTATGTCTATGGACTATGAATTCCTTTTTACCAGGCAATATGCCTGATGAAAAACATATTTCAAAATCTAAGACCATCTAAAGCCAGAAAAAAGGGATAGATTCTTCCATGGCATGTCTTTAGGGACAACAACAATGGTAAACCAACCAAAACAAAGTCCAGACAACTTTGGAGGAACCACCAAAATTACAAAAAAGCTGTTCAGACAGGTAAAAGTTAAGAAACAAAGCTTCTGACACACATCAGCCTTAATAGAACAAGACCGAATTATGACAAACAGTTCCTATTTTAAAAAACTTCAATCTGTGGTTTCTATCTTTAAGCCGCTTTCTTTTTTTCTTAAGAATTTTGTATGCAGATAAGAATATTCAGAACCAAGTCACAACTTAAAGAGTTTTCATCTTTACCAAAGAGCTCAAAATTCAGAACACAAGGCCTTGATGGGCACTTGACAAAAATGGCTGGTCCTAGTTAAAATCTGACATTGCCCCAAGAAAAGAATGTAAATAGGAAGTAGCTGAGATCACAAGACTCTTGTAATACCATTGTAATACCAACCTTAGGTCTACAAGAATATTTTTTTTTTTTTAGGATTTCTAATCATTACACAAGTGCAACACCCCTTGAGTTTAAAAAAAAAAAAAAAAAAGGGGTGTGTGGGGGGGGGTGGTGGTGGGCAAGATTAGTTTGGAAGTTTTTTTGGAAACCGCAACAAGTGCCAAAGCTGGAAGTTCCTTTAAAGAAGCCTGTAACTGGTGGTAAGGAAGGACTCATCTGATCTTCATTTAAGTCAAGACCTCAGAGCTGACATACAGGATCCTTACAGAACTAAGACAGAACTACACAAAAATAATCTTTTAGAATAACCACAGTGCTACCCGGGCATTTTTTCTTTACAGGAATGGTCCCTTTTTGTATTGTTAGAGAATGATTTGAACCTTTTAAGTCTAGAACTTGTTTACACTTGTCAGTAAATTCTATTCCAGGCTGTGAAATCTAAATTGTAATGCTGAATCCCCATCTGGAAGCAATAATGCTCAACTACCTATCCTATGAATTTCAGGTTTGGAAAAAACTACTACATGACATGGATTATGTTTACTATGGTTCAGTGATTTGCTTTCCAAGTCACAACAACCTTTAAACTTACAGCAACAGCCTTCCATCAACAATAACTCTTTGTGAATTTTACTGATGAAACAACAGGAATTACAAATAGGGAACAACCACCCAGAAGATGTGCCGATAGAAAGAACACCTGTTAAAGTCTGGGCAAGGGGTGTACACTATCTAGGTCAGCTGGGTAGCTCAGAATAAATGAAACAATCTCAGAGCTGAGCACTAGAGCACGCTTCCCCTGACCTACTCCCACCTCTCTGGAGTGGTCATGGTGGGAAGTAGAAAGAGCAGCAGTATCAGCCAGGACAAGCACAGGCTCTCTCCCAGCTCCCATGACTGATGTTGAAATCAACACTGCTAGGTGTTCTCACCCCATTTCTCCAGGCTACCTCCTGAAGCTACTACTGTTTTCACCATGGTGGACGGGGTGGACAAAGGCTCGAGCCTACAGCCAAATCATCCCACACAATTACAGTCACTAGATTCCAACTATTCCTCCTCTGGTATCACTTTAGTTCTCCAGTCCCATAGTACCCAATCCCCATGCCAGCCCTTCTTTTCCCAAAACATGTCCACTTACTCACAGCCTGGTAAGTGCTTGTCCCTTTTCCACTCCACCTTTTGTCCCTTCATCTCCACACTCATATTTCAACTACCAACCTTCAATCTCTATGACAGTGGACACAACAATCTTTATCCCACTCATCTCCATAATCATTTACACAGATTTTTCCACAGATTCACATTCCTTTACTATTTCTTCTTTTGAGCAATTTGTAAAATATAACAGCAGTATACATGCAATCCAGCACTATTAGAAACAGAAGCTGAAGCTCATGATGGAAGATGCTAGTTCCTTATGCCATTTTTCCCAAAGGCAATTTAGACCATGACTCTAAGTGTCACTCTGAAAAATAAACTCTCCATTTTCTGTATTGAAAACCTAAGGAAAACATCCTTCTAAGTTCATGAAAGCTTGAACTGTCCAAAATTATTCTCAAAATTCTTTGCTCCTGCTGAAATATCTAAAGACTAATTTTTCCAACTAGGCAAGCACAGCTTAAAATAAACTTACAAACTCTTCAGAAAAACTTACTCATATATCGAGTAGGTTCATTAAATGCCATGGAATTCTTCCATGAATTGCAAAGAGAAGCTATATACCAGAATGACACGGACAAAGAGATTATTAAATTCAGAACACTTACATAATTCATGCTGAATCAAGAAAACTAAATCAATTATGGAAATGAATAGGGGGGTAAAAAGTGAAATGAAAAAGCAGATTTTGATAAAAGCTTCACAGAAAAAAATAGCCTCAGTGTTATCTGAGGAGATTCTGGGCATTCTGAATGGCATTAAAACCACTACAGACTCCGAGTCAGTGAACAACTGGAACAAGGAAGAGTATCTAAGATGCAACTAAGTTAAAAGGAATTGTCAAAGTATCAGCCACAACCATGGTTTCTAGCAGACATATTACTGCAAGTACCTTACTACAAGTCAGCTGTTTTAAAAAAAAAAAAAAAAAAAAAAATCAAGAAAAATGCACAAAACTATACAAAAAGTTTTGGTTGGTTGGTTTAGGCTGTTTTTTGTTTACAAGACAACTATAAGATATTAAAAAGATACCAAGGATTTTAATATCAGTTAGGAGAAGGCCAGAATGAAGACTCTACTCAACTAACCGGTGTTGCATAGGAAAAGTCACAATGCTAACTTTTAAATACTGCAGATTTTCCCTCACCTTAAGGATCCTCCAATGACCTTATCTGAGCTTTCATCACCATCAATATATCAAACCAAGTTTCATATGTATTAACTTATGCCAGACTTCTTTAGAGCTGTTTTGCAAACAGGATTATTTTTGCTGTTGGCAAACAGTAACTGAAGTTATCTGCTTTGTGTAAAAACTTTCTGGGAACTGAAAAAGTGGATCCATTCCTTAACACTACTATGTCAGTCATCATCTTATCCTCAAAAAAATTTCCCAACTTCTGAAAAAAAAGACAACAAAAGAAAGACTGAGTTCCTATAAAAGACATACTTCCTACATAAACCTAATTCATTTTCTCAGCACTTTTTTTCACTTACTGAAAAAGAAACTCAAAAGATGAAACATAAATGAAAATATAAGTCCCTTCTGCAAAACTTCCATGAACTAGAACCTCTCTAAAATGCTTGCACGCAGGTGTGAAAACAACAGTTCAGAGGTACTAAGCACAGAAATTATACATTCCTATACATTGCTGTTCTCTGTGGAGAGTTATTGGCCTATTTTCATCATGGGGGGAAAAAAAAGAAAACAAAACTAACATTTCCTAAACATTTCCCCAGTGTTATTCTGTAACAGAGCAACATTGTTCTTAAAATGTTTCAGAAGATTTCCTAGGGAGTTTGAAGTTGTCTACACCAGATGCCAACAGGTGGAAAACTTTTTTGTGATGGAAAGCATTAATAAATCTTGAATACAGTGGGCTAATCAGACTTAACATTGAGCATCACTAGCATCTTTTCCTGTAACAGCAGTGAAACATCAGACACAGCCTTTCTGGTGGGAGACACACCATACTAGAAAATTAGGTACTTCACAAATGAACTGGAGGCAGCAGCTGCCTACAGTTCTAAATGCTTGTGCTGAGACATTGCAGTGATGAGCCTTCTCCCTGCACCAACTCTCCCATGTGATCAATTATGATGACCTCCCTAAAATAAAGTTGACAACATGAATGGTACTGGCTTTCAAAAAACCACACTCACCCCATCTAACTGGCACCCAAAAAACCTAACATGGCAGTAACAAAACTGAAAGCTTATCTGAAGACCTTTAGTACTGAATAATACAGTTCTCACTTCAAAGAAAAGGTTACATACATAAGCATGTGTGGTGTGTGTGTGTATATATATATATATATATACATACACAGTCATATTTGTCACTTTTATAGCCAAGTTTACTCTAGTTATTTTCATAACTTTATTTTCAAGCCAACAGTCTCTTATTGCTATAGTCACTGGCTAAATTTTGGCTTAGGTAGGGTTTTGGGATTCGTGTGTTGGGTTTTGTGGTGTGCGGGAAAATGTTTTGGTTTTTTTCTGGGGGCAGGGGGACAAGTAAGCTTGGTTGTTGGTTTGGTTTGTTTTACTACCAAGTCAAGTGAAGTTAACCATGCCTTTGCTTTCTCACTGGTGGAAATTTAAAACATGCTTTAGACTATATTAACATAGCTTAAATTCCTGAACCGCTCGTATAGTTTTATTGTTTTTCCATATATATTAATACTTAAAATTCTAAATCTTAAGCACTTAAGTCTGCAACATGCATATCAGGCACCATGTTTATTCCCTAGTTATTAAAAAAACATTGAACATTCTGTAACACCTAAATGCTGATGCAGTATTATATTGTTGGGGAAAAAAAAAATAAAATCAGATGTTTAAAAGGAGTGAAATTTTAAATGAGCATAATTTAAAGATGACTCAGGCAGAAAACTTACCATCTCCAGCAGGCAGACCTCGTTCTTTTTTCTCATCACATTTGTTGCATTCACTGAAGTACAGCAATAGAAACATATCCAGAAGGACCCAAACCAAAGAGGTGGCAAGGACCACCTTGCAATATGCAAATTTTTTCATGGCACTTTAAGTCAAATACAAAAATAAAAAAGTGTAAATAAAAATATCAACAGGTTGCTTTAATCCAGTTTGAGAGACCACGTTCTATATCTGTAAAAAAAAAGAAGAGTCACAAAAAGTTACCTGAAGACAGCAGCTAAAAGCAGAAATTTTAACTACATTTTAAAGGTAACAATTTAATTACCAATTGCTATATGTATCAAAATGAATGCTCTATGTATCCAGTAAGATTAAGGGAACAGGGTTAATCAAAGGAGCATTACTCCAGTGTTTTACTACTTTAACATTAATCACCTGGAATGTTAAAATGAGTGACCAAAACAGGGTGTTGTGTTGAGCCACTGGAAAAGAGGGTAGGCACATCTAATGAAATTAAAAAGGGACTCTCTGGATCCTCTAGAAATCAGAACAAGCAAAATGAATGAAAATCAGGAACACCTCAGGAAGCAGAGTACTAATCTGTGCTGTGTGAAGCCCATGGCTAATACTCCTCACACTTCTCCTGTGTAGAGCACATTGAATTTTGGGGTCCAGCACTAGGAATCCTAGTCTACAAACACCTGTAATTTATATAAAGTCTAATGGCACATCACGCCTCTGTCAGAAAGATAAAATAAATGCTTTGCTCTCAGTAAACCAAAAATAAACATCCCTTTTGGTAAACTTAAATAGTAGGAAAAGTGAAGTACTCACAAGCCACTGTGATCACTTACTAGGCATTCAAAGCTAAAGGTATCAACTAATAATTGTGATGCTTAAAGTGACTTTAATAGTTTAATGCCTGATTATAGAACAAATTTTTGTACATTTTTCAACATGTATACATTATATCTTAGAATGTCAGCCTTTGAAATTCTCTTTTATCCTACTCAAATTACAAGCCAATTTTTTTACAAGGACTGCTTATTTTCATGACTGACAATCAGATACTAAAATTTATTATTTTTCTTTTTACCAACAGGTTCCCCACCAGTGTTGACATGTTTCAACACAAAGTACTCCCAAAGTATTTCCCAGTGGAAACACCTCACCAGTTAAAACCAGAATTGTAGATATTAACTTATAAAATAAACAGAAAATAAGACTCTTCAAAAACACAATAGAATTTTAAAATTCACATACATTTTCTCTTACATGTTTTCAGCCTAAACTGAAGAATTTATTGGAAAGGAGAACTATAATTGTAAGCCATGATTATGCAAAAACCTCACAAAAACCCCTGCATCATTAAGACTATCCTTCCTTTAGTATTTCATTGTCATAATTTGACTCCTGTCTTCCTCCCACTCCCTTCATGAAGGAAAACACGATGACACCCTTCTCTAAATACAGCTTATTACTTCTTATTGGCAGCAGAGGCATGTCTCCATGCATCCCTATAAGCTTAAGTGACATAGGTTTGAATGGAATAGTGATGTAGGAGCCTGCAGCCTTCCACTTGTACAAGACTAGAAGTGTGTACTTCCCTCTGCTTCCTGCATAGGTTTGTATCAAATGCCAAGCAAGAGTTTTGTTCGGGATGATCTCAGTTTGCATCTATATAGTTTTGCCATATGGGGGATGACTATGTAACGTTAAGAACTGCAAAAGTATATGTAACAACTTGATGATAAAGCAGCAGATCAAATTACCACAACAAAACATTAAGTATGTTAAGAAAAAAATCCCAGGGGTTGGTTGGTTGGTTGGGTTTTTTGTTTGGTTTTTGTTTAGTTTTTTTAAATAGACACAAAGATGGGCCTGAACTCTGGATCTTGGAGTTACACTGTAAAACTATCAGTTTGGCAATCAGCAGTAGTGAAAGAAAATGGAATTGTTAAGAGTACCAAGTGAATAATGGAAACTAAACCATCACTACGCCATTACACAGTATCTGCTTACTCATCTTGAGAGCTGTATGAACATCCAGTCTTGTCATTTCAAAAAGGATATAGAAGGATTAGAAAAGACAAGTGAGAAGGGCAAAAGGATGAAGACAACAAGGAATAGCTTCATTATAAGATGTAAGTGAAGACAGTAGCATTCTTCCTGGATGAAAAAGATGTAACCTAAATCAAGTGGCAAGTCTATAAAATCAAAAGTTCTATGGAAATGGTAAATAGAGAACAACTGTTGCCTGTCACTCCTACTTCTCATATTGGCAGAAATTAAGTGAATTTAGCAGCAAGAGGACAAAAAAGACAAAAGAAAGGTATTCTCCACAATGTGTACTTATGCAGGGGAAGTGCCTGCCACAGTACACTGCCAGTGCTCCAAGTCTGTTCATCGGCTATTAAATATCAAGTCCTCAGCCCTACTTCAGGCTGTTCCTGACACTGACTCTCAAGTCACTGCATGCTAGGAGAGTACAGTAAAGAAGCAGCATTACAATTTCCCCTGTTCTCTTCCCTACAGAGAGACCTGAGGGTGTTGATTGACACCAGCTGAACAGGAGCCAGCAGTGTGGCCAAGAAGGCCAATGGCATCCTGGCTTGTGTCAGCAATAGCGTGGCCAGCAGGGACAGGGAAGGGATCTGACCCCTGTACTCGGCACTGGTGAGGCCGCCCCTCGATTCCTGTGTTCAGTTTTGGGCCCCTCACTCCGAAAAGGACATTGAATGACTCGAGCGTGTCCAGAGAAGGGCAACGAAGCTGGTGCAGGGTGTGGAGCACAGGTCGTACGGGGACCGGCTGAGGGAACTGGGGGTGTTTAGTCTGGAGAAGAGGAGGCTGAGGGGAGACCTCATCGCCCTCTACAGCTACCTGAAAGGAGGTTGCAGAGAGCTGGGGATGAGCCTCTTTAATCAAGTAACAAGTGATAGAACAAGAGGTAATGGCCTCAAGTTGCCCAGGGGAGGTTTAGACTGGATATTAGGAAGCATTTCTTCACAGAATGGGTTGTTAGGTGTTGGAATGGGCTGCCCAGGGAGGTGGTGGAGTCTCCATCCCTGGAGGTGTTTAAGAGTCGGGTCGACAAAGTACTGAGGGATATGGTGTAGTTGGGAACTGTCAGTGTTAGGTTAATGGTTGGACTAGATGATCTTCAAGGTTTTTTCCAACCTAGACGATTCTGTGATTCTGTAACTACTGGCAGAAACAAGTACTATATATAGATGAAATATGTCTGACATGGTATGACAGCCTAGATGATTCTGTGATTCTGTATGACTGTACTTCAACTCTCCATATGATAGGTTTCTTTTGCTCTAATTTGGGACACCATAGAAGTGATCTGGCAAAGAATCATCATACTATCACTCTGTACTTGAAGGAAACAAATGCTAAATAAAAATAATATGTTTTAAAAGAAAACTAAATAAATTCTTATAATATCAGACTTCTTGAAGATACTAGGCTATGAAAGAAAGTGTAAAACACACAGGAGCACAGCACTTAGGGGTCCAGCAGGAGGAGAACTGTAATCTAGACTTTCTGTCCATAAAAATACCAACTATATAAAGTATTTTAAAATGCACAGGCTGGCAATATATCTGCCTCTAATGCAAGAAAATTCCTTCAAGATTTCAGCAAAATGTTAAAGAGACACTCTGTGAACCCTTTGAGGGTTCAGGAAAGTAATTAAAAGACAGCAATGGGGAAGTTCAACATACACTGTGGTTACCATTGATAAGGCCCTTCCCTGTACCTTTAGACAAAGGCTCTCGCCCCCTTGGGCAGTTTACCTTCTCATGAATTACACTGTATTTTATTGGTTTTATGACAGCTCTTCCACTGTCTGCTTACCAGCAGAATTCAGGCAGGACAGAAGTGAAGCAGAGGGGCCCAGAAACTCTGCTGACACAATTACTCTTAGCATACCAGAGCCTGGACCCAGACAGAGCTCCAGAAAGAGCACTCCACCACCCAGGGCTTGGACTGTAAGAAATGCTAGGTACCTCTCTCTGGTGCTAGAGCAGTGGTGGTGGCCTCACTTCTGGGAGTGGTGTTCTGCCTAAGGTGCTGCTTCTTCAGTGGAAGTGGCTACAGGACAAAGTGGGCACCCTGGTACACCATAAGCAAGGGTGAACAGTAGGTAGATACATCTTCACAGAGACCTTGTGACACCACAATTCTGAGCCCCATGATACAAGGAGGAGACAGATAGGCATTGCACTCAAAGGATAAGTGGACAGAAACTCCCAAGATGGGGGCTGAGTGAGGGACAAACCCAGGAAATTAGCTATGTGTGGAAACAGAAGAAAAGCCTGCAGATGTGCATTTCCAGAACAGTCATACTGCCTGGGATGCTGCTGAAAGACTGATGAGTCTGCCTGAGTTCAGCTCTTAGACAACCACCCCTTGGCTATTCATTCATGTATGAATCAGTGACACTGCCAGGTGTGAACCTGAACATATAAGCAGTGACTGCAGAGCTCAAGTGGGTAAAGTGTAGCCAGCATAGGACCCAGACACTGCTTTCCTCAACTGGTCCAGGGGGGACAAGATTGAGGCAGGAGTGCACACAGCCTACCAACACCTGGCTGCATGGCAGGTGTCAAAGGCAGGCTTCTAGGACCATAGGCCCTGCTCTGAGGAATGAGGGCTGCTGGACAGTATCTGCGTGACAAAGCGAGGCAAGCAGCATTACGGAGAGGCTCCTGCATTACTTCTATGAAACACCCAGAAAGTGGAAGCAGAGCTACTTTGGAAGAACACGGAAACATCTCCTGAGCATGTGGGGAGGTACTCAGGGAACCCTGGAGCTCAAGTCCAGAAAAAACAAGAAAGGCACCTGTAAGGACGCTGGCAAAAGAAAGGCTGATTATAATGCTGATCCACTGCTCAGTGGGGCAGCAGATCTGGTAACAATGGGTGTAGAAAAGGCTAAGATACTTGGTACCTTTTTGCCTCCTTTGTTAGTGGGTGCCCCTGATCAGAGTAATAGCAGAGTCTGTGGGAGTGAAACATCACAGGCAGTACAGACAGACTGAGTCAGGGATCTCTTAAAGCCATGTGGATATATGCAACTTCATGGCACCAGATGGGAGGCATCTGAGGGAGCTGAAGAAGCAGACTGATCTTATTACAGGGTCATTCTCTATCATCTCTGAAAGGTCATGGAGATCCAGAGAGTTGCCTCAGGATTAGGAAAAGAGCTATCATCAAGAAGGAAAAGGAGAATCTGGAGCACTATCTGCTAGTCAGTCTCACTTCAGTCCCTGCAAAGATTATGGAACAAATCCTCATGGAACCTAGATACACAGACACAAAACAAGCCCCAAACCAAACAAAAAGGGCAACTGGGAACAGACAGTACAGATCCACCAAGGGCATATCATACTTGATATCATACTTGACCAACCTGGCAGCTTGCTCTAAGAAGAGGACTGTTCTGGTGAGCAAGGGAAGAGCAGTGAATGTTGTTTACCTTGACTTTAATAGGGACTGTGACAGTATTCCGGAGTACTTTGTCAGAACTGAGACATGACCTGAAGAAGTGGGCTACCAGATGGGTGGAATGCTAGCTGGACCACCAGGCTCCAAGGGTTTTAACCAGCAGTACAAAATCCAGGTGACAAACATTCACCAGTGGCGTCCTTCAGAAGTTGAAACTGGAGCTAATACTGGTTAGTGTCTTTACTGAGAAGCTGGGGGATGGCACCAAATGCATGCTCAGCAAGGTTGCTGGTGACACCCAACTGGGGGTGAAATATGCAAATGGCACCCTGAAACAGTACACTGAAATGGCAAATCCAAGTGTCATCCAAGGGCTAGAGAAATTGGCAGGTTGAAAACCTTAAGTAGTTCAATAAATGCAAATACAAAGCTCTGTACCCAGCATGGAATAACCTTCCTATCCATAAAGGCTGGGTGTCAATAGGCTAGGAAGCTAATCTGCAGAAAAAAACCCTTTGGAGCTCAATAGCAACTTTAACATGAATCAGCTGTGTGTTCTTACAGCAAAGAGAGTCAACTGAACAGGTAACCGCAGCAATAACCCTAAAATGCATAGGTTTAATAATTGACTTTGCTAGTGAGTAATGTAATAAAACTGAAGATTTTTGCAAAGCCAGGTATTTCAATTTCAGGTATTACATCCCTTCAAAATACTGGACAATAGATAACAAAATCTTTATACCATGGAAGTAAAAACACCTTGGAAAGAACAGAAACAGATGCCATAACTTAACAAAAATAAAGTGTAAGGAGGGAAAATGGGTATATTCAAGTCTTGCTACTTCTGAAGGTCAAATGATCCCTTCCCCTCCCCTCCATGACAAAATCCATTATACACTTGAAATTATTAGAAAAAGGTAATCTTTTAAATTACTACTCATATGAAGTGCATTGTTTCACTTTACCACCTCTTTTATTAACATAGTTGTCATAGGAAAGAATGCTTACTCTTTTCAATATGATATGTGACTATTCAGTCATTTTCATCTTTGGACCAACTTCATCTTTGTTTATACTACTGAACACTCTTCAGTATGACTAACAGATTTGACAAAGGACTTCACTGCTGTTATTCAGCTAAATCAGGATGCTACACTGGATGTGGCACCTAAACAGACAACACTGATGTAAAGTTTGTTGTCCAGACTTTCAGATATGATGAATAAATAGAAGCTGGCACAAAGTAAGGGCTCATCAAAATGCTGACACAACATTTGCTATTTCTAAGCTATTAATATCAATTTAAACCAAATGGAAAGTGATTAACTGAACAGTATCTAAGGAAAGATTGAGGGCTTACACAAAACTGAAATGTTCAGCTTCTCAGTCTATTTAGTAATGAGGGAGAAAAGATTGGTGTAATCTAAGGTAACATATTAGGCATATCTATGGATTTTTGAGCAAGCTTCTAAAAAGTGAAGCAAATGCAAATTGTCATACAAGCATTGTCTAAAACTCCATATATCTGAACTATTAATAAGGCCTATCCAGCTGAGTATGTCTATATTTGAAAACAGAAGTGATGCCAACACTAGACTCAGGTTTCAGAACTACTGTTGCTCCTGTGCTGATGTATTTTTTTTTCCTTTTTACTGGCCCACACCGTTAAATTGTTTGCAGAGAGCTCATCAGTAAATAGGTCAGTTCAAGGATAAACAAAGCATTACCTAGTTTCAATGACATAAAAACAATTTAAAAAACCCATTCAAATCAGAGGGTCAACCCATCACCTGTGAAAAATAGGTTTCTTCTGTGTCTTCACAGAAACAAAAACATATCTGGTAAATTTCATGAGGTAAAAAAATATTCATGAGCTCAAGGATGCCAGTACTCTCCTCTGTTCAGAAGTTAACACAGGAGAAGTACTCTTCATCGGGCTACACTTGTTTGATAGATTTGGAAGGGTTTTAGTGTTCCAAAGTCATCTGTCAAGTACAATTCAGCAACAGTAAGTTCTGAAGAATTGATGAGAGAAAACAGATCATACTAGTCTAAGCAGTATGAGAACAATTCATTAAAAGCAAACCTACTCTCCGGAAAAAATCTGAGAAATGTAAGTCAGTAAAATCAATTTCTAGTCTTTCTTGCTCTGTGTAGGAAGACTATACTTTTAATTTGTCAGAAGTGAATTTTCCATTTGTAAGTCAATTTTTTTAAGTTGACCAATTGAAAA
The DNA here is from genome assembly GCF_965140245.1 of Athene noctua. Lineage (NCBI taxonomy): Eukaryota > Metazoa > Chordata > Aves > Strigiformes > Strigidae > Athene > Athene noctua. The sequence goes on along the minus strand of NC_134038.1, from coordinate 73,110,487 downwards.
ACTATCCATTATGTTTCTAAAACTGGTAGGCCATGGAACGAAGAATGAAACAGAAATATAGGAATATCTGACCATACTTCAAAACCAAGGATGAACTTCATACACAAAGGCAGAAATTATGGATTCATAAAGACTTTCCTACAGATAAATTCGAATGCATAAATATGCTTATAAAAGTAGAAGCTCTTGTGAGATGAAAATCCAACTCATCACAGAAAAGTAATGCCAAAAACCGAACAACAGATATATGCTCCATCCACAAAGTTTTCTAACTGTTTATAACTGTATGGAACTAAGTCACTGTGTACCTGAACCTCTGATTCTCCTGAATCATAGAATAGTTTGGGTTGGAAGGCACTTTCTTCTCTAAGTGGTCTTTACTTAACCTCTAAACTTTTATGATTAGTTCTAATTACTTCTACAAATACACAGTAAAGAAATAACATTTCTAAACTGAGTAGAAACACTTTCAAAACCAAGCTCTTTCAATTATTGCAAGAAAATTAATTTAAAAGACATTGCTATTTTGGTACCTATACATTTCAGAAACATCTCAACTACATCATTTAACGTCTGAAAACAGTTTATCATTTTGCAAATTAGTGCTTAACAGTTTCTCAAATGAGTTGGTAAGCAGCCTGTACTATCTTGATTAAATCTCCTCAAAATTTTCCAAGAAGTCAAGCAAGCATTTGGTCAACACTTTCAAACAGTTCCCACTACTAGACAGTCCTTCCCGATTCTCATCCTAATCAGCACTATTAAAATAAAAATAATCATCTGCAGATTAACAACTACCTAGTGCAGCCCAAACATTAATTATACTAGAAATATACCTTACCTCCATTTAATAAAGATTAAATATGTGGAAATTAATTGCAACAGGTACAAGGACATGGAAATGACCAAATCCAAGATGAAATAAACCCAACTGAGATTATTTACTCTAGCAAAGCCAGGATGGCCTGTTTTATCACTTCTGTAGAGCACAGAACTGCCATTTCAAAGTGTGACAGCAGAAAAGCCAAGCATTTTCCTACACATACTACCTGAAACAGACACAAATATAAGGATACTCAGAAGGACTGCAAGTTGTCCAGACATACATAGTTCAATATAATAAAGTATATTAATACTGCATTAAGATAGTACACATTAATGTGGTAATTAATATAGTATATAAATCTGCACATGTTTCTAGAACAGACTGAGTGAGTGATCAGGGATATAAGTAGATCAGAAGTTGAATAAAAAGCAATATAATTTTGATAAAATTAGAACAGCATAAATTTTATTCAATTTATAACTGACTTCAAAGTTACTGCTGTCAGCTAGTGAAAAACATTTTAAATACAGCTCCCATATGGAAAATTGTTATTTAAGGTGAGGGAGATCAGGACTAATACAAAAATTAATGTAAATAAACAAGATGATTACAAGAAAGACTGTAAAGACATAAAAAAACCTTAGTAGACCAATGAGAACGCACCTTAAATTATCTGGCAACTATTTTCTTTAGTAATCTTGGTGCTAGATCTAGAAGGGCAATCTTAAGGCCTGCTGTCATTAAAAAGGAACAAGTGATAAGACAGGAAGAAAGATGGGTTTGTGGACTGGAAGAACAGAATCGAGATGACACCTAATAAAATATGTTAAGTAGTAGGCATTTGAATATGTAACTTTGCTACCAGCTGAGAGTTTCAAAAAAGCAAAGGCTCCTAAGGGTGAGCTGCCACTGTCACCCAGTCATGGATAAAAGGCCAAGGAGATTTTTGGATACATCAGTTTTCTCCTTAGATATAAAACCAGAAACCATTGTACAGTGCACCGGTATTTCACAAGGGAAGGGCAGAGGGAGAGCTATGTATTTAGCAAAGAAGTTGTTTCAAAGAGCCCCGTGGATTTATAAGAAACCACTGCAGGGGACTAGACACAGTGATCCAGGGTGTCCTTTCTACTCCCATTCTTCCAGCCTGGAACTCACAGAAGAGTAATGAACACAAATGAAAAGGCCTATATTAATTGCTTCCAGAAGCAAATGCAGATGCCAGATCTTTGCCATAAAACTCCATACCAGCTCAGTGTTTGGGGTGGGTTTTGTTTGGTTTTTTGTTTGGTTTTTTTTTTTGTTTTGTTTTGTGTTTTTTTGGGGGTTTTTTTTGGTTTGTTTTTAAGCTGGACTTTTAGCAGATTAAAAAAACCCAAACCTAAATATCCACATATGGATTCGCCTAATGCCAAATTCTCCCAATAGACTGTTTTTGAGAACAAACCAAAAGATTATTTACAGAACTTCTCAAATGAAAGTCTTCAAATTACTTTTTCCCCAGCTCTAGAAATACTTTTTAGACTGACTTTAAGTAAGCCCTATCTTGCTTACAGAAAAAAACTGCAACAGGCAAGGTTTCAAAGGGCCAGATGAACAATGTTTTAATCCAATAATAAAAGTCCAAACCCCATTTAATTCACAGATTTTGGATTTACATTTTTTACAACAATTTTTGCTATACAAGAAAAAGAATAAATTGATCCATGAGGGAGACAAAGTATTCCCTATCTGAATATCACTGTAAATATTACAAGAGCTCAAGAGGATAGCTAGAATTTGGAAACTAAGAATACAATAAAAGGAAAAAGACTGCTGCTGTCATATAAACAGCTGAGATTCACTAGACTCATATGCCATGACTTTAAAGTAGCTTTGAAATGACTGAGGCAACAAATTCATTTTTCTGTCTGCTCTCCAGGTTGAATGAAAATTATCTAAAAATAGACAGACTTATTCAAGAAGCCTTCAGACATTTCCATTCTCTCAACTGCTTTGAGATTTAAAATATACTTCTATTATGCCCAGTGAACAGTCAGTATACATTACTTAATATTGCCAATGCTATACAAAAAACCCTATGTATCTTTTTACAGTACTGCTTCAAATTTTAGGAGTACATCGTTAGTTCAATTTAATTACAACACATAACAAAATGAATACGCAGACATATAGCACCTTGAAGCCAACAGCACTGAGTTTCTGCACATGCATTAAGTCATTGGGTATTACAGTACTGGCAGGTAAGTTCAAACCACCATTATTCAAATCTTTTCCTTCTTACATTGAACAGCAGATATTGCCTCTCCTGACAGCTACAGAATAGGCAATCCTTTTAGGAAAGAAGATTTATAAGCCAATAGACAGTTACTACTTTTCCTGAAACAACTGCAGTCTTAAATTGAGCTACTGACACCTCAGATGCTGACAGAGAGCAAACATTCCTCTTCAAAGACATAGCTACTTCACATATACACTCTGTGAGGGCTACTGAATGTGCCTGACTTGGAGTAACAGCCAGCTAGAGAATACAGATAGTATCTTCATCAGTGAGTATCACAGGCAACACAAAGACAATGAGCAATTGACAAGTGAAAAGCTTTTGTTATTAACAGACACAAGAGAGGATTTTAATGTCAGTGCTAGCAATGCACCAACCCCCGACATACAATAATTAATGGCTGAAGATGCATCAGTAAGAACTATTTGAGCCTTCGGCTACCCTTCAGAGGCCTAGAAAGCTGAGGTGGGATTTTCTTTGGTTTTTCTTTTTGGAAGATTCACCTTTAGTGAGCCAGCACTTAGCCCTTTCAGTACAGCACCACTCCTGCCAATCAGCATCCCAGAACTATAAACTGACTCCAACCTTTAATAAATCCCTGAAGAGCTGTGTTAGCTGGTCTTCCAACCCCAACACTACAGGACTAGAAAAGGAAAATCCAGGTCACATTGGCACAGGTGTTCTAAGTGAAGACCGCCATTTCCCCAAGAAAAACAATTTTGCAAGGTCTAAAGCTCGCATGACAAGTTCACCATTACTCAGAAGAAACCATTTTCTAAATCTTAAGTATTTAGCTTCTCTATCTGAGCTAAATGCCAGTTCCAAGGTTCTTTTAAGAAGTAAAAAGCTGAACCACCCAAAATTTATACTGCAACAGGATACTGTCACAGTAGCAGAGACTGGGCTATTTAGTATACTATTTGCTCTCTGTAACAAAAACCTGTAAACTCCTCCACAGGTTTGTGACATGCCATAACACAGCATGAAGGCTTCTTCTAGCCAAAACCAGCATCACTTGGCCTTACAAGGTATATGTTCACTGTGATCAAATGTATGCAAGCAGTGAAAAATTTCTAATAATCAAAACGTCACACATTCAGAAGACTATTTAAAATCATCTGTCAGGTACAAGATAAGCTGTAAGTAGAGCAGGCCAGCTGACAGGACTTCTTTTAAAGTACAATTCCTGATGAAAAAAATTAAATTTACTATTGCAAGCACCTTCTTTCAGAAATTGTGTGCATTAGACTAGACTATGTGGAAGTAAAAACACAGTAAGCTGTTCCATATTCTCAAGACTCGTATCTTCCATCTTCCTTTGTAGTGTTTCTGTATAGCCCAGAAAATAAAATTTTACTTTCAAAATCTTTTAAAAGTCCTACATTAAAATACCAAACTACAAACTCAGTTTTTACCATCTGAGACTGAACTAAAATTAATACTATCCTTATCAATAGATCACTCTTCATACAGATGTGTCAAATACTCAATAGAATTTTTTGCAGATGATACTTTCTTCAGTCTGCACATGTCAACACAAGCATTGGGTAGGCATTTGCTTTTGAAGTACTTTGAAGAAAGAAGCAGATTCTTCTTGAAAACACGGATGAACACAAAGGGGGTTGGAATTTCCTGTCTATTCTGCTATTAAGATACAAGTTAGAAGAGAAGAAAACTAGCAACTCAGGTGTCAGTATTAAAGAATCACAAATTTCAAGGAGAAATCTTTGACTACTTCAAGGTCAGAAGAATTCACTGTCACCAAGCTAGTTACACATTTTTCATAGACCTAAGACTATGAACAATCAAGTGAAAAAAATCTTTTACAAGACATTCTTGAGACCTTCCTCATATGTTAGCAGAAATTGTTAAATCTTGCAAGCTAAGTCTCAAATGTTCTAAACTATCCAACCTCCACAAAGCTTCTGATTATTCTTTAGATATGTATCAAAGCCAAAAGCTAGAGTGAAATAAAATTGTTCATTAATTCTTCAAACACTTTTAAAGACAGCAGAAAATTACATAGGCAAATACTCATCATTAAGGATGAATCACTAATGGGCAAGAATTTGAATTAAAGAAAAGCAAAGTCAGCTAATTAGAAAAAAGATTATAAAGGAGATTTCTGGAAACATAGGGTAAATTGCAGTGAACAGATTCAACCATCCTTATGTAAATGCAGAAATCTCTAATCCTAAAAACCTATTGTAGATTAAAAATAAAAAAGGGGAACTTGAAGAAATATGAAATACATGTGAAGAACATTTTTCTCTGCCTTCAATATATGTGGAAAATATCTAAGAAATTAAGTGTTCTAGAAAAAAAGCTTTGAAAACAATACAGGTAAAGGAAAATTTATGTTACATGCTGGGGCCACAGGGTATTTATCTTTGAGAAGCTGGCTGAATTCTGCCTAAACTGCAGAACTTGCTGACAAATCAGATACAGACAGGTATCAAGTTAAAAACTGCTGAACAGCATGTGACTAAATGTGAAGACAAGGAATTAGGAAATATAATTTGACAAAATAAGGGTGACAATCATTTAATATGTGGTGGGTTATATTATCTCAAGCAAAATAAAGAATGGTAACTAATTCAGATGTTTTGTTAACAGGTTTTACTCCCCATTCCTTTAACAGTGATACTGCAGATTGTTAAAAAAAATAGTCCCCACCACGTCTAATTCTAATCAAAAGTAACTCAGCAGTTTTGCAGGGCTAAACACTTTGAAATATAGGGAAAACATCAGATCTCCATGCAAAATATCTAGCAACCCCTCAAAAAACATCAGAACATATGCTTCTCTTCCTCTAGAAAAAACAACCTGATCAGATATGACGAAAAAAAGCTAGCATTGTCCAATTTTGTGATACACTCATGAAATTTATTTCAATGTTTCTCACAGAGACTTGTGTCCCTTTGCTATAGCCATATGAAAATATAAATTCTACATAGAAGCAAATGGCTGTATTTATACAGACAGGCCATATAGCTCTTAAGCATACATTCACACATGAAGACTGTTTCACATCATAAAGCTGTCTGCTCAGCAGGTAATTTCTGCTGCTAAGAGCTGCTTTGTACTTAATCAACACACACAGTATTGCACTAACGATAAGATTCCTCACACCCATCCTTCACTTTCCCTCTTATACTCATTTGTTTTAGATTTAGTTTTTCTTAATTCTGTCTTCCCAGAGATCTCTGACAACACAAGCTTGAGAAATACCATGCTTTTAAGCTCTTTATTTCCATTGTCCATCCACATGAATGTACAGATGGTATAAAAAGAACAACCATGACATTTTCTTCCAGCACCCAGAAACTTGTCCATGTGAAGTCTATTTCTAAAGTAGGCGGTGTTTGTGTTTTGGGTTCTACTTTGAATAGGTAAAAAAGAGGAAAATAACTGTCAAATAATAAACTAAATAAGCAGAGTAATAAAGCAGAGTTCTGGAAATCCTTTAGAACTTGGGGTCATTTGCAAGACTGGACAAGGAAAGAAACTGAAAGGGAGAAGTTGCTAGAATAGCTTGCAAACAGCCCAATAGGAGTGCTGAATACTTTCTCTGTCCCCATGTCATCTTGGTCTTCAGCACTTGTACTGGTATTTACATAGGACCAGAGCTTAAACTCTCAGTTTATAAACTGAAGCACCTGTGATGCCCGACAGTACAAGAGAATTTGCAGAAGTATCATTCGGAACTCTTGCAAAGGCTAGTTTCACATTTTGAGACACTCTCACAACAGAAGTCCACTGCCCCTTTCCCTACATTTTCCCCTGTGACATTCAAGAAAGCAAACTACCCTTAACCCACAGGCTGGCAGCAACTCTGACCAATTCTGTTCCACACAAGCACATGCATGCTTCTTTCCCCCATTGCTCTTCTATCTATGTCTCCTAGGTTGCTATCATACAAGTAAAAATTAAGGTAACAAGTAAAGTAGAGACAGGATGAAAAAGTGATCTTCTGTTGCTGCTGGAATCAAGACTATGTAATAAAGGAGAAGGAAAGAAAAGAAAGAGAAGTTAAGACCCCACCTGTTTAAAAATATACAGGTGCCCATATGATTCAGAAACCCTGAAGCACACAGCATTCACCTATCCACAAAATGTCTTTCTGCAACTGCAAAAGTAGACAATAATAAATGATGGAGCTAAGCACAGAAGTTGTAATTGACCATGGACATACACTTAGCTCATTTTAAGTTATCAGCAGGCAGTTTCCATATTCCATTAAGTGGAGGGGAGAGAACTCAGTTTGATCCACCCAGGTCATATGCCAGTCAATGCAAATAAAGGAAACTGTTTTTACATTAGCAGTCCCTACAAATACAAATACCTGAAAATGCTCGATTGGTAAACAAACAAAACAAAAAAGCCTAAATGAATAGCATGAAAGATTGGCAGAAGTTTGATGGCAAACAAAAAAGACAATCTATGGCCAGCCAGCAGAATAAAACCACTTTTAATTGCAGAATACTGAGACTGTTTAGAAAAAAAACCCAAAGACTAAAAAGGACAAGAAATCCAGTCTATTAATTTCATTGTGAATAGCTTTGTCCTCTGACCCCTGCCCTAACACAGATATATTAGATAACCTTATAAAAAAAATACTTAGAAACTAAGACCTCATTTGCCAGTATTTTCAGACAAACTAAATGAAGGCTCCATTGAAGCCTTTTCTTTGACTCATCTCCAATACTACAATAAACATTTTAAACCTCTTCATATTCACTAGAGTAGTATTTCCAAACAATTAAGTGAAAAAACCCAACCACTAGTTAAACTTGGTTTGTTGAAGCTTAAAAATACAAAGTATGAACTTTGAGAGCAAGAGCATATTACATTTAAATCCAGCAAAGTGTGACAAAGAATATATTGGTTTTATAGTTTTTCACAATGAACTTTGACTCTGCACTTTGGACATACCATTAGTAATGAAACAAAAAGTAATAAGAAAGAAAAAGGTCTAAATTTACACCCTCCTGTTTGATGTAAATAAGTTCTTGAGTAGCCTTATCGAGTCATTGTAATCACAGCATTTGTGCAGGATTGAATGCACCTTTGGATTTCCAAAGGTTAAACAGAACCACTGAGCACTCCTCCCAGTTTTCAACTTCATTGAAAAACTTTAAAAATGACATGCAAGTTTACATTTGATCAAAAGCGGTAATGTGGAAATAATAAGGTGAGTTCTACAGAAAACAGAGATCCTGTTTTGCTAACGGCTTCAAAAATCTTTTTTAAAAAAACAAGAACAAACCTATCATGTTTTGAGTTCATTTGTTAAAGAAAATACTAGAGAAAAAAAAAAATCAATAAAACTGCAAAAAATTAGTTTTCACTTAGAACATGGAAAGTATTTAAGCAAAGTCATTTTTCACAAGAAAATTACTTATTCTCAGTATTCTGTAATAAATGCTTTTCAAATGTTGCTAGATTTCTTAATACTCTAGAAGAAAAATGGCAGATTCACTCGTGTGTTAAAGACTATACTCTTAGAGCTAGTCATTCTGAAAAAGTTTTCCCCTCTGGCTTAACTTGTAAATTTTCATCCTAATACAAAAAAGGTTTGGCAAATTTAAATAAAATAGCCATATCAAGATATAGGCACTGCATCAATAAGTGAAAAACCTAAATAAAATTTAGAATTTGTTATTTGTTGCACTATGCAGCAGTCCAGAGAAATCTAAAGAGTGTGGTATGACTGGAAAAGGGGTAACATAAACCCCATTTTTAAGAAGGGTAATAAAGGGGACCTGGGGAACTACAGGTCAGTCAGTCTCACCTCTGTGCCCAGTAAGATCATGGAGCAGATCCTCCTGGAAACTATGCTAGGGCACATGGAAAATAAGGAGGCAATTGATGACAGCCAACATGGCTTCACTAAGGGCAAATTGTGTCTGACAAATTTGGTGACCTTCTACAACAGGATTACAGGACTGATGGGTAAGCAACTGACATCATCTACCTGGACTTGTGCAAAGCATTTGACACTGTCTCATATGACATCCTTGTCTCTAAATTAGAGACGTGGGTTTGATGGATGGACTACTTGGTGGATAAGCAGTTGGCTCAATGGTAGCACTCAAAGAGTTGCTGTCACGAGTGGCATTCCTCAGGGGTTGGTATTGGGACCAGAGCTGTTTAACATCTTTGTTGGTGACATGGACAGGGGGATTGAGTGCACAGCATGTCTGCTAATGACACCCAGCTGTGTGGTGTAATCGACACACACTGGAGGGAAGGGATGTGCCATCCAGAAGGACCTGGACAGGCTTGAGATGTGGGCCTGTGCAAACCTCATGGAGTTCAACAAGGCCAAGTGCAAGGTCCTGCACATGGGTCAAGGCAATCCCAAGCACAAATACAGGCTGGGTGATGACTGGACTGAGAGCAGACCTGTGGAGAAGGACTTGGGAGTAGCAGCGGATTGAAAACTGACTGTAAGTCAGCAACATGCGCTTGCAGCCCAGAAAACCAACTGTATCCTGGGCTGCATGAAAAGAAGTGTGGCCAGTAGGTCAAGGGAGGCAATTTTTTCCTCCTCTACTCTGCTCTTGTGAAACCCCACCTACAGTACTGTATCCACCTCTGGAGACCCCAATATAAGAAGGGTATAGACCTGCCCAAGTGGATCCAGAGAAGAGCCACAAAGACGACCAGAGGGCTGGAGTACCTCCCTTATGAGGACAGGCTGAGAGAGTTGGGGTTGTTCAGCCTAGAGAAGAGAAGGCCCCAGGGAGACCTTATAAAGGTCTTCCAGTACTCAAAGGGGGTCTACAAAGAAAGATGCAGAGGGACTCTTTATCAGGGAGTGTAGGGATAAGGGGTAATGGTTTTAAACTGAAAGAGTATATTTAGATTACATATAAGGAAGAAATTCTTTCCTGTGAGGGTGGTGAGACACTGGAACAGGTTGCCCAGAGAGGCTGTGGCTGCCCCCTCCCTGGCAGTGTTCCAGCCCAGGTTGGATGGGGCTTTGAGCAGCCTGGTCTAGTGGAAGGTGTCCCTGCCCATGGCAGGGGGGGGTTGGAACTAGATGATCTTTAAGGGCCCTTCCAACCCAAACCATTCTATCATTCTATGATATGTAATTTAAGGCAGAAAGATTTTTTTTGAAAGAGTTCACTTTTGTCCCCAGTTACCTATAAGATTGATGCTAAAAATTTTCTGTATAGTGGCATAGAGAAAACCATCAGTAGAACATTAGGTATGGCAAAGATTCATTAGAGTTCACTAAATTACTTAAGTTTCTTCAAATACTTAGGTGCTTATTACTTTGCCATTTTTTTCCAGAAGTTGTCAGGCACTTTGTAAAAGCCAGTTAATGTATTTGACACATCATTTTTGAAGGTATAAAGCTGGTAGCAACTTAAGCCTTTTTACAATTAAAAATTCATACCTGACTAGAGGCCAAGATTGAAACAGGTCACCATAAAAAAGGTTAATCTGTCAGAAAACATTAAAAAAGGGAATATGATGGAACTGATTGGCAAATTCAGCTATACATTAATTGGAGACCCCAATATTTGAGTAATATAATCACTTTTAAAAGTTAAATTAAGTCAGATACTTTTTTAAGACTTTTTAAAAAAATTCTATGCTCCAATTCATTTAAAATTACTTTTCAGCAACTTTTCTGAAAGATTTTTGCATTCTCTGAAAAATACCAGAATCTTTACAACAAGAAAGCAGACATGCCTGAAGCCACAGCACATGGTTAGACCATCATTAAAGATTCACCAACACACTACTGTGTAAGTAGTTACTACTCCATCTTTCTCATTCCAACATGCCAGCCTTCCGCTTTGCCAGGAAAAATTTACACAGCATTGAAGAAACTCAATAAGGGAACCAACACAACTGAAAAATTACTAAGAACAACTGTGGGGTTTTAGCAGTATCAGTCTCCCAGTGTAGACTCAGACCAATCAGGTATCGCCGCAAAGAGCAGTTATCTCCACTCAAATCTGTTACCTTATTAAACTCACTATTAGAGTCAACAACCACAGCGAAAGTAGTATCAGTGGAGCTACAGCTTCAAAGGCCATAAGCAGCAAATCCAAAAATAAAAAATTTGCTCTGGTTTGTCTCTTTTTTTTGACCCTGATTTCTTTATCCTGAGTAGCCTCTACTATTATTTAACTGCACTAGGTTTTAAGTTTGGATTTATTTTTCCCTCTTCGCTAAACTGATGCTTGATACTTTTTAAGCACTGCATTTAAGAGTACAGGCCAGATTACGATCTTTTGAAGTTGACTGGGAAAGGATTCACTTAGACGTGAAACAGGCTTTTTTTTTTTCTTTTCACCTCACTGAATCTGAGCTTCAAAGATGGCCCCAATGAGTTCCTCAGAGCTCAGTTCGTGAAAACTAATCTTATGAAAGGTGCTAACAGGTTTGCAAGAAAGAAAAAAATCAAGGCGAAGATAAGCACAAAATGTCAATACCAAGGATATCAAGTAGAGGACAACATTTAAGATACTAAATACAAGTGAATTAGTTAATCTTTTCAGCCAAAGGAAACAGATTTGTCATACCACATCTTTGCCTGTCTGTCCTTAAACTTTGCTTCTCCATTTTGTTTCAATCAAGCTTAAAAAAACACAGTATCAAGTGGGAGATGCACAGAGAAGTTTTGACAAGAATTTAGTTGTTAAACACCTCACTGTGCAGCCAGTGACTACTGAATTCCAGCTCAATGGCCTAGATCACTCTTTTCAAGATGATACACTGAAACAGTAAAGGTAAGTTTAGGAGAACTAAAAATGGGGTGCTTTACCCACTTGGATATTGCACTTTTCACCCAGAGACAATCACAGTAACAGATATTAGCACAAGCCTAATTTATCTAAGGGGATTATTATGGACACCTGTTTAATAGCTGCAGACAACTCAACTGGTCTACCAGGACCTTGAAGAAACAGAAAAATATGGAATATGCAGGTGGTGGGTTGACCCTGGCTGGATGCCAGGTGCCCACCAAAGCCACTCTATCACTCCACCTCCTCAGCCGGACAGGAGAGAGAAAATGTAATGAAAGGCCTGTGGGTCAAGATTAGGATAGGGAGATTACTCACCAATTACTGTCACTCACAAAACAGACTCAACTCAGGGAAATTAGTTTAAATTAAACCAATGAAATCAGAGTAGGGCAGTGATGAATAAAAACTAAATTTTAAAACACCCTCCCCGCCATGACTTCCTTCTTCCCAGGCTTAACTTTACTTCCAGTTTTCTCTAACTCCTCCCCACTAGTGGTGCAGGGGGGGACAGGAAATAGGGGTTGAGGTCAGTTTATCACACATTGTCTCTGCCACTCCTTCCTCCTCAGATGGAGGACTCCTCACACTCTTCCCCTACTCCAGTGTGGGGTCCCTCTCACAGGAGACAGTCCTCCACAAACTTCTCCACCACGAGTCCTTCCCACAGGCTGCAGCTCTTCACAAACTGCTCCAGTGTGGTCCACTCCTTCAGGAACAGACTGCTCCAGTGTGGGTCCCCCACAGGGTCACAAGTCCTGCCAGCAAACCTGCTCCAGCATGGGCTCCTCTCTCCATGGGTCCACAGGTCCTGCCAGGAGCCTGCTCCAGCACAGGCTTCCCATGGGGTCACAGCCTCTTTCAGTCATCCACCTACTCCATTGTGGGGTCCTCCCTGGGCTGCAGGTGGATCTCTGCTCCACCGTTAACCTCCCTGGGCTGCAGGGGCACAGCCTGCCTCACCATGGTCTGCACCACAGGCTGCAGGGGAATCTCTGCTCTCATGCCTGAAACACCTCCTCCCCCTCCTTCTTCACTGACCTTGGTGTCTGCAGGGTTGTTTCTCTCACATATTCCCACTCTTCTCTCTGGCTGCAGTTCCCATTACACAGGTGTTTTCCCCTTCTTAAATACATGCCAGAGGTGCTACCACCGTTGATGAACTCGGCCTTGGTTTGTGGTAGGTCCATCTTGGAGCCCACTGTTATTGTCTCTGTTGGACATGGGGAAGCTTCTAGCAGCTTCTCACAGAAGCCACCTCTGTAGCCACCCCACTACCAAAACCTTGCCACGCAAACCGAATACAATGCAACGAAAAAGTAGTAGCATACATGCAGTCTCTAGGTACTCCCTTTGTTCTAAGATATATCCAAAGCAGACAGATCTGAGCAAATCATCAAAAATTTCTGGATCACATTTTGTACTAACCTCCTCTGCAGGTTTACAGCCATCTGGATGGTCCAACTAGCACTGGTGGCAAAATCCCAATACACTGCTGTAGAGTGCCTGTGGTAGGAACCATAGAGCCACAGACCTGCCTAGGCCATTCTGACATAAATACAGAAGCAAAAGAGGTCTTCCATCCACAAGGTCTTCAGGCTGTCCTAGAAGAAGAACAGAAAGTCAAATAAGTTTCAGGTTCAATTACAGCAGAGCTTGAGGTGGAAGGGGAGGAAAGTCTCCCAGTATTTAATACTTGGAAATCCAAAACCCCGTGCAAGCGAGAACGAGCCAAAAGACTGCTTCTAAAAAGATGCAGTGAACTGAGCCTGTGAGGAAAACAACATATGCAGGGTAGAGTGGAGAGGTGGAACAAGTCATCAAAATTTTTTAGCCTTTCAGATGATATGATTTAAGTGGGAGGACTGCCTGTCCTCCCAAATAAGCAGTTATGTATTTTTGAGTTCTATATATGTCGCCCTCTATCCAATCATGAACATTCAGCACAACAAACTATGAATTGTTCTCGATAAGGCTAGAAAACAGCCTCCTCAACGGTACACATTCACATGAGCAGCTCCCCAGATGATCATTCTTTCAGACTAAATTTTTCCATACATTTTCTAGCTTATAGATGTAGAGTTTTTTACATTCTTTCATCTCTCGCCCACAACTTAAACATTAGCATTTATAATGACAGCTTTTGTAAAAAAAGGTGTTATTAAACTAACACAGACCTGATGCTTAAGTAATGTTTTTTCACTTCTAAAAATAAAGTGACACCTGAAAAAAATGATGCCTGAGCTTTTCCAAGCGTTATCTGTTAAAATTCTAACAATATTTAATTAATTCCTTCAAATCTCTTTCTTTACCCAGTTAATACAGCATTGTCTGAAGGAAATTCTAAGCAGCTGAAAAGTAAACAAAACATCTTAAGACAAGAAAGCAGATTGTTTCAATTTTTAATGCAATTGTAACTTGCCTACACTTAAGTAATATTTGCCATACATTATGAACTTGTGTTGTGTTCGCCATATTACACATGAGCCTACAGGTATTCCAGTTTATTACTCTACCTATTTAAACTGTTAGCTTTACATATTGCCTATCCAGATAAAAAAATATGTACAAGAGAAAAAAAGATGCTGGCACTATGATGACATGACAGTACGGAGGAAATACATGGTAAGGAAAGCTAAGATTGGCAGTGATAGAGAAGATGTTTATCAACTGCTTATTCTGAAATAAATTATTGCCCCAGTACTGAGTCAGGTGAAGTATAATACTTGGCAGTTTCTCAGTTTTTTGCATATCAAAGTAGAAAGGGAAAATGTCTTAACTGCTAATTTTGTTCTCCATTTGAGGACAGATTACCAAAATACTGATAAAGCATACTGATAGAATAGGAACAGTAAGCAATTTTGTATGCACAGAAGTAGCTTACAGTCTGGATTTTAAAAGAACTGGCTAGAGATGTCCTGGAAATAATACCAATTTTTACCAAACCTGAAAAAAATACAGAAGTTTCAAAGGGCCAGAAAAATACAGATCACAAGATGATCCAAGACATACCCAGAGGGACACGTAACATAAATCACATGATTGTTACCTTTCTGAAAGTGTTAAATATTAATTAGAGAACATGACATATTTCTGAGGTGACTCAACCACCTTTATCAAAGCAAATTAGTGACAGCCTTCAAGAAGGTTAAACACAGACTTCTGTCAGATATCTGACTAGGCTCTATGCATTGCACTGTAACATGCAATACACACACACAAAAAAAATCAGTGTTTCTTATGCTAAATTAGCTTTTTTTGTATCCTTATTCTTCAGTAAAACTCAAGTACTTTACAGAGGTGGAGAACATGATCCATTTTTACAGATGAGGAATCCAGTCCATTACTGGCTAAGCAACTGGCAAATCTGGGAGCATGTCGTCTTCTATCTGCTCAAGATTTTTAACTGAAATATCTACCTGGTTAGATGAAGATTCATATTTTTACGTTTTTATTTATATATTTCTTCAAAGGATCCTAAAACCACAGGCTCTTTGTTCAGTGTTGTCCAGACACTGAATAGAAAGAGCTCTTATAAAACACAAAACCAAGACGTGAACAATGAAAGCAGGACACACAGAGAATGGTCCATGTTGTCATTAACAAGCAAGGCACATCTACCAAGGGCAATGTTCACTTTTTTGTTGTGAACTTCCACACACTTAAAAGCTTATAATTTCCCTTGATCTCTTCTTTGGGTTACAAAAATGCCAATTCAATCATTCTTTCTGCACATACTAGCTTTTCTAAATCACCAGTCATTACCATTACTCTCCTGAGGCAAATTAGCTGTGCCTACATCTTTCTTCAAGTACAATGGCCGAAACTTACAACACAGAACATCGTCAAAGGTTCAACTCTACATGTCCTCCAGATTATACCACTGTTTATTCATGCCAATACATACATACATCTCTTCCTTCTGTGGCTTGTCCTAGATTGGGGTGGGGAATGGGGTGGCAGGAACAACTTAAACACTGTTCTCCATCTTATTTTTAATGTTATTTTGACCTAAATATAAGGCATTTCACTTACTCTTCTAAAGCATATCCTATTCTTTCAAGCCATCTTTACAACATTCAAGTTTCTTCTGAACTGCGATCGCAACCGCATGTACCTGCATTGTTTCCCAAATACTTCTTGTCTTCAGATTTCATAATCATTTGTTATTTCATTACTCAGTTCATGAACAAGAACCAAAAGCTGAAACGACTATACAAAATCTACACAATATGCTTTCTCTTGCTTGAAGTGAACTACTGAAAGATAAAACTCTGTATACTGTTAACCTAATGATCTTACACACATCCTAAACCAGCTTTTTTTTTTTATCTAGGCCATGTTTCCTTAGCTTGCTCTGTAAGAGTATGCCATGTGGCTTTCTCCAGTCCACAAGCTTCCTGTTGTAGAGGATGTTAGATTG
The DNA here is from genome assembly GCF_965140245.1 of Athene noctua. Lineage (NCBI taxonomy): Eukaryota > Metazoa > Chordata > Aves > Strigiformes > Strigidae > Athene > Athene noctua. The sequence goes on along the minus strand of NC_134038.1, from coordinate 73,094,186 downwards.
GCTTGATTATGCATTTCTGATCTTCACAATAAGGCTTCCAAATTTGTTTCCTAAATTGCATGTTCAAAGAGAGGACTATCTTACCTGTAACTACCTCTCTTCAGGATGTTTCTACTCTAGCTGGATTTTCCATTATATCCCATCAAGAACAAACACTAAGGCACAGTGTGCACGCACAACTGGCTGGTGATTTTCTCATGGTTCCCACTCAAAACAATTCTGGGCATTTTAGCCAGAAACAGGCAATAGAAACCAAGGAGAAGATGATGTACTGTGCCCTTCCATTTTCTTGATATAAACCCAAAGTAACCCAGAAAAAAGTAATAACCTACACACACTGCTGATGTGAACAGGCAAGTGGGTTAGGAGACCTGGACACGAATAATAGAATATGTAGGTGAACAAAAAAAAAAAAAACAAATAATCTGTTGCAATAGCAGTTATGAGTACTTAGATTAAGGCTATCAGTGGCCATTAGCTTTCAATGGTCCATGCCATGTTACACTGTTACACAATTTAAACTTAAAACTACTGCTTTAAACTGTGCATACAAATAGCCTATAGACTTGAAGGGAAATTGTTCAAACTGGGATTTTGGAATTTGGAATACAAGCAGTTTCTGTTAATAAGAAGTTCTCACATCAACTCCAAGTATTTCACAGGTTGAAAGATGTGGATGATTCTAGGCAGGGGTCTCCCTTACCGGTAATTTTTAATGTCCTGTTTTATACTCCACTACCATCAGCTATATGTTCTGTCGCCACAAGCACCAGACCCTCTGAACTGTGGGTGCTTTATCTTATGTCAGTGGCACTTGGCAACAAAGATTGTTGTTTGTTTTTTTTAAAAAAACCTGACTTTTTAGGAAAATTCAACACTCTGAGCTTTTATTTAAACCTAAACAAATTTTAACCAGCCACTCTGATATGCTGACCAGGTTCACAGACACAATATTTGTAGAGTGCAAGATATAATTGTCACATGAAGTAATTGTCTGTACTTAAGTCTCAGTATTTGCATTCCCATTATCCAGAGAACTTTCTTCTGACACATTTAACATTAGTGACAGCAACAATCAGGCAGAGCTACCTATGCACAATGAAATATCTATTTATAATTGTTACTCTTTATCCCACTTACCACTTTCACCTCTTCCTAAATATAATACGGATTGACTGTACGATTTTTTTAGTCATGCATTATCTTCCCAGTCTGTACAATCAGTTTCTGCTTATTCAGACACCTCCCACCCCCACCCCCCCAAATCATACAGCTGCCATAATGTATCTAGCCAAGTCCATTTTGTCAATTATTTTTCTATGAGGTCAGTCCAGTGGTACGACCCTGCACATGGTGAGAAACATCAGCACAAGGGAGTAAACAGAAAAGCATGAAAAGGAGAGAAAATTATTAGGCTGCCATGAAACTCCAGAGAAAACAGATTTATAACAGAGAACCACAGCTTCTACCTGTTGGTCTTAAAGTGACTGACAATACTTAAAAAAACAGCATACAACAAAACTACCACAGTTTTATTCCATAAGATTCCATGGCTTTACCTTATACAGAAAGACAGCAAGGAAAATAATCATTTCAATAAACCTTCCTTAATCCAAAGATTTTTTTTTTTCCTGCAACTTGTAAAAAAATTCATGGGCATAATTCATAATACAATTAGCAAAACCATAAACACAGGTATGTGTTTAACAGGTGTAAAGTACACACTGTTATCATAGTATCTCCCTAAAACTTATAAAAAATTGTCAAGGTGTTATTTTGATGAGGCTGACATCTACAGTGTATGTCCTTACTTTTCTTGGCTTTCACTATTCAGTTGTTCAACCAAGCAATGATTCTGGCAAGTACAGCCATGCAAACGATGCAGCAGCGCCTTTCTCATAGGTCTCCTGCCTTCTGGGGACACTGACTCAAAGCAACACAAGTCAACACTACCAGTGTATGAAAGGGACCAAGACTGATTGAACCCATAGGCAGTCTTTAAGTAAACATTATTTTTAGAAGTCAGCTGTAAAATGCACTCCCCACCACCCCCGCGCCCAAGTCAAGACTACAGCAAAGCTTATTTTCACTTTGCTTGACAGTACTACACTGCTGGAAAGCACAAGAAAAAAAGAAAACAACCACAAACGAGACAATCTACTGCTCTCAATAGTAAAGCATCTACTAGCATATTTAGCATCATTACTAAATCTGTTTGGACTGTAATAACTACCTTTTTCATAATTCAAATAGTATCTACACAGAATTGCACAACTTGAAAATGAAAAAATCTGTCTTTTATAACCTCACAACTGCTCTCCAGAACAACAGAAGACACGTTATTTGCAAATCAGGAGTAGCACTACAGCTCTGTAGAGATGATGGTAGTCATTCTTAACTATCATGATTCAAAAACATTAGTAAAACAATCAGCAAAACCTCTTTATTTTGACAGCATTAACGTACATCAGCCTTACATATGAGCACGGAGCATCAATGGTCCGGGCATGCTTGCCTTCAGTGGGACTAGCAACAAAGAGTTGTGTGTTGACTGCTTCGAGCTGGCAGACACCCTCTGCACCTTCCCTTCAGCCTCCAGGGAACACTACCCTCATTGTTTCACAAGTATGCAAAGCAACCAGCACGGATTCATATGGAGGATGTGAGCCACAGTGCAAAATACATTAGACACCTCTCAGCTCCTTCAGTTGACAAAGCATTCACTATGAAGGAACCCAGAAGTCAAAAAGAGAAAAGATTTAGTGTCAACCACAAGTTTTGTTTATTTTGTTTGTTTATAAAGAGTAATTAGTTTTTCATTAATATTTCTATTGTAATGGGGTATTGAAAACTTAAAGACCGAGCTGTACTTCCCTCAAAATCTTACTTTCCTATCCTAATCCACCACAATGGAATCCCAGACTTGTCTCCCGCCACTCACAAGAGCTCAGATGGGACCAGCAGCAGATGCACACCCCTGACATTACAGGCAATGCATTTCCTGTATACAAAGCACTGACTTCGGACCTCATTGACACCTCTTTACCACAAGTCACATGAAACTCAGGAGACATCAGATAATTATCATTTACTGTAACAGCTCAGGTAGTCTTCTTCCTCAAACAATGCAAGTATGGTAAGCAGCAGCAATTCGGTAGAATCATCAACCCCCTCCAATATGCCTACAGGCATTAATTAACCCCAGCTACTTAGATAGATGTGTGCATGTGTACATGTGCATATGTACGTACAAAGCGGATTTCTCTTTTAGTTATTATGAATGGGGCTTGACTTCCACTTTGAGTATTGTTCTTTGCTAGAAAAAGTGTATGTGACATTAACACTGGCAAACAAACATAGGATCCCTTCAACTGAGAAAGACAATGCTTTCTACTTTACCTTTTCCAGTCTTCCCTGACTCATTAGAAAAGAGTAAAAGCTCCTAGACTTACCGAGGAAAAAAAATCCTATTTAATTATGAATACAAAATAGTTAAATACATAACTATATTAAAATTACGGCTGCCCTCAAACGTTTAGTAAAATCACATGTACCTAAAATGATCAATGCTTTCTTGAACAGTGAACAGAGTGCTTCAGAAGAGCTGACTGCTATATTCTCAGGTATAATACTGAAATAAATAATCTGTAACCTCTCATTTTCTGATCTGATGCAAAAAACCCCCAAACAGTAGGATAGCTTACAGGGGGAGGGTGTGGGACAACAAAGTTTGGGGAAAAAAAGTACCCAATTTATTGTCATACCCAGTTTCTCCATTTCTACTGATAATTTTTAATGGAACTACAGAGAGTGAGATTACAAATATTTCACATTACCTTGGAGATGATCACAGGGACGCAAATTATGGACATTTCAAATATGCTGCTTTAATGGTGCTTAAAAGATCACAACCTCAGCCTTCCACAGATCACAAAATCAGTTTGCAGGTAGCAACAGGCAACTGTGGGATAATAAACTTACAGCAACTCTGTCCTATACATAAAGGGAACTACAGAATTGTATTACTTGTGACCAAAGGCTTAGCTTTTCTGTAGATCACACACACATACAGTATTATAGTGTGCACTACAGTGTATTACTTAGAGAGAAAGGTGGGAAGGGGAGGTTTCTAAGCAAGATCCTAAGACTTACCATTCACAAGAGGCAGTACTTGAAATAAATCAACTGGTAAATTTGTAAAAGCAAACATCAAATTTACACAATGCTCCTCAGAATTTACAAAGGTTCTCAATGATATAAATTTTTTTCATTAAGATAATAAAGTGCTAAGTGGTAGGAAGTCCCCAAAGTAAAACCACGTTCCACACATCTAATTATGTCTGTTTAGACACTGAGAAATCATTTCTTCCAGCACTGGTGTAAGAGTCTACCATCTATTCAGCTCTATACCTTCCATGCAAAAGAAATATTAGACTCCTTACTTTAAACCAAGTAATATATGGCTGTACACATAGCTAAAAAAGGCTGTTTTATATATTTACTAGCTTAAGAACCAAATGCAACCATTAAAAAAAAATCACAAATCAAATAAGTATTGTCTTGCAAGATGTAATTAGCACTTGTTAATCAAAGACGAAAATGAGAAAAATGTATTCTTGTCCCCAAACTTTTACAGAGCCCTATATTATCACACATTACAACATTAGTCCCCCAGTAATGAAAATATTAAGTGACAGCAGCTCAGGAGGTGAACAAGCATATCTTAAGTCCAAAGTCCAAAATAACACACTGCATTTTAGGAGGACTTTAAGTCAGCACATAAAAGTAAGCCTTTAGAAAAAATTTTGCCTGGAGCACAGAAATAATATAGAACCTCCCCCAAGAAAAAAGTCCGGCCTGAGGACTTGGTTCTTTGAAAATATTAACAAAAATTTTGTGGTGAGAGAAATAAATGGAAGTGAAGAGGGAAAGGCTTGCTGCCTTCTGCCAGATTTAAAACATTTCAGTAAGACTGTCTGTCAGTGTCAACAGGAGAATACGTACCCTAAAACAACAAACTGCTTGACTGAGCATATGTCTTCACACACAAATACTAACCCTCCCACAGAAATTCTAGTTTCAGATATCTTCATCTGCCTTCAGGCAAAGCTGTGCTGCTTACAACAGTATCTGAAATTTGGCTGAGCTGACAAATGACTATCATTTCTCATTTGCAAGAGTAGGAAGATCACTTTAAACAAAAAAAAGCTTCCATTCTTTTAAGTAGAAACAGGCAGACAAACATTTTCTGGCTTCAGGTGAGATAATGGTCCCTATTTCAGGAAGTTTTGTTTACCACCAAGGAACACAGGAAACATTACGTTATCAAGTTTCCAAAACAATGGATTCAGTTAGTAATACAGATCCTAAATTCTTTCTTGTCCCTTTCTGTAAAATCAGTAACAGGTAGTTGAAACAGAATACTGAGAGCTATTAACGCTGTCATAACAAGGATGAGGAAACTGCAACAATAAACCAATGAATTAGCTTTTCTAAAAAAAAGCACTGCTGTTTTAATGCAGCAATCCAGCACATAGTTTCCCAAACCATGTTGCAAACCTTAAGATTTCTTCCTAGAAATACCCTGTTTCACTTAGTTTATTTATTGCTGGGTCAGTCAGCTGTTTCCAGTATCTTTATTTTTACAAGCACAGACCCAGAAGATAGTTTGGTATGCAGAAAAAGGTATGGAGTTTACATATACATCATGCCTTAAATCAAGAATACTGAAAATCAGCAGCACTGCAGCTCAAGGAATACATAATAATGTACCCCTAGTCCCTCAGCATTTGCTTCTATCTCCACACTCCTTTCTGACATCATCACATTTGGGTACAGGTTAGAACTAATTTAGCACAGAAACGTACTGCCATCCAGAAAATTTTGCAACCTGTTTCACAATACTTGCCTAGGGAAGGGAAAGAATAGCCAGGAAAAGACTGTTTACTTCAGAAGCAGTGGCAGACTGGCATGCTCATGAAGCTAACAACCTAATTCTTAAATTTTGAGACTTGCCATTGTTGCTATGCTAAATCTCAACAGGCCTGTTACATGGTAATTATGTCTTCTATTTTCTCTAATTGTTTGTTTTTCAGTTATTCTGTATCTGGTTTTCATCTCAATTTAAACATCTCTTTAGCAGCTGGACATTGTGAATTACATCATAACATCATGAGGGAAGGATTATTAATCTAATACCTGGCAGAATGCTTCAGGATCTGAGAAACGATCACTACTGGAAATCTCCATCAGCTATTCAGATATAAATTCAATTTTCAGTAACTGGAAAAACATCAGTTGTATAAACTCTTGCTTCCCCAAAACACCTTGCTGGTTCAGGGTTGAGGAATAATTATTTTTTGAATATTCTAGAAACAGATGAAACAAGAATCTTCCATATAGAAGCTCATCTTAGAGTACATCAAAAGTTAGGTGGCAATATGAAAACACTCAGAATGCTTAAGTTTCTAATTAACCCCTAAAACCAAAGTCACTAAAGATAAAATAGTGTAACAAACAAGCTAGGTACTTGCAATGTTGAAAGAAAGGTCAGGATATAGAGAGAACCATGACTTACAGAACAATAAAATCCAAACGCTTCCTTTCATAGCGGGTATGCTAGACTATAGAACACTTCAGCAAGAACCAAAATGAAAGAAGGCACCTTGTAAAAATATGGTTAAATAAAAAGTAATAAAACCATCAACGTACTACTTTTGTTCAATCAACACTGAATTATTCCTTTAAAAAGATGGGAAAAACCTTTGCAAGTACCATACTGTTTTAAAACACTTATCCCAAAATGTTTAACTTGACATGAAGAAAAGCAAGCAGGAAGCTCTCAACACTTTCGCACACCTCATGATAGGCCAAACCAAAGCCTCCCAACTCATTCAGCTTTCAGCTCAACTGTTTCAAAGAGTCCCTTTTAGGAAACCACTTCTTAACACTGGCTCACCTGAACAGTATCAACTAACTTCTTTTGTATATGTTAGGAAATGTACTATGTTTTTTTAAAGACTCAAATCCAATTCATCATTATCAACTAAACTAGGGAAGCAGTGCCAACTGAAAACCAGATTTCTAAGACTTTCCTCTGCAACTGAGAACTTGGGGCTTGCAATTACCTCCCTAGGAGGCTCTCACCAAAACAAAAGACCATCCATCTGTCAAAATACCTAGGCTTCAAATTACTTTGATATAAAATTAATAAGAAACAACTTAAAAGTAGCAGCTCAAATGCTTCATCAGCTTCAAAAGAATAGCAAATGCTGAGAACAGTTATTTGCTTTGCAAACTGAAGTGTTCTACAGACCAAGTATGCTCAAACCACTGATTTGTCAGCATTGCTCTTAAATTGGCACCAAAAAGCATTCCACACTTTCAGAAACTAAGTTCTAAATAAACTCTAAATAAAAAGATGATGACTTAAATATGATCCTTTCAGAAAAAGACTTATCAACCTTCCATATTCATGGGAAAATTTTATACAGGATGAAAAACTCAATTTGATTTTTCTGGACTGTAACAATATTCTGCTTACTCATCAAGAACGAATATGGCAAAAATGTCTGTAAAAAGACTTGAAGTTCAGTGCTATCTTCAGCACATGTATGTAAAAGAAAGCTACAAGAATTTAGAGAACATGTGAATTTAACTTCTTATGTAACTATCTTGTCTGCCTGGTTTGGACTACCATGTAATTTTTTGCTCAAGAGACATCATGTCTTATCTAAATACATCAGCTGTCTTGTCTGCCTCCTCAACAATTATTCCAGCATACCCCAGGGCTACAACGGTGTGCCCGATGCTGTAAATGGAAGCAGACTCTATGCCTATTATACATTTCACTGGGCTATATAAACCCCTCCCATTTCTTGCAAAGATCCCAGTGATATTTTCCTGCTAATCATAGCTTACTCTCTTTTGCCTGAATTATATCAATGTCTTTAGCATTTAAAGCATTTGGTTTTCTATTTTTATGCTTCCCTGTTCAGAAAGCACAAGCAAGCAGGAAAAGGAAACTAAGTCCTATGTCACACATAAATTTCACTCTTGTCAGAGTCAAGAGGGGCAGGAAGGAAGAAGGTCAAACTGATTTCTTCCTACCTGAAATGCACTAGACAGGCTAATCATACTGGTCAAAACTTCCATCTGCCAACAGGTAGGTTCTCCCCAGTCAACACTTCCACATTCTCTTAATAGCTTGGCATTCGCAAACTCTAATTAGCTTGCTACACAACCCTGTCACTGTTGGACAAAAGAAGTAGAAAGACACTATTTAGTCATTTAAATATTTTTGTTATCTTCTAGAGCAAGATATTTACATTTTATTCTCTCTTGCCAACTCTTCCCTTCTCCTACAGGTTTTCTGTCACCCAGTTCCTGTCTGCCTATGCTTGGAGCCCCCAACACATGCAGACTCCCCAATGCTGTTGTAGCTGCAGTAAATTAAAAAGTTGGAAAGAGGAATGTCATTGCTTCCTTCACATTGCTCAGTGCAGTCATCTAGGGAACGCTGGAGATCACAGCTTTAGTCTTATCAACAGGATCTTGTACTGGAGTTCTTATTTCAAAACGGTTCAGATGCTACCAAAGCCTTTATTTCTGACCCAACTCCCAACTATTTTTAATCATTAAAAGATGCTTGGATCACTTAATATACCCAGTTCAAGTTTTCCTCAGTCTCAAACATTTGGTCTCTGAGGCAGTCTACTACTTTTGAAACAGTCTTCAACAAAGCAATGTCTCATTATCAGATTTTATTTTATTTTAGGAGGAGCCAATAGTACAGTATTTCAATACTGTGACCTAGTGATTCATTTATAATGCTTTGAAATTAGTATCTATGACTCATGAACATTACCAGAATGAAGGGAATTTTGAGTGTAACCATGTATTACATTACATGTAATATAAAAATTTTTGTTAATATGCTAAAAGAAAAAAAGACAGAGCAATCCCCATTAGGCAGATCAACATAAACACATAAGTCAGATACTATTAGCAACAAATGAAAAAACAGTTACAATACACCTTAAGACAACCGATGCTTTTTCTTTGGATTTATTCAATTCAAGGCTTGAAACAACCAACTCTTCTGACGATTATCTCTTTTTTTTATGCCAAGAACAATGTTACATATTATATATGGAAAAAACAGGTAATTCAGGTAAAAATGGGAGTGAAAGTATAGGTGACAACAATGTTAAAAAATGTCCACACTTTAACATTAACATTTCATTTCTTTGTAACAGTCAAGTCTTTAAAATCATATCATTTAGTAGCATTCAGGAAAGTGAGAATATTATAAACGGTTATACTATTATTTGTAGTATAAGAAGTCTTTCCTATTAGTTTCTCTAACATTACAGTATAGAACTCATGCCCAAAGAAACTAGGTCATAACTAAATATCCAACTCTGAATTTGAAGTCTGAGCAGACAGTTGCTGTATTAATTTTTCTCATACCACCCTTCTGTGCAAGTAGCTGTCACAGTTAAGTAGTAAGCTTTAGTTTTCCTAACACAGTAAGGTATTCAGTTTAATTTCAGAGTAGAAAATACTAGCACCAAGATGGTTAATTGAGCTTCTTTAATTCCTTTTCCTCACAGTATTCAGAAAGTAAATAAATTAGGTTATCACTCTCCCTAACTACATCAGCTTACATACTTTACAGGTATGAACAACACATTAATCTTCTCATCTTGTCTGAAGTCTACTCTCCTGTTCTCCTCTTTGGTTTTTCAAGAGAAGAACAGGAGACAGTATATTTACAAGATAGCTGATTTATTAGCTAATATTATCTCTTCTATGAGTGGTTTTCAAACTATTCCCATTTGAAAAAAAATAATTACCATCAGTAAATTCAGATTGAAAAGTTCATAAGCAAACTGTGAAAACTTTGTGCTGGGGAGAAGAAAACATGACTACTCACTAATGCAAGCAAAGTGGTTTAACTTTTACTACTGTGTTCTAAAAAACCATCCTGTAGCAGCAGCTGCCTAGTTTTTTATAATTTTAAAGGACCAGCTGCAGTAGGAGCAGCAGCACACTGAGAAATATCTGATGGAATGTCAATGCGTAGAAATAAACTCGTCTGTCTGCAAGCAGCCCTTGCTAAAACAAGTTATCCTGCCTTGTGGAAAGCAGAACTTGTGGCCTGGTCTCCCACAGATTTCCATGAATAGCAGTAACTTCGGCACCTTGCTGCTGCTGCCCCTTATGAGCTCGCCTTTATTCCTCCACCTGAAAAACATCCATTCCCCACATGATACTATGATATCTTCCCTGTTTCTCTTAATTACCAAATCAGCAAGACATATCACATGCTGGGGTTTGTTCCAAGGCCATCTGGTCAGTCAAAAATATGGCTCACTGGTGAACTGGCAGTCTAGGAAAGAACTGTTGAGCTGCTGTCTTTCTTCTTCCTCAGCATCAGTATTCTCCAAACTTGTGCCAATTCAATATTTTGTGGACTTTTGGCCACTGAATATGACTAAAAGCAGCCTATAACCAGGGGCGGGCAGAGAGGGCACAGGGGAAAGCAATGGACAGCTGAAAGTGAACAAAGCAGATCAAACTGTCTCAAAAGGCAACTCTTCCTCTCCTGCCAAAACGATTTTTGTTGCCTGCCTGGGGCAAAAATTTACCTAAAAACACTATTAGCTTTTACATCAAGGACCACCACAGGGTATGATGTTACCATATTTGACATAGGATGAGAAAGGAGACAAATTGCAGGCAGAGAACAAAACTCCAGCCAGCAGTGGTATGGACAGGGAAATGTCCCCCCCATCACTTGAATGCTGGACATTTGATCTGTACAGATGCAGGCAAAGCAAGTGCCTTCAAGTTTTTCCAGATGTCCTTCAAACATTGTATATTAAAGTTTTGTCCTTAACTTTCCTCTATCCTGAAAGAACCATGTAAAAACTATTTATAATGCTATTAAACATCCTTTTTGAAGCTGAACAGTATTTCTTCCATAAAACTTAATTTGCAGTAGATACAAAGACTTTCTGACATATACACAGTTTTAAGATGGAAGTCTCTTAAAATTTCCATAGTCAATATACAGTTGATTTCATAAGCTTGGAGGTTTCTCAGTAATGTTCCTCCATAAGCATTCAAAGTTTAAGAAATACTCTTTTATTTTTTTCTGAAACAAATCCCTTTTAGAAAAGGAAGATAATTTTTCAACAACTGTTTGCATAAGACTCACTAAACTTTTTTCCTTCTTTTGACTGAAAGTGACTGCTCAGTCCAGGACCAGTTTCATGATGCCAAAGCAGTAGCAGTTCTAGCCACCACCAAAGAGCCAAACTAATCCCCTCTCCTCCATACCACAACACACTGATTTGGAAATCTTTAAACACAGTGTTTGTCACTTGGGCCACTGTGTTAATTTCTTCTTCAATATGCCTGGCCATAAACAGATTTCAATTTAATTCAAAGATGCCAGCCATCACTTCTCTTGAAGTATTGTCTCTTACTTCTGACATATCCGAGATTTTTGTTTTGACTATCTATTAAACTGTTACACAGATTCATTAATTTATTCAAAATACATTGAAATCTCTCTAGTAAATTAAATTATACCAAAAACTTGCATGTATAGGAAAACACAAGACCTCACACCTTTTCCAAATACTCTCCAAGCACCAGTAAACTAAAATGAAAGTTCTCAGTAAGATGACTGAGGTAATTTTCTTTTTTTCTGAAATACTTGAGTTCCAGAAAATCATCCCTTTTTTTAGTGTAAAAGGTTGAGCTTCACTTGCAGACAGCCAGGTCTCTAAAACATGTCAAACTAGATATCAAAAAACCCAAATTACTAGCAATTTCTATTATTTCTACTTCTTTCAGACACATTTCTCCACTACCACTCTTGAATCATTACCACATCTTTCTGAATAAAAATTAATGATACACCCAACCAGTTATTACACACTCAAACAAATGGAAGAAATGGAGAAATCACAAGTTATGGAAAACTGTTAAGACGGTATGCTACAACAGTAATTGATAAGAGCTGTTTTAAACTAACAATTAGCCAGCATTTTACAAGTGACAGATACAGAAGTAAACACAGTCTTTTAGAATAACATGAGATTATTCTTGTTTCTGCTCCATAGAAATAGACCATACAGCTCATCCTGGCAGACAGAAGCAGTAGTGAATCATAATTTCAATAGCCTCTGCAACAAAAGATGGTTTTATTATAAGAAAGTTGGTTTCAAATATTTTTACAGCCTCAGAGCTGAAAACTTAGCTATGAGAATCCCAAGGTCAAACATTTGATTTGGAAATCAGTGCCTGACTTGCATGCTGTTTATGTCTGGGCTCTTCTGCATAGAAGTGACAATAAAGAAAGCCTGCTCATTTTAAAAAACATCCCATTGTGGATTCTTTGTTTAAAAATGGTAGTGATCCAAACTAGTGGATTAGTGCAAACTAGTGACCGCAACTCAGTGCTATTCAACTCTACTGCAAATAACATGAGGTATGCTATAAAAAAAAAAAGGCATTGTTTTCCTGGCAGAAGCCAAGATGCTTTATGAAGTTTTCAACATGCTTAGAAAGAGTCCTTAAATGTCTTTCAAATATACATAACTCTCATGAAACATAGGGAAACTATTGTTTCAGCTCAAAGAAGTTCTTGCTGTGTTTGGGAAGGCACAACTTTAGGGAAAAAAAAAAAAAGGAGGAGTCATGATAGTCTAAAACTGCATAAGAAAGCTTTGATATAATCCAAAGCAAGAAAATTACATACTATTGTACTTCTGTGAATCAGATCACAGCTGAGATTGGGACAATTTGTTTCTTGCACACAGCAGATTTCAAGCATTAACTGGTTGCAGAAGAGTGATTAGTTTTCCTGGACATGGAAAGACAAAATAAAAGATGTGATTTGACAACTCTGCAAAATCCAAATAGAACTAAAAGAAAGAAACATGAGGAAGGAAGACAGAAAATAAATAACTTCCAGAAACAAGGGACTTGGTTTTCTGGTTTTTATAGGGTTTCTTTTTTAAAGATTTAACAAACTCAGTATTCAGGATTACTTGGTTTCTTTTGAGTATTGGTTACATCACTTTTTTTTTAAATTAACTACTGCAGATACAAAGTCTTTATGACTTAGAACTGCGTTGCAAAATTAGATATATAGCCAGACAAGCATATTTTGATAGATAAAAATTTTGTGCTGGGTCTGCACACACAAGGTGAACATTGCTTTAAAGTGGTTTAGTGAGCTCTAGTTACTCAGTAAACTCCTAGAATTGTTCATGATTTTTAAATACCCTTTTTCATTCAATTCTATGGTGTCATCTCAGAATAATGCAAATATTCTGAAATAGTACTGAAATTTGTAAATAGCCTTCAACTTTTAACAACTGTATCATATGCCTTTTGAATATACAAGTAAAGATTTTTTTCAGATGCTTTTGTCAGAGTAACTCTAATTCTGCTGTACTGCATTTAGGTATCTTTATTCCAACTACACTTGTATGAGTTGATGGATTGTTTAATATTTTCTGCAGGAGTCTGCTAGTGTTACTGTACACTCACAGTACCAAATTTTGCCTCATTCTTTAACATATTGTACAACAAAGTAGTATTTCAACTACAAACATACAAGTTATTTTAGACTTGATAAAATATTAATGCAGCTCCCAGCAATTCAATGAATCTATTCACAGCCAAACATCAAATACAGGGTTTAGAGCCTATAATGAACACTATTTTTTTTCTAAAGCAGTACTACCAATACTTTTTAAACTCTCAGCGCATTGGAGTTATTTTAAAGGCTAGATTATCAACTATTTACTTCTGGAACTCTGCACAGCTGAAGCAGTCCTTAAGTCTGATGTTGATTTATACGCTTAGAAAATATTTTAGTCCAATGTTCATAAAACCTGTGATGCCATACCTTAAAACCAATTTGAAGCTGAAAAAACAAAACCCAAACATTATTGATGAGTATTCATCTAACAAGTCAGCAGCTGCCCCATTCTCTTCTGCTTTAGCAGGGAACTTGAGCTTTTACAAAGAATAAAGAATTCCTGTGCATCCTTCCTGTCACATTATTCTCCCTATTCACTTCAATGCCCAAATAAACCACAGTAGAAGTTGCAAGAAAAAGGACAACTGAACAGCTTGGAGTTGTTTTCCCACAGCTATCTTACACTACATTTCCAAAACATTACTAGTCTATTCTTTAAAGAGGTCAGATACTTAGGTTTAATCCAAGTCTCAAGCAAATGCAAGTTTAACTTACTGGACTTTCTGATCCTATCTGTAATCCTTTCATACAAGAACAGCTTTGGAGCAAGGAGTAAGACATAAGAATCTAAAGGCTTTTCAAAGTTTGTGAGAAGTTACAACAAGCATATAATTTTTAATCTGCATGAAGGCTTCTGAAGGTGGTACTGCACTTTCCTACTCTCTAAAGTTACTGAACGACACTGTATTTTTCATGATGTTTCTGAGACTTTCAGTTCAGAAAAATAAACCACAAAATCAAATATTTAGAAATGTCAGCCTGAAAAAGGATTTCTATTTTATAACTTCTCTTAGCAGGCAGAGGGCCTTAAGGGGTAAGTTCCATTTTTCTTGAAATACGTATTTCAGATAAACATATTTAAACTTAGTATCTCTGCTGCACTTTAGGAAGCTTAATGTTTGTAGTATGATGTACTATCTCCAGAATTTAAAAACAAAACAAAATAGGTTTACTAAACTATTACTAATTTAAATACCTGTATTTCTTAAACTTCTGTTCAGTGAGCCCTGAAGAAAAATTTTCAAGAGCATATTGAAAAAGGAGTAAACAGTCACACACTGTTTGCAGGGGTGGGGTTTTTCTGGCTATTCTAAGTATACCTGTTATTCCAACTACCTCTTTGCAACAGGACTGCTCTGGTATGCTGTCTTCAACCATTTTTTCAAAGAAAGATAGCAGACATTTACTTCATTCACATAATAATATAGAAAATAGAGTTTAAAACCACAAAATGGTCTTTAAAAAAAAAAGTTCTGTGGAAATGTGTCCTTAACTTCTTCACAACAGTCACTAATTCACAAACTGGACGTTCAAAGTAGTATCCCAATCAGCAAAAACTGAAGAAATTTCTTACAGAAGTACTGCTTGGAGACAACAGTCAAAGCTGAGTTTTGCTTCTAGAATTAGGATTCAGCTTCTGTGTTTGAGAAGTGTATCAATCCTAATTACCCT
This sequence comes from Athene noctua, assembly GCF_965140245.1. NCBI lineage: Eukaryota > Metazoa > Chordata > Aves > Strigiformes > Strigidae > Athene > Athene noctua. Next base: position 73,078,948 of record NC_134038.1, on the reverse strand, counting down.
GAGTACACAATGAACTGAAAATTAAATAAATCCATTAGTTTAATTTTAACTTAAATGAGTCCTTAAAGATACTTTAAAAATGCCCCATCAGTGCACGTTCTCTCTTCAATGTATTTAATGCAGAAACATCATGAACAGGATATGCACACAAGAGCCCAGGTGGTTCCTAATGCTAAATTATTCATAATGGTAATCAAACTGATGAACGTTGCACAGAGAAAGCACCACTCTGACCAATCTTATTTTTTCACCTACAACTAATTTGCACTTGGGACCATCTGAAGATTCAGAAGCCTACTGTACTTGTGGGGTTTTTGCTTTTTAAAATAAAAGCATCGCCTAGCAAAGTTAAGAACTGACAACATGAAGTAGTTAAACTCAGTTTAGAACACTAGTGTGGAGACATCTGACTAAGACCAGTACTAGATACCTTTTTCTCTTTATAGAGAGGTCCATGGTCATTTGATGACTTTTTCATTCTGCTTTTCAGTCAGCTTCTTCATTCAGACATGTAATGAGCAGTTCCAGATCTCTCTACACACTGACAATTCATTCTAACCCATTATCAATATTCCCATCCCCTGGTTTGTAACTCACAGAACCCTCAAAAAAAAACCAAATTTGCTTCACTCTCCCTGGAAGAATCCCAGCATTATCACTTCCCTTTTAATTTTCAGTGTAATTCTGGTTATCATTCACAATTTGCACTAAAGCATTGCTAGCATACAAAGTGCAGGCTTAAATGGCATGGAAAAAGATAAGATAACAATGACCCATGGCTATAGAAGACTAAACAGATTAGGATTCAAGTTCTTCAGGCTCTGTTAGCGTTCGTCGTGTTACGCTTGTAAAATGAGGTTAGTATTCCTGTCTCCTATAGAACTACTTAATGCGAGATATTTATGCACTGTGATATTATCATAATTCCTGTGGTTGATGGGAAGCACCAGCCGAAGCTCTGAAGCCTATTCTGATGCACTGTAAAAAAGTCAAACAACACGACATACCCCCTTGCTTGCCTGTAACAAGTCTTCACAGGCAACTTGGATGTTGAAAATCAACCTGATTCAATTGTTCCGCATAACTGGAATAACAAATTTTGTCATATGACTTCACTTACACATAAAGAATTCTCTTACATGAAGTAGTATTGCAACTCCACACGAAAACAGTACCACACTCCATTACAAAGTAATACTATTCATACAAAAAATGCTCAGAGCTTACCTACTGTAAGAAATCCCACCAAAAACAAAATCCTAGAGACTCTACCACTTACACAGCTTAACCAATATTAGCACTAGTGAAAATAAGTCAACTTTTCAAAACAGTTAAAATATTACACTGGCTTGCAGTTTAAGGGACAAAGTTTTCAAGAGTGAGACAAGTGTTATGGAACAAAAGAGCAGTTCACACATTCTGCCTGCAAAGGATGCTAATGCTCTTCCAGCTAGACAGCAGAACGCTGAACTGGCTTATCTTTTGGATAAGTTTTCTAACAGAGTAAAGTTTCTGAAAGTTGATACCAGCATGGCACAAGAAAAAAAAAGTTTGAAAACACTTCCTTCCTTAACTGGGGGTAAATTTTACAGCAGCTGTACATCAGCTGGTCCCACAGTAGCAAACTGCTGGTGCTTTATACTGTTCTTCACTAGAAGTAACTTATCACAGGAGAACACACACAAATGTCTTAAGAACCACCAGATAATAGCAGTCTACAACACAAATAGTGCTCAATATCCCTACCTGGATATCTCTCTCAAATGCTGAAAACCATCTCATAATAAAGGAAAAATACATGAGCTGAAGCTATTAAAGACAGTTGCAGTGGTCATTAAACAATAATTCCAGTGAAAAGGCACCATAACAAAGCTCTGACTATTGAGGATAATTTTTTAATGCCAGAAAAATGAAGCTGACCACTCTAATACCAAAACCAAATACCTTGGCAAAAAAAAAAGTTTGGAAGCTACTTCACAATCAAGTTCCATACCACAGTTACCTACCACTTAAAGGCAGAAGAGGACAAGAGAAAAAAAGTTGTGTGGGTTTTTTTAATGATTGAAAATAAAGCTCTGGATCACAGAAGCAAAGGTGGCAAGTGATATCAAGAGAAATCTAGGGAGACCACCTTGCCAAGGTTACCTTTTCTTAGCTGACCAGGTCTCCAAGCACATTTGCTTTCAGAGACAACTGAGGTTATCAGCTAAACACCCTCTCTGCTACTGTAACTGCTAAGTTGACTGCTCAGTTCCACCAGCCCTTCAAACAAAGACATGGAATCAAAGTTGTATTTCCTACAAGAGACTACAAACCACCACTCAGTAAGCTGCATAGCCCAGGGCTTTAGAATTCAAGCTCGTTCTCTTTAGTGAATTATAACCAGATCTTTATGTGAACCTGATGGTAAGAACATCTCAATGAGTTGGGCGTTACTACAACAGTACATGTGCGAGATATTTATGCAGTGCTCAAAGTCACAAGTTTCTAATTTAGCCGAAAGTAAATGCCCCTTAAGAACCTCCGTATTTCATAGTGTAAAACCATATTTAGGTAATCAAAAGGTGAATAATAGAGCAGTTAGCCAGCTCTTTAATACATTAGCTAAAAGTATATCAATTCCATTGATTTTTACGATGGGCTGATTTCACATAATGGATTAAGCTAGCTAGGAAGACTGTAAAAAGGGAAAAAAAGCCTCACCAGAATTAGTGGAAGACGGTGTCAAAATGCTTTTATGACAAGCATGCAGTTAAAACATTTTATCTAGGGATGTTAAATTTAGAATACTACTGTCAAGAATAAATTTGGTACTAAAAGTTGAGTAAAAGCCATGATCACAACACTGCAGATATATTTTGCAGATTTTACCTATATTTTACTTAAAATATTTTGTTTTATTCCTAGCTAAGAAACAGGAAGCTTGAACTATGAATACATAGTCAAACTTCAACACGGCAAAAGGTGACAGCAAGGTGCTTTAAGGATCCATAAAGCAAGAAACATTTAAAGGCACTAATTAAAGATCTGGGAAAGAAAGAAAAGTTAACAGTTATGTATGTTAGTCAAGTACAGAAGACCAAAAGTGTAACCAGCTGGGAGATAATCAACCATGATGTACAGGTAACACAGTGGCAGATAAAATTCGATGTTAATAAATGTGGAAATGTCACTGAAAATTAAAGACAAAATTATTAGTATGGTCAGCAACCTTCTAAATTAAGTAGACGTAGTACAAACAAGCAGGGATTACAAGCACCCCTGTGGAACTCAAGGGAGATCTCTGTTCAATATGAGAACATAGCTGTTGAAAATTAAAAGTATCAGGATTCAGAAACAGCAGTGGCCAGCACTAGCAAAACTGTAGTATCTTCATGTAAAACTTCATTGCTTCGTTGTTAATCATTACCTGAAAAAGGCTGCTGTAGTACTAGATTAGGTGGAAAATCAGAAATTAATGCTGTTAATACAAAGAATCACAAAGGAAGACATAAAAAAAATGCCTGTAGTTTTAAGTAGACTAAACAACATAAACAGAAAAAAAATAACTTACAATTCAAAAATGAAGATGCTGCTCAGTGGAAGTGGGAAGTATGTAGTTCCAAGGTATGCTTTTTAAATTCAATGCATAATTAAATATTCAAACTAATTTTTAGTGCACCTTTATAAAAGAATCTGCCTACAGTCAAAGGAGGACAGAAAACGACTGGGTTGAGGAACATCACATTTAAGGATCCAAGCCTACTTCTATTACATATTGGTGTAAGACCCATACCATAAGTATTCGACATTTGCCTTTTAACCCTTCTTGTATCTGCTACAAGCTATTCATCTAAACTCCAAATAAACTCCACTGCCATGATTTCAATGCTAAAATCACCATGTTGGCCCCAGGGAGGTGCACAAAACCACCCTACTTTCCAAAAAACTTTAAAAAAATCAAGATCTCAAAAAGCAACACTAGAATGCAAAACATTCGCTCTAACTGGGCCTAAAGGACAGTACTACAGGCTTCCAGATTTTGGTTAGTAATTTGAGAACTCCAAAATTCATTATAAGATGATCGGTTTAGAAGTATGAAACTTGCTCCATTCTCAAAAGCACCACTCCAACCGCTAAAGGGTGTTTTAATGCGTCTTATGCAAAAAAAAAACCACCCAACTGGTAGGCTAGTCCTCAAGCACTGAAGGCTCCAAATACAGGTCAACTTGCATCTAGAGACAGTTCCCACACTTCCACATAGAAGACACTTAAAGAAACAGAGTGGGGAGGACTGCAGAGCCAAAGACCATACCATTTTGGTCCTGTGAATCAAACTTTTGTGGAGAGTCTGAGAAGTATCATCTACACTAAAAAAAAAAAAAATCACTAAAAATGTAAAATGCAAAATCTGTCAAGAATCTCTTGTCTCTTGAACTAAACATAATGTAAATTGCCTTCAAATGATTTAAGTATTTCGAAGTACCCTATTTTTAGATGAGTGTCCCTGGTGCAACTTTTTATTCTCATCCCAAAGACAAACATCACACTCCTTCTGTGATAGAAGAAAGAAAAATAATTAACAAGTTTACAGCTAATGTATAGTTTATCAACACATATGCAACAAAGACAGAACAGCAGGGTATTATTTTGCCAAAGCAGCAATTTGGCATTGAAATTTATTCTAAATTACCTCCATTCTTTCTCTATATAGCTTATTCCCGAACAAACCCAGTTTTAGAAGATGAGGGGGAATAAACCTTTGAATAAAAGTGAAACAGTACCACTTCACCACTAGTCTATGCAATGACTGTCACATGGTATTTTTAAAACATTTCCATGACTTTCACTAGCGACTTTGAATTGTTCTGTTCCTACAAGAGCAAGGTATATGAGGAATAAGGTATCCTCGTTCACTCAGTTTACAGTTCTGAAAAAGCAGGCAGCATCCAGTGATAGTCCAAGTGCTATCATTACCACCTTGATGTCACGGCTGGCTTGTAGGCAGTGTCCTTGCCAGCTATCATTTGAATAATTTTTCTGAAGATAACCGTGATGCCACAATCGTTTCCTATCAGCAATCATTTGAGGAATATTTATCTCTGATGCGCATTCATGTTTTACAGATAAGGTAAGCCTGATAAAATGCAGCAAATTCAAATTCAAAGTGCTAGCAACACCACTTAAGAAAGGCCAACATCACAGGAGGACACGGACAAAATCCCCAAGAAAATGATGAAGCTGGCACTAGAAAGCAAAAGGCTTTCTCTAATATAAGCAGTCCTTTGTATTTACAAGAAAAATGAGTTCTGTGGTGTTCCAAGTGTTCAGAGTAGCATGATCTTCATTGCCTTTGCAAAGGAGTGAAGTTGAGCGTAGCAGTGTATAAAAATACATGGTTAGTTACATAGTTTTGGTTTGCACAGCTGTTGGCTATGTTCATTTACAGTTCATGTAGTGCCAACATCATTTATATAAACAGAAGAGGCTGGTTCACTCCTGTTCATCAGCATAAAAGTTATTTCTCTCAGCAGCTGCTGCACAAAAGCCAGTTTCTATTTCAGTATCTCGCCCTGTAAGCTTACAAAGTGGCAGGTTGTAGAGACTGCTAAAAACAAGTAGGACCTAAAGAAACTCCGCCGGGCTTAATAATAAACGGGGGCGGTGGGGAGTGCAGGGGAGATGGACGACACACTTCTGCTTTCTTACAGCGGAAGGAGGTAGTGACCCTCTGCTAACACGGGTAAAGTCACATGAAAACTAAGTTGCTTCAGGCAACTACTTGGCACGAGAGCGCTAGTTTCCCCGACCTTCTTCAGCTTTACGAATCAAAAGGAAATAAAATAAGTCTGATCCGGATTCCAGCAGATAAGAGGAAGTCTGAAATATTAGTCACATGTTACGTAATAGACACGAACTGATGGAGCTCGATGTGACAGCGATGCAGGGGTTCAGCCCGGGGTGCTGCCCCGGCGCTCCCCCCCGCGCACACACACACACACGCCCGGGCGCTCCCGGAGGCTGCTGACACAGAGCGGCAACAGGACGTCCCCGGCCCCCCCCGCCCGCCCGGAGAGGCTCGGGGAGCCGCTGGCAGGCAGCGGGCGGGCTGTGCGTGCCCGCCCCGCTCCTCCGAGAGGGCACGGCGGCGGGGCCGCCCGGCGGGGAGGAAGCGGCGATCGGCCGAGGCGGCAGTTCCCCCGCCGGCGGCCGGGCAGGGGAGAAGCCCGGCGCTGCCTCAGCTCGGCGCTTCCCTTTCCCCGAGCCTCAGCGAGGGGCGGGAGCGGGGCGGGGGGGGTGGGGGGAAGCGGAACCCGCGGCGCCCGGAGCCCGCACTCACCTCGGCCCTCGCTGTCGCTGCGGGGCGGCCGGCCGGCCGCTGGGGGCAGGCAACGGGCGCCGCCGGCCCCGCCGCTGCCGCGCCTGTCACCGGGCGCCCGGGAAGGGGAGTCCCGCAGGGTAAATCCTCCGGGCGGCGGCGGGGACGGGGACGAGCCGCTCGCCGCCCGCTCGCCGCGGCGGCCGCTGCCTCGCACCGAGTTGAGGCGCGGCCGCCGTTGCCGTTGCGCAGCCGGGCTGCCGGCGGCGGCCGCTGCCGCTACAACCGCGGGGAACCGGCGCCTCCGCTCGCCGCCTCGCTCCGCGGCCGGGAAAGGAGCGCCGCGCCGCCGCCGCCACCGCCGCCTCGGCCCCCCTCTTCCTGTGGCTGCCGGGAGCCGCGCTCCGGGCGCAGCGGCGCGGTCACACGGAGCCCCGTGAAGGAGCCGCCGCCGCTTCCCTCAGCGCCCCGGAGCCCGCCGCTGCAGCCCCCCGGCGGCGCCCGCTCCGCATGCCCCGTCCTCCGCGCACCGCCGCTGCCGCCGGCGCCCCCGCTCTCCCGCGCGCGCCGCTGCCACCCGAGCCCTCCTCAGCGCCGCGTCTCCATCACCGGCGCGGGGGCGGCGGCGGCGGCGGCGGCGGCGGGGCGGGGCGGGGCGGGGGGCGGCGACCGGCCCGGCGCGCGGACACGTCCCCCGCGCCCCCGGGGCGGGGCCGCACGCGCCCCGCCCCGCCCCGCCGCTACCCCGGATGTGCGGGCCGGCGCGGGAGCGCGCGCCCGACGGCGCGGGGGGTGTGTCTGTGCGGGGCGGTGAGCGCGCGCGCGCGTCTCCGTCCCCGCCGCTGCCTCCCCTCGGCCCCGCACCGCCGGCGGGCGCCGGTGTCCTCGGTCCCCGCCCGTGCCCGGGTCGGGGGAGGATGGGGGCGCTGCTCGTGTTGGGCGGCTGCAGCCGCAGAGGCGGGTGGAAGCGCCGCGGGCCGTGCTGGGCGCCGCCAGCCCCCTGGCTGAGGGGTGGGCAGCGCGGGTCCGTGCGGTGGGCAGGGCCGGCGGCCCGCCAGCAGGGGCGGGGGCTCCCGGGTGGCCTTCAAGGTAGGACTGGGCCGTGAGGACGTGCGAGAACTGCGGGGCTCCACGCATTGTCCTCCCGACGCCTTCTGGTGGGGGACACCAGCAAGAGCGGTGCCCAAGCTCCTTGCTGGGCCACGGGTGGCTTTGGCGCAGCTCGTGTACCGCCACGGGTGACAGAAATGTTGCACTGGGCCATCGGGCTCTAACAATCCTCCTTGTCACAAATGGCCCTGAGCCAGGCACTGGGGCCCGGGCATGTGGCCCACTGCAGCATCAAAATGTTAGACGCGTCCCCTATAACAAGGTTTGTGTACTAAGGTTGTTTAAAACAGCTAGAAAAGTACTTCAACACCCCCCCCACCCCACTCCCCCCACCCCCAGATGTGTTATGACATTTGAATTCTGGGAAGTGTTTTATCTTTTCCCTACTCTTAAATTCAGCTTTTTAAAGTTTATAGATCAAAGTTTGTGTGCCCTCTTTAAAAAGTCTAGCAAAGTTTCAGTGAAGAAAACACTGGGTTTCCTTGACGAGTGAATCTTAAGTCTCTGGAATGATGTATAACTTTAAAGAGGTGTTTGTTTACAGAACCCAAAAACCATGCTGTGCTCATTATAAACATATTTAACGAGTTCCTTGGCAGAAACACTATATTCTAAATAGAATTTAAACATGGAAAGAAAAAAAGAATAGAAGGTATGCAGACAAAGTTAGGTGGGTGCCAAACACTGTCATACTGATGCCCCACAATTTGGGGGGCATTTTGCCCGTGCTTCCATTTATTTCTCTCTTAAAAAACCTGTTTAGGCACTGACTGGTTCTAGTCCTTTACCCACCACACACGTGCAGCTGCCACTATTCCTATGGTATTTTTTTGTCTAACCACAGGATTAATTTTTTACTCTCTTCACCATATATGCAGGTGCTACTTGCCTCCTTCAAAAGTAACTTAGGCCTTCTTTAAAGGTGCTTAGATTTCCCAACCATTCATTTGGGATACTTTTTCTTCAGACAAAACCGATGGGTTCAGAATCTTCTGTGCCCCCACAGATCTGTTGAGGATGAGTACTTAGTTTGCTCGGTAGAGAACGTACACAGCCCTGTTTTTCTGTGTATTTTGATGTTTGTGTATTTTGACAGCCGTGTACTTGCCTACTTTTGCAAGCATTAAAGAAGGTACATCAGGCCCAGCCTCTCTAATCAGGAGAGTGCTGGCAGCAGCATGGTGGTTGCACTTGGACTCCATCTGCCTGTTCACCCCTCACAGGGCAGTCAAAAGTGGACAATGGATTCCTGAGGAGAGGAGACATCTAACCAGGGTAAGATGAGGATGAGACTAAAAGCAGCTTTGACTGATGTTGACTGGAATAGTTTGATTAAAAAACATTTTGAGAAATGCTTAAAATTGTAGTCACGTGACAGAGTAAACATACATGTAAAAATACCAAGGGAGCCAATGCATAAACAGTAGAACAAGGAGTTATTCTTTGCCCAACGCAGGACTCGTGCAAATGTTCACCTTCAATGAGCTGAATGGGGTTCCTTGTGTGCTTAAACAACTTAAATGTTTGAGCTTTGCTGTGTTGCTCGGCTGAATATATTCATCAGGGACTGTGTACTATGACAGGCAGCTTCCCTGTGAGAGTTAATGCACACCACTGCAAGAACTATAGAGCTGCCTTCATTTAGCATTTATAGGCTGCAGATTGAATAGGTGCGTGTTATGATGTGCATGAATAGGTACACAGGCAGATAATATAAGAAGTACCAGGCTTTCCCCATGCCAAAAATCTGTGTTTTCAATTTATGCTAAAAAGTTTTAGCAAGAATGATCTATTGTATGCAAGCAGTTTACCGTATGCAAGCAGCTTAATGCTCGTTCCATTATGATTGATGATCCTGTAGGATGTATCCCAAATCCCTCTGGTGGAATGTCTTTATGACACCTCGATTATCTATTCTATTGCATTGCAGCTGAGTCCAGGAAACTCACTTAGCAAAAATGTTATCAATTTCATGAAAAGAAGTCAGTGCCGAGACATCTAGATACAGCCGAAGACACTTTAAGAAGTGATATCAATTCACTAAACCATGTAGATAAAAAGATGTAATTCTGGAGTAAGTGTACATTCAGAAACGTAGTCTATAATTTAAGGACTAAGTTTATGGCATTTGTATTAAGACAAGTATATTGAGATTCAGGTTTATGGATTGTGGAACACTGCTAAATCAACTTTGTAAAATTATTATTGGAGCGATCTTTTAAAATACGTACATCTTCGAGTCATGAGAACAAATAAATAGATTTTTAAAATCTTTGTGATGGTTTGCAATTATAGTCAATGCTATCCTTCCGATTTCATATGACTCTCAAATTACTCTAACGTACATACTGCAGAAAGCCTAGCGGGGAGAAGAAAAAAAAAAGGATTCTTCTTGCTTTGGTTACATGTTTGTCCAAGCTGTGCCACTCCTGTGATGTGCCCAGAACCCCAGAAAATACCAGGTGTAGGGAAAACAGCTAGTACGCTGCAGAGCGGAACCCCTGTGTAATTTGCACTGAGGCAGGCACCGATGGGCTCAGTTGCCTGCATAGGTCTCCGTCCTACACGTGCAGCCCACCTACAGCTGCAGAGAGCTGAACTGAACAAGACAAGTGCCAAAGCTGCTAGGCTCAGGGCAGATGAGGAACTGAAGTTGAGGCTACCTGCAAGGTAAACAGAGGCACCAGGGGCCAGATCGCACAGACAGGGTACGTGTAACCGTAACGCATGTCAGCAGCACAGCTTAGTGTCGTGAGGACAACAGCCAGGAGCAGCCTTGCCAAGGAATCCTCACAGAACCAGGGTTGAAGTGTTCCCCAGCTGAAGCGGGTCACTGTGTCAGGGCTTGGCAGGTTGCTGCACTGGAACCTGAAGCAGCATCCCATTTGAACTGAATGCAAATAAGTGGTATCTTAATGGAGATAATTTTGCACTCATTCAGTATTCAAATGGTGTTTTTAAAATAAAACCTTAGAAATAGGAAGTATATTTATATGCCAGATATAATCTGCTTCGTAAAAAGAAAGAAATATGTAAATACTGTCTTCACATCAACTTGGGGAAGTGTTTGTCCCACCAGAGCTAATTGCCAATGAAGAAACTGGCGTTTATTGTTGAGGTTGTTAGAAAGGGCATCATAAACTAACTTTATCATAGCAAATGTTGAATGGTATTTGCATTATTCCCATCGTATTGTCTTTGTTTTACAAGCTGTCTGCAATAGCTGTTCTTGGAAGGCCTCCAACAAAGCATTCTCTTTGGGGCTACTAACTGCAAATAAGATTAAAGCTTAATATGTCTGGTAATCAGTTTTCTTTTAAAGAGTGCAATTTGATTTCTTATGGTCAGCTGGGATCCCACATATCCTCATCTCTTCTGTTTTTCAACTTGCTGCTCTCAATAACCCAAAAAAGGCAATTTGCCAACAGATGTCCTTTCACCACTTCTCCTGAATTGGAGTGTCATCTGAGAGGTAGTCAGTTATACACAGCTTCTACTCCAGAATCCGAGACGTCTGTCTATTAGATGCAACTTCTTTTTTTCCCTCCAGCCCAGGCAAGAACAAAGCACTGTGTATCCTCCATTTGTTCCAGCAACATGCAATGAACAAAGATGATGGGTAAAGCTTGTTTGCTCAAACCAAGCAAACAGGAGTATGTAATCTCTGGACTCCTCACCTATACCACCAAATTGCTCCAAGAGAGCAGCAGCTGTACTGGGTGACTTTTTCTTGGTTACAATAAAACCAGCCTGTGGGGCAAATAGCAAGTAAGAAAGAGACAGCACCACGAAAACTCGTCTGTCTTTTGTAAACCCAATCCTACGCCCCAGCTGATCTGATCTCACCCCATTCTTGCCCCCGTATTGGACTGGAACTAGGATACTGTCCTGTATCCAAAGAGACACTTAAGGACAGATAAACAGTGAGACTGGACCAGCAAGACTTGACTGGGTAAGCCTAACCCTACAGATATTATGTGAGTCTGACAGCCTAATAATTATTGAATCATTTAGTACCATGTGCAAGCTGAATAGCAGCCACACTGTGCTACTGCCATCTATGCTGTAATATTGTACCACAGAAGGCTCAGGAGTTGCAGGAGACTATGAATCATTAAGGAAAGGAAAATACTGTTGGCAACTCTTGCACTACTTCTTTTCTTTTTTTTTTTTTCAGTATTCCTAAAATTCATCTTGACTGATACTATACTTTTCCTAATGGGTATAATGGAGCAAACCACTGGAGGATAACATTTTCAGAGCATTAGTTTCTCAAATCCTTCTGTTAACTCTTCTATTGAAAACAAGCTTTAGGACAACATCAGAGCGTATTGGTATATTCATCAGTTTGGTTGTCAGAGGACCAAGATGATTTAAAGCAAGTTTGCCAAAGAAGGAGGTTGCTTCTAGATATAAACATTTCAAAGAATGTAAACATCAGTTTTCAAAATGTTGTTAAAAGGTTTTGGCACATATGAAAGTGCTTCTGTTTCTGTCTACATTAAACCTGGAGCATATTCATCATTCTTATACAGCCTGTTGTTATTCCACATGTCATAATTTGTTTTGATACTTATTTCTAAGTTTGTTACAGGAAAAAAGAAGACTTCTGTGTTTCTAGGATATTTCTGTCACAGCAGCATGTTTCAATATATTACAAAACACTCAGTCCTGCGAGAATATCCACAACTACAAAATGTCAATGTTTAAGCCACAAAAGAAAAATAACTATTACACTTCATTCACATATACATGTGACCAAAAGGACTGAGGATTTATCACAAACAGCTCTAGCCTTTACGAAGTGGAAGTGAAATGACTGGTCCTATTCTGGAAGAAATATGAATGAGCTTTCCCCCAAGAAAAGTAGAAGTGGCCTGAGGGCAACATAAAGGTATAGTAAACCTCTAAAAGATGAAGTCTCTATTTTATTTTTACCAGAGTAGCTTTATGTTATGGATAAACAAAGACAAGATATAATTTTATGTAGCCATTTGAAAGTTCATAAGCCTGGTTAAAGCAACTTTTCTCAAGCAGTCTTAAAAACAACAGTAAAACTAGCAACTAATACGTTTGCCTGATACACTGTCACGTCTACATGATAGTAAGGCCTGTTTAACACCATTTGTTCTCCCTGCAGATGGGATCCCAGTGTTCCTATTTCAGCAGGATGTTTTTGTCACTGACTTAAAAACAATAAGCAATTAAAGTGGGAGCAGATACTAAATGTTTTCACATAAAAGCCTGTCACAGATTTCTCATCCAAATGCTTCCATCTATCCCTGACTATTTACACACACAGTGGGTCAGCAATATAACTTTTTGCCAAATGTGAAACAAAGCAATTTCTGTAGGGGAAGCTGGAGGCCACTTCGAAACCAATTGCTTGAAGGAGAAGGTACCTTCTGAGAAGGGAGCGTAAAAGTGACACCCGAGGGCCTCAACTTTGTACTCCGATGTCTTCTTCAATAAATAGGCTCTGTTTACCATATACAGACGAGCGAAGGAGAGGAAGCGGTCTTCCCAAAGACAGGTCTGCAGAATGAAGGTACTGTCTGCTCCACACATCGTAGATTAACCACAATAAAAAGGCTGAATTCATCAGTGTAGATACACACTGCATCATTAAATCGTGCCTTCAGTGATAGCAGAATAGTCCATTTGATTTCAGCGAGTTTCTAGTGGAGGCAATGACTGGAACTTTAAATAAACAGCTGTGTTAGAAAAGCACTATCTATTACATATATGGCTTGCAACGCACAAGCAGCAGAAGAAAGCAGGAACATTTCTTTTTAGTTACAAGCATCAGAGGAAATTATTGGGAGGTAAAGGAAGTGGGATGTTTTGATAAAAATACACTACCATTCACTTTTCAGGTAGAACAAGCCCTTAATAAGTATTTGGTAGTCTGGTGTTCCCATTAGTCTGGTGTTCCTACTGTAAAGTGTGCATTGATTAGCATTCCTACACGCTATTTCCAGTCAGAGGACTCCACTCATAATCTAGATTCCAGTTTTATTGCCCAATTAAGGTTTTAAAATGGTCAACACCCACTGCAATTCAATGATTTAATTACATTTACCATTTACCTAAATGACATAGCAAATGAGCTACGCCTGCAGAAATGGACGGTTTGGGTCAGACCAAAGGTCTGTCTAGCTTCATATCCTCTCTCCCACACCCAGGAAGTGGGTACCCAGGAAAAGATTACAAGGGACACTACAAACACATGGTGACACCTCCCCAGCTTCCAGCTGAACTTGGGGTTAATTTCTCTTTGCAATATAAAGGTGATTTGCAGTTCACTTATTTTCTACAATTTGCAGAAGTCTGGAGAGGCAATAATCCTGAAGATCATCCTCAGCTAGGTCTCCCCTTAAGTATGTAATTAATTGAAATGTACTCGCAATACTTAATTGCTGCAGGTGAGCTTTGTAGACATGCGAGCTGCTGGCAAAAGCAAAAGGCAAGTATCACATACTTTCCCTAGGGTTTTGATTTCTGGAACCACTAGATGATGTGTGTGGAGTCAGATAATTTATCCAGTGTATAAAGAGGCTTTTCTGTAAAACCAAGGAATAATCCATCACTCAGACTACTTTGTTAACAATTGTCAGGTATTAGGAAATTGTCTACCGTTCTTACAGCTCTGTTCTTATTCTTAAATCCTTCTACCACACAATATGTATATACAAGTATAAAATATTTTACCCAGAATACATTTGAGAAATAAGGGCATTCTAACAAGTTTTCTTCTGTCTTGCTGGGTAGCAATGATCTTCGATATTAGTATATTCACTGCCTTCCTTCCTGGGTTGCACTGATTTTAGTCAAGGTGGATAAAAATCACTTCATCTGGAGCTGATTTAATGCTTGCTGCCTGATTCCTAAATCCTGAACCAGAACCAAGTACACCATGCCTGAGCACAAACCGAGCATGGAGGAATTAAAGAAAAAAAAAATAATCCAGCACCTCAAGGTAGTACTTGGCAGCTGCTGTTTCAGCCCTAGAGCTATAGCAGCTGCCACAGCCAAAGCAGCACTGCTTGGAACTGGAACTTGGAATGGACAAAATACGGAAGATCTGCCTGAACCCTTGCTGATCTACTTCTCTTTCCTACCTTGTGGCTTGTCTGCATTTTTTAATTCTTCCTTACGCAGTGCAGATAGTTCTACCTGAAAAATAATCTTGTGGATCCAGGAGAAAGCCTATGTTTTCATCTCTATTACACAATACAGACACAGAAACCTCCCCTCCCTTTCCCATACTATGTTGTTACATTAAAAAAAATACACATCTTTTTTTGATATATGCTCAGAAATCCTAGCGCAGGTGGACAGTACAGAAATATTATTTCATCAAACATAACAAGCACAGAGACTGTGCAAGCAATGAGCTATACACTTAGAAGGAGATGAGAAAAAGATGGAGCATATAGTCTAGAACCAACACAGCAGCATTAAATTCATGTACTTAATTTTATATTAATCTATTTTCATACCTTCCTTTTCCTCCAGTCTTTTCTAAAAAAATGTTCAGCTCTTCAGAGTGCTATTTCTGAGACGGTTTCCCATCATGCAAAAGGGAAAAGTCTATGAGCTTTCCAGTGTAAGCAAGCAGCAGATGTGTGTGAGCAGAGCTCAGTAAGTAGGTATTTCCAGAGAGCTTAGATAAAGTGCTTAATACAATGCCCAAATACCACAAGTCCCAGTGGGATCTTGAAGCTTGCTATCAAAAAGAGGCAATGGAAGAAAGTCAAAGACAGCACAGGAGTATGCTGTTTCCTTTTTGAACTGTTCCAAAGTCTGACAACCCTTGTATGAACTTGGTCTGACGAGGTCAACAGCAAGACACGGCGTGGCAGTGGGCATGGAAGGTAATAGAGTACCTGATCAGGGTTATAAACTGCAGTCTAGTTGCCCTGTACTAATTCAGGGACTAATCACTTCAATCAGAGTCAAGAGTACGAACAATATCATCATTTCCAAAATACTGCTTTAAAGTTGCACCTTTGCACCACAAAATCTTGCTTTTTGTCTACTCATCTCAGTATTACTATATATTGGAACATTGATACTTTGGTTAGAGCAAGTCCTAAGTGAGTAAACATGTTGTATGTACATCCACCACATTTTTTACCCGAGGTTCTTACAGCTTTTGCTAATAGAACTGTCTCAGTCCTGTTCTTGTTAGACAAAGAAAGAGCTACGCTTACTCCAAGGCCAGGAGACACCACACAGAATCCTAACTAAACTTTATGTGACCCTGTAATGCAAGTAAGGTTACCCTGGCTTTTTGGGAAGCCAGCTGGGGTCTTGCCTCAGGTTGCAAAGCAAGTCAATGACATAGTGCCAAAAAGATTTGAGGTCTTACCTTCCCTCTCATTCCTGTGCTTCATCAAGTCATGCTCCTACTTTGTTATGTGTCTCACTTTCACTACAGTATATCACTGTTCACCAAAGTTTTAACAGTAAAACTTACTTTATGATTTGAAATATCCCTCGGATAAAGAAGGCTTTGGATAAAGAGAAAAGTGACTTCTTCAAAGATACACTCCTGTCTTGCAAGTGTTAAATCTCTCTAGCTGAAAGACTATTTATGGTCTGCATAGTTACTCTTTCAGGCCATGACATCATCCTGAGCACATGCATAGTCCAGAACACAGTAAATTATTCTCCCTGAAAATTCCTTTCATTGCTCTCAGATTGTTAAAAATCACCTAGTGGCAAACTGGTAACTGATGTCTGTTGTCTGAAATTGATTTGCACGCTTATTTCTTTTGTTACACACTGGGGTCTCTTACCTTTTGTGACTACAATAGAACTAAAGATCTAAGTCTTTTAGGATGCAGGGAATAAATTATGCTAGTCTATTTGCTTTTTACTAAACCTGTACTTATTTACTTTTTAAAAGCGGCTTTTTGTATTGCAAACAATACTCATTCACACAGTTACACATCCTCTGGTATTACCTCAGCTGCAAAATACAATTTTCTACCCAACCTTTGATGTGGGACTTCAGCCTTGTGCAAAGCCAACTTCTTCTGCTCACAGCCACTCTGACTTTGCAAAGGAGTGACCTTTTGAAGTTAACAGTTTTATTCATTCGGTATCACTACTCCAACTAGTTGAACAGTATCAGTATGATCTGAGGCCTCTAAAAGCAAAAGGTTTAATCAGAGCCCCTCATTCAGTCTTTGGGAGTATTCTTCAGAAAGACAATACAGGCTTAAAATTGATTTCTTGCAGGACCTCTGAGCGGCTGTTGTAAAGAATAAGGACACAGCATTGATACGAATCCCATGAGGAGAAACCCTTTAACCTGAAGAATGCTGTAGTTCCCAAAAGCTGAACGGTGATGAAAGCAATTACCTGAAAACATAGGCAGTGTTTTGATGGTTTTGCTGTTGCCTTTTCTTCCTGGCTTTTGGAGTTGTTTTTCTCTTAGTTCAGCAGTAAAGCCAGCATCTGCAATTTGCTGCTGTCTACTCAGCTAAGCAAGTGGCAAGTATTACACTTTTGTTATGGTGGATCAGGCCCTTAATCTGAACAATGTCTGTAATGAATCAAATAACATCCAGGGCATTTCTCTTGTGTATGGCACAGTTATTTACTTCCACATAAATCACACTTTTTAGAAACGAAGTGCTGCGCTGCTTCTGTCAGTCAACCACAGTTTATACTTCTATTAAATAGCCAGATTTTCCTTCCCTCATGTGTCCGATATATTTTTTTGTTTGGGCCCTCATAGTTGCTCATCTTGCTACATCCCAAACAACAGGCCCTGATGTTCTGAATGGTGCCTTTATTAGGATTGTTGTTCTAGAGGCACTTCCCTGGAAATTTCATTGAATTTTCAGACTAATAAAGATACAGAAGTGAAGAAAGCAAATGTACAAAACATTATTTTTCTATTTGAAAACTAGTTTTCCTGCTGTTCTAGACAGACGGAGAGGAAAAAGATGGTTCTTAATGAGGTGGGACATATTGTACTTCTTGACAGCACTGCTGAGCCAGAATCCCATTTTTTAACATGAAAACCAATGCAGGAGATAATGTGCCTTTCAAACACAGTTTAAAGTGAAAACCAATACACAAATCAACTCATCTCACCTAATTTTCTCATAGCAATAATAGTTTGGTTTTACTGCCTACATTTGTATTTATTACTGTTCCATCTTCCTCCCATTTCCTATCTCTCTCTTTTTTTGTCAAAAGAGAAGATAAACAGATGCTAGCAGAGTAACCCTCAAGACAAAAATACCTCAGAAACCATGCACAATTTCCCATGAATTCTTTCAAAGCACGCTGCTAAAGGAACATGGTCACACACTTTAAGCCTCATACTGAGCTCTGGTCAGTGTGGGACATTGTTTTACACCACCAGAATAGCTTGCAAATTTTATAAACTTACAAAGTTTAGAAATTCTCTGCTGGCAAGGTTAATTATCCTCAAGGTTGGTTATCCTCAGCTCTGAAACTAAAGTTTGAAACCATCTGGGAAGGAAAAAAAAAAAAAAAAGATGTGTCAATTATCTAAAATGAGTTTGTGCTTTACGTATAGCTTATTAATAAATATATAGTCAGAACACATCAATCCTACTGAGCAACTCCAGCCTGCAGGAAGCTTATTTTAGGCATGTGATTTGGGAAGCATGCAGAAGAGAAGTCTCATCCAGAGCCGGTGCAGTCAGTTGGAAGAATGCTGCTAACTGAAATGGATTCCAGAGGACCCCCACGTGCAACAGTCAGATACCTTTGGCTGTCAGCATGAGACTTCACAAAAGCTGTGGTTTTCTGTGCTCACTCCCAGCTAAGTAGAAGCCAAAGTTACCCTGACTATTAACGTTCATCAGCAAGTTGAAGTGTTTACTGAGGTCCACAATCCCTTCCCTCTCAAAAATCCCAATGGTTGCAAGACTCTTTCCAATTAAGGCCAAATCAGATGACCCCTGCAGCAACACTCAAAGATGTGGCTTTTGAAATGTCACAAAGCCAACTCATATTCTTCAAATGTAATTTTAGAATAATTCTAATTTAATTGTTGTCTTTTGCCTTGGATATTTTGTGCCTATGTGTTTGAATTAGCATTTTCAAGTAAAAACCTAAAAGCATTTTGCTGTAAGTAACAGGAGATGTTAATGTAAAAACTAATGGAGATTGTACTTACCATTGAATAAGGCACAAAGGAAAATAAGAGCCCCAAAGACTTTACCATCTAAGGGCTCATTAAATTCAGTGGGACTACTTCCAAGATGAAATGAACACTTCTGGGCTAAGTATTTGTGAGATCAGTTTCATTTTGCAGACATAAGATACAAAATCGTCCCTTGAGACTAGGAGAATAATTCTGCAGAACAGGAGGCATGTACTCACTCTGACTATTTTCAATAGCAAAACTTTAAGGATAGGAGAGCCCTCTGAAGAGATTTTTACATACACTCCTCACACACGCACTTCTACATATGTACATAAGTTTTATCTTTACATAAGTTTTATCTTTACATATATATTTGTATGTGTGGATGTGACTTCCAGTTACATAAATATTAAAATATCTCTATATTCAATTCCAATCTATCCCTGCTGTATGGCATATACTGTAATTCGATAATATGGAAGCTAACAAAGAGGATGGTGAGAAGACAAAGTCTTTCATATTCGTAAGACAACAGAGGTCCCAAATCCGATTTTAGAGTCACATAATCTTGATTATACAGAATAACTCCTCTTTCTGGAGGAATTCTAGCTTGCGCTGTCGTCTGTGAAGTTTTTCTCTGCTTCCAAGAGGAATCAACTGAGTCCTTGCTTCATCCAAACAGAAATCATTCGGATAAGACTATGGTGTCCCTGCTGGATGCAGGAGTTGAGTCTTGTAGTTACATATTTTAAAACACTGGATAAGTCATAATCACCAATAAAGGGGAAAAAAAAAAAACCAAAACCAAACCAAACAACACCACAAAACCCCACACCCAACCAAACCTATTTCTTATATGGATTGTTTCAGATATAGCAAAATTCCCTCTTTCCAACCTACAGTATAATTTTAAATAATCAGAGTTTTATGAAAGTGAGAAAGTCGATATTGACAGCTGCTTTGGTATTAGGTGGGTTAATGTTCTGGCAAGATAAAAGCAATTAAACTTAAAAGTTACAAGGGATTATGATCTCCAGGAAAACCCCTACACCTCATCATGCCATTCAAATTATTTTCTGGTATTAATATTGAGCTCCTCCCAAGTTGTGTTTTTCGTTTAACACTAAATTGGGATTTATGCAAACATTCTTGAAATGGAATGAATTTATTACACCTTTTTAAGTAGGAGATTGAAAACTGCCTACACGCCTACAAAATCATCATTGCTCCACCAGTTAAAATTGTTCTAATTTAATCAAAAGGCAAACTTTATTAAAAAGAACAGTTATTAAAAAGAACTGGCTTCTTGACATTAGCCAATACAATATTAAACAGACAAACAAAAATGAATAGTTCATCCAAAAATTAAGGCAAGTGTGAAAAGGAAAAAATATGTTAATCTAATTGGAATAGACTTCTTTCTCCAAGAAATAAGAAAAAAGTATTGGCAATTTTCAACAAGAATTGGCAGAGAGCATCTTAAGAAAATCACTTAAGATTTCATCACAGTAAAAGTAAGATAGAGTCAATATTTTAGATTTTGTAACATCTGTTTACAGTCAAGGGGTTTTTTTCTGAAGTACTATAAATTGGCAATTGTTTATCTACAGTAATGGACTCAATTACTGCTTCCCCAGATTATGCAATGAGCATATTCAGTAATTGAGATAATTAAGCAATAAACATATACTTTGAGCTACAGCAAAGCCTTGCCAGCACTAATTCTGCCAAATCAGAAGACATGCACACATTGCAATGTCATTTATTTGTTCTTCATTTTTCAGTACTTTGTCCTTCACTGTTCACTTCTGTAATGCTAACATACTATTGCTTTGAAAATAATTACAATTATGGCCTGACCATATGCAGTTTAAAGAAATTAGTGCATGACCTTCAACACTATACAGAAACATATACGTTCCAGATAACAAGGTTATGCAGCATTAGAGAAACAACTACATACAAAATTACACATTATAAATGTCAATACGCTAACCACAACTTCAAAAGACATATTTTGATTGTAGAGATGTGTACATTACAGGCTTACACTACAGAAATAAATTTTCTTTAAAAGTCTCCCTCAATCTCCATTTAACCACCACCATTTGTCTCCAGTCATTAAATCTGTTAGGAATGCTCTTTATTTCCATTAATTTTTCATGCTTTTTTTTGTATGCTCAACACTTAAATTGATGATGGTTGCCTCTGAACGCCTAAACCTCCTTGGGAGAATGAAATGCTTCACATCAAACTGGCATTATCTTACATCTCTCAGAACCTGCTAATTGGGAGAGACAGAACGTCACTGAAGATTAACGCATCTTCTTTCACTTTGAGCACCTGAGTTGAATCTAATCTGCACAAAAGTGACTAAAAATCAATCTAATCTGACAGTGATGCAATTATTAGGTATAATTATATGCATTCTCAGATCCTTAGGTGGAGAAGACAAAAATTCCTTGGAACCTTTCAAGAGAGGAATTTAAATTATATTTGTAGAGGTTTTTTTAAATCAAAATCATACAGAAAACATTTGTTTTCATTCATAAAAGATGAAAGATGATCAATATCTTCTGTTCATATAAGCCCTTAATATTTGCTACAGGAAACAACACACCCCCATGCCAGAAGTGTGTTGGTGGAAGGAAGGAATTGGGGGAAGGGAAAAACCTTGAAAGGTACTCAGATGAACCATTTTAATTACCCCAAAACATGCATTACATTTTTAATGATGGACTCCTCTCCATTAAAGGAGCATCTCAGCTTGCTCATGCAATGAAATAATTAGCAAAATTCTTCATTTGCAG
Source organism: Athene noctua (assembly GCF_965140245.1). Taxonomy (NCBI): domain Eukaryota; kingdom Metazoa; phylum Chordata; class Aves; order Strigiformes; family Strigidae; genus Athene; species Athene noctua. The sequence goes on along the minus strand of NC_134038.1, from coordinate 73,057,590 downwards.
AGGGCTGTATATATCCACAAGATATGTATATATCTTGCATATATGCAAGCAAGTAAAGTTGGCTCTTTCGCCAAACTCAGAGCAATGAACATGACCAGGAGACCATAACCCTGACTCGAAGCTACTTTTTCTTTTCCTCTCACTCAGGATTGCTGAGCCATATTCAACACATATTAGGATATTAAAAAAAAAAAAAAAAACCACAAACAAACCAACCACTACAACAGGCAGACACACCTATTTTTTGTCAATAATCTCAGCAATATCACAACACTAAACAGTGCTGGGAAAAAAAAATCTAGTTTATTTAAATACTAATCATGCATATTGAAAAGACTGAAATGGATTTGCAAATTTTTTACTCTATAACATGACATACTCAACAGCACACAGTTAACAATGTTCTTCATCAAAATCTTTCTTCAAGTGGTAAAATGCATGCATTTGTAATTCCAGAATTCCAAAAATTAAGACACAGATGATGAAATCATCGTATTTTGAGCATTAAAAAGCACAGCAAGTCTATGCATCAGAACTAGGAATGTAATACTGTGATTAAACTAACAAATTTGTTTTTGGTGAAAAAAAATAGATTCTCATGTAAAAGAGAATCACATTATTTGCTACTATGGTCATATTTTTATGCCCACAAGCACATGGATAGTGGAAGTCCAGACTATATAGTCTATCTGGATTTCCAGAAAGCTTAAGGAATGTAAGCACCTACCAAAAACCAGTGGAAGTTCTTGTACAGGTAGAGAACTTGTCAAAAAAATGAATGTAATTGCCTAAAAGAATTAGGGAAGTAAACAGTCCTCAGAGAGATCTGTCCTGGGACACATGCTGCTCATTGTATTTATAAGAAAGCTAGAAAAGGGCTGTAGCAAGGTGGCAAAAGCTGCTGATACTACTTCATTACTTAGGGTAGTTATTTAAGGTGAGGACTCATACAGACCTTATGTGATTTAGGCAATAAACTAGCACAGGAAATTCAATATAGATAAACGTAAAAAGACACAGGAGAATAAAGCCATCCAAATTTTACATATACAGTGAGTTGACCAGTATTACTCAGGAAGAGAGACTTAGAGGTTAGGACAGACAGATTATGGAAACATAACCTTAGTGCTCAACAACAGTCAAAAAAAGAAAATCACTTATTCAGAAAGGAATTGAGAATAAACCAAAGAACATCTCTTTGCTACCTACAAAGCGTCTGGATCTTACATACTGCATGCAGTTTGTTCCCTCCATCTAAAAAATATAGAGCTGAAAGTGTTCCAAACAGTGCAACAAGGAGAATCCAAGCATTATCTTCCATGTAAGAAATAGCTAAGCTAGAACTCTTGAGTCTAGAAACAGAAATGTTTAAGACCAAATAAGGTAAAGATCTATAAAGTCTTTAGTGGCAACGGAGAGGGTCGATCTCTAATGTCTTTCCAAAAACCAAGAGCCAAAAAATACTAAATGAAGCTAGAAGGGAGTCAGATTCAAAACCAAGAGTGTGGGTCTTCAGACATGTGATTCATCTGCAACAACTTCTGGTTGTAGGATACCATGAACACCAACAGCTCAGACTTGTTCAATAGGCATTGGACAAATTCATAGGACTGGAATACACCAAGAGCTACTAAACACATGGAAACCATCTACAGAACAAATATCATCCTGTGTAGTTTCCCTGTTTGAACAGTCTTCCCCGTCCATCTGCTTTCAGCTCCCACTGAGGATGGTGTACTGGGTTAAACAGTCTGACCCTGTATGGCCAGCCTCACATTCTCACTTCTCTGTGTGAAAGCACATGCCTTTGACGAAAACGATGGAATTGACAGAATCACAGAAAACAGAACTGAAAAAGTTCTTGAGAGGTCATCTAATCTACTCTCCTGTCTCTTGGTAGAATCAGATGTACGTGATCTTTTGTGGCAGATGTCTAACCTGTTTCTCAAAACCTTCAAAAGCAAGCTATTCTAGTGTGAAGCTGGCCTTCTCTGAAAAAGGCTCTTTGTAATATAACCTGAATCTTCCCTGCTGCAAAGTTATTCCCTTTATTTCTTTATTGTTACGGACGCAGAAAGATATGGTCCCTCCCCCCTTGCCGTGGCTTTTCATATCCTTGGACTTAGGTACCAAAACCTAGAAAGAAAACCCAAGCCCTCTCAAATTGTAGTCAACTAATCATTGAAAGGAAAAAAACAAACACCAACCCCCCCAAAATTCCTCTACATATTACCCACTTGAGCGCACCACAGAAAGTAACAGAACATATTCTTCTAGGAGGGTCATTATTAGTACAAAAAACCCCATGTGGAGTATGGCCATTATATGCAGAATGGCAAATACTGAGTTCATATAATAATAAATTGAGTTCATCTACAACAGGCACAGAGAACAGTTCTTCCTTTCTTGCAGAAATGTCCTTCAGCCCCCTTCTCCTCCTTATCCCACACATTTAACCCAAATTCTCACTCACTCTTCACAGACTACGCTTCCTAGACCTCAGAGCATCCTCTTATTCTCTTCAAGAAAGATAGGAAAGACTTGGAGAGAGTCCAGAAGTGTAATGCCCAAAGCTAGACATAGCATTCAAATTGAGCTTAACCAAAGCTTTGACAAGTGAAAGGATTACAGCATGTGCCTCGCAGGCTTCCTGCTTGTGTGACCTGTATGTTCAAGGCACTGCAATACTGCTGATTCACATCCAGCTCATAATTCACTCAGGCTCTGTGATGCCTTCTACCACAACTGTTATCCATTCATTTTTACCCTAGCCAATGATTTATGTAGTTCCAATTATTTTCAGGTTTTTTGTGTCTTGTATAACACTATTTACTCAAAAAGAGATGATCTTTTTTAGGAATGGCACAAAAATTACACTGATGCTAAGCAGCATCAATTTGCTTCTCTTTGTCACCTCACATGGACTCTAGGGATTTCCCAGGATCAACAGGCAATACTCTTAAAAATCACTGGCTGTAGAAAGAAAATATGAATTTGTGCTAGTTTATTTATATATATATTAAAAAAACCCAAAACAAACCAAAACCAGACAAACAACCAGAAAGCCCTTTTCTCTAAATTCCAATCTCACGCTCCAGCTACAGTCTCCTCTTGGCTTGGTATCATCTTCAAGTTCAGTTAGGGGTTTTTTTGTCTATTCCATCATCTGGTTTGCACAGTAGCAAGTCAGAAGAGCAGAGACCTCAGCTAAGACACTGGGTGGGATCTGACTAGTTCAGCATCCACCAGAGTGGTTTATCTAGCACTTGAATTCCTAGTTTGCATTAAAAAAAAAAAAAAGTGAGACTGACAAATAACCACCAAAGTCAAGATGTTATCAAGCAGATGACACATACTGTTTGCACTTTACATCTTCATCTTTTGGTTTTTTTTTTTCATCAAGAAAATAATAGTGACCAAAGCAGGTAACATTCACAGATGGCCCACTAACACTTAGAGATAATGTTGGCAATATTAACTTACTTAAATTTTTATCCTAATTGCAATAAAAATACCACAGCCTTAATCTACAGGCAAATGCAAAATTACTATAGAACTAAAAGTGTTATAGCACTAGAAGACTTGTTCTAACAAGCCAAGATGCATGAGATAACCCCTGTGAGCAATTTATACAGTGACTTCAACCTCTGTTCTGTTAATGAATTCAATGGGACATCTTTTTTTTCCGTGAATTTATTCTTTATTTAGAATTATTAATTAATTATATGACCAAGCTCAGTCTCCAGACTGCTCGCAAGCTATCTGCCATCCCACCAAGATCTTATGATCATAAATCTGATTACTTACTCAGCTAATCCACATTTTTTTCAGTCTACAAACCTACACTGTTTTCAAGGTGTTTACTGCATTAAAGATTATGCAAATGAGCATCATGACATTTTTATCTTTCTCAGCTGAGCATTTCAGAAATCAAGAACTTGTTCACATGAATAACTGCAGAAAACATTAATCAGAATCTGAATGCAAACTGAATAGGGAAATTCTTAACCCATTTTCACTTTCAAAAAGATAACATTAAATCTAATATGATAAATTAATTCATAAATCTTTTGAGACAGTGGGTAAATATGTTAAATATTGCATAACAAAAAATTATCCAGGATATCCAGAACACGGGGTTCCATTAACTGCACAATGGTCAGTTTCTTCCTTTCACTTGTGAAATGCTGGGGTTTCAACCCCAAGCCCCAAATTAAGGTTGACATGTGGGTGATTCCCACAGCCCTTCACAAAGGGGGGGTCAGTTTGCCTTTAGGCTTCCCCCCAGGGTGCGGCCGGCCTGGCAGACAGAGCCATTGGGTAAATGAGCCCCCAGTGTCCCGCATTAAGTAAACCAAGGTCAGGTGTCCCACTTAGGGATAAAAGCTGGGACCACTTGCAGGCAGGGGCAGTGTCTGTCTGTGAGGTGGATGCACTTTGCAGAGGTTCCTGTTGGGGAAGGATCTCCTGCCTCCCTGGGACTGGTCTGGCTGTTGTGAACGTGGGCTGTGTAGAGATTCAGTATGTGGATTCCTTGGTCTTATGTGTTTGGCTTGTTGACTCCATTGTCTCCCATCCCTTCTATGGGAGACTGCATTTCACCATTTATTCCACCCATTGTTGGTTGTGCGGTGTCATTGTTGGGGTCAGTAGGATTGATGTTGATTATGTATCATCTGACTGACTTGTACCCCCAGCACTCGCCCATGTACTGACCCTTTTGTATCAAATACAATTTGGTTATTGGTTCATCTTTATGCTAGGCCTAATAATTGGCAAAATAACACGGTATGCAAACAGAATAATGTTTAAAATCAAGGTCAAATATTACATGTCAAATTTTTTCCAGTGTAGAACACTTTTGCCATGGTGAAATCTGTAGTTAATATAACCTTTTGGGTTAGATTTCTCTTTCCTACACAGTGTTTTAGTTAAGGTTGTCACACACAGCATGCATACAATTTTTACACCTCACGTAAGAACACTGATAAATGGCAACAGTGCTGTCAACATTACTTTACTGAGTTACTAGCAAAAAATTCAAATAAAGTACAACTAAACTGCAAACAGAACAGCACTCTAACTCTTCTCTTACTGCCCATTTCTGATGTGTCAAATTCATAACATTTAAAAAAACCTTTGAGAACAAGAGGCTACTAGTAAAATGGCACAAAAGGCATTCTAAAGACCCTGTTTCTCCTTTTGTGTTACTAAAAATATAGAAATGGCTTTTTCAAAACTTTTAACAGGAAGACTGCATTGCAAGTTAGATATTTGATGTGTGCAGTAAAAAGGCCTTTAATATTACAAAAGTATTCTCCTTAATCCAAAGATCAAATACATATTTTAAAGGCGTTCAGCATTATATTTAAACAAAGCTAGTGCAATGCCTGCAGCTGCAAATTGCAGGGAACAAATGCAAATCACAAGAGTTCACACTGCAGGCTCTGAAAAGTCATCAAAGCCTCCAAGTACTTTTAAAGAATAATGTGCAAAATGCCACCAGACCTCACAAGCTACCCTGCAGGAATCCATTGCTTTTTACCTGATAGAGTGGTAAAGCTAAGAACTTCAATCCTTTCTTTTTCCAGAGCTTCTATAAAAATGCAAATGATACCCAGTAGACACACACTTTTTTTTTTCCCCCTTCAGTTGTGTATTGTTTTTATTTTTTAAATAAAACTAGTCTTTTTAAACACTTAAAAATCTACAAATTATAGCACAAACTACATCTGTGCAGTGCCCCTAAAGATGGATAAATTAAGAGAGAAGTTGTCTGATACTATTGCCAGGAAATTGTAATGGTACAAATTACTATGTAACCATCACTAGGAGATATTTCTCAACTGCCAGAACTTCCTCCATTGAGTTCAACATACTATCCAGTAAAAAGTTACTTCCGTTTTGTAGATATGAACCAAATGCAGAAAGAGGTTATGTATGAATTTTAAAACCTTCATTTTAATTCAGTGGTCTAAAGAGGAACTATGTATATTTTCTCACACCATTTTAGATACCTAATAATCTTATAAATGCAATATGGCCAATGAGTGAAGCCACAGACAATTTCATTTTTAACCTGCCCATTTTTCTGGTAGTAGGGGTAAGAATAGTAGGAATGTTGAAGCTAAACAGCGTAAATTAGGTACTGCGAGAGACAGAACATAATAAACTTACTTAGTTGAGTAGACCAGTTTTTTCCTGTTGATGGAACAGAAGAGTATCAATGCATTTGGTCCGAAGGCATCCAAAGGCATTTGCTCTGACACAGCCTGACCATGGCTGTTGGAGGGCGTCCCACTGCAACCAGCTGCTCCGCTGGGCCAATTCACCAGTACCAGTAGGAAAGGAGCTGGCACAACCCTCCACTCCCTAGGAAGCCGCTCCTGCGGCTGGGGCAGGGAGCAGCTCCAACGAAGCGCATGCTGCCCCAACTGTTTCTGCCTATGGATCTTCTCCATCAGCTTTCTCTGCACCTACAGATACACGTTGCTGATGTTCATAGCGGTAGGCCATCCTCCTCCCTTCCAGGTCAGTCCTTGGTGTCCTGGTGGCTGATGTCATGCCTCGCAGAGCCACCTGCACAGCAGGGCCTTCCCACGACCCCTGTGGCTCACAGACACAGCCTGCGCAGGGGCAAAGCACGGCTGATGGGGGCCTCGCTCTCTCTCCTCTGCTTCACCCTAACTCACGCTAAAGATCCTTCTGCTGGTTTTCCAAGCATTTTCTTCTCTCATCACCTTCTTCCTCCATTAAGAAAAAAAAATCAATCTTAAATTATCCTAATCATGAGGCACCCACCACCCTTCATATGCCTCAACAACCTCACACTGAAGTAATCCTTGCTGCATGATGAGAAAACTATTATTAGTGGTCAATTTTCATCCAGTCAAAGGGTGAAAAAAACACCAACCCAAACAACAAAACCAAAACGCCCCCTCACAAACCTGGGATAGGAGCCTGAGATCTTCTTCCCTAATTCAGGAGACTCCTGCATTTTTCCTCATGTACTAGCATGAAAAGTACAAGGAACTTTCCAGTTCACCAAGACTTACTAACAGGCAGGTGGGTGACTGCTAACATCAAAGAGCATGCAGAGTTATTGCTGAGCTGTATTTCATTTTCTTATTAACAAGGCAGCATATCAAAAATTAGACCTTGCAGTACTAGTGAGGGAAACAGCGTTCACCTCTAGCCAGGTTCAAAACGAACAGCAGGAAGAACCACATCACACCAAGGCAGACTAGCAATTGCAATTTGCACTTCTTCAGGTGAGCCCTCATCTGTATGGCAAAGCAACTGCCCATTAAAGTGTGTAACAGGAACCTAGCAAGATACATATTGCACTTACTTACCAGAACACCACCTCTTAATTTTCAGCAGGGCTGGGTGTGGACAGCCACTCAAGGAGTGGGGAGAAGGCAGCCTTGCAACTCCACAGCCCTTCCCACATCCCTAATTCTATTACTCATCCTCTGCAGACACTCTCACCATTTACGTTGCCATTATTGCTATTTTCCAATGAATTGTAGGCCTTCTGGGATTGCAAAGCATTTGGTACCGTGTGAAACTGCATTGTACTTAATATTGCTGCAATACACATGGGCCTTGCGATTTTGTTTTTAGTAAATCAATTGATACAAATGGGTACAGATAAGAAAATGCCTGGCTAAGTGCTATTTAAAAACTTTCACTGATGCAGCACGTTAATTCTCTGGATGATTCACATGCAACATCTACTCTGCAGCAGCATTAAAGATGCTCCTCTCAGTAAAAGTACTCCTATGATAAGGTATGCTTTCTTTTTAATTGAGCATGCCTGGGAGCTGAGCACACAGCATGTGCGTGGGAAAGAGATGGGACCCAGCCCTGGGAATGAAAAAAGGCTGACTAAGACAAGATCAACACTTTGAGCACACAGCAAAGCAGATCTGGCTTTGTCAGCAGATGTGACTCCCCTGCAATTCCCAATGCCCCTGTTAATTTCAAACTCAGGCCACCATCTTGATCATGCAACGGGAGGCTGTTGTCTGATGCAAGAAGAAACACATACTGCACAGCATACATCAGCTTCAAACAGCCACTAAGGGCAAACGCAATCGTGTTTACCAGTCTGCTCTACAGTGCTGCTGGCAGCCTGCACACTCAGACAGAACAACAGTAACTACAGTTGGAAAGGAGAAGAAGATCAGGCTTGGACGTTTGTACAAGGCCTTGCTTATGCCCCTGGAAAGCAAATCTTGTCCTGCTTTTCTGCTACATACACAGGTGCCTGGAACACAGCCTGGAAGTCGGGGCTTTTGTCTTCATCTCTCTTTCAGGCCACCTTCAAAGCTTTTGTTTTACGAAGCACTGCCTGGCACCCCTACTGTGACCAAGCTCAATCCTCATTACAGCACCGTCTATAAACACGACCTAATTTTTGTGCCTGAATATCAACTTCTTGGAGCTGTGCCTCTCCACAAGGCATGTGCTGGGGCAGGATCTCATACAGTGGCTGCTAGAAACCTAGTAGCCAGGCTTTGCACAGAAGTGGCTCAAAGAAACATGGTAATAAGCAACAGTACATTGCATGCAGGTGCACGCAAGCGTAAAGAAGCTAAAAACAGTTTTACAGCCATCAAGCAGCTTGAGAACTGTCTGCAACCCCGTATTACCACCAACCAGTTCTCTGGAGTAGGGTATGAAACAGCACAGACAAAAAGAGGACTGTGAAAACACTTTGGAGCACAGTCTGCATCACCACAAATCTATTCTGGTTTATCACTCTAGTGCAAAATTACTCCAGATTCTAACAAAGAAAAATTGCTGGACCAGGTTACCATGTCAAAACAGAGTGGAAGCGACCAAATCTGTCAGTATGAACTACCCAGAAAGACATTAACTATCAGCTATCTGTAGTCATATTTTAAAACCTTTAATGACAAGTGTAATTACTCTCAACTTACATTTTAAAAGATTATACAGTTTAAATGTGGACGATCACATACAACACTTATCAGTAGGCTTCTCAGAACTCATGATCTTAGAACTGAGAGGAAGCAATTAAAGCCAGCTGCATGTTTTATCAAAGCAAGTGGAAAAAGCTGACATATTTCAGACTCACAGACCCTTCTCATGGTCTGAAAGCATTTTGCATAAACTTTACCTCACTTTGGGCAGGCTTAATACAGCAATTGCCTGCAAATGCAGTGCTGTACTGTGTTCACATCGTGCGTGATCTAGGTCCCTCATCACCCAAACAGCTTTTTATTTTACACTTCCCAAATGACTTCTTACTGCAAGACTCAAAAGCCTCTGTGATATAGAGGACTCGGGTGACAGGGCCCTTCCCAGCCTTACGCACTTACACGGATGTTATCAAACCCAAAGCCTGCCACATCTTGTCACCTCCCACGGCCACAGGCGCCAGGCCGAGCCCGGGCCCGCGCAAACAGGCGAGGCGAGGCGAGCTTCCCCGGGCCGGCTCTGCCGCCACAGCCAGACCTCCAGAAGGGACCCAGGCTACCGCAGACCCGGCAGGGAGGAACCAGTGAGCACGCAGGCTGCTTCCTACGAGTTTCACCCCAGCTGCTAAGGCAGCTGGTGCGCACGCCCACGGTGCAAACCCTCACGAGTGGGGCACGAACCGCCGTGACGGCCCCGCCGGCACAGCCCGGTGGCGGAGGGCCGGCTCTCGCAGCTCCGCGGCTCTGCGCATGCCCGCCCGCAGCGCCGCAGCGCCGCTGCCCCGCCGGCCGGCGCACTGCGCCTGCGCCGCGCTGCCCTGGTGCCCGGCCCGGGGTGTGGGGGGGGGGAAGCGCGCTCTCTCTTTCCCTCTCCCGGTTCCGCCCCGCCCCCCCATCGCCGACGTGCTCGGCCCGGGCGCGAAGGGGCTGGGAGAAATGGCGAGTCTGATCCCCGCGGCGGCCTCTTCTCCCGCCGGCGGCCCGTCTCGTAGCAAGAAGCGCCCGGCGAGCCCGGGCACCGGCAGCGGCCCCACTAAGAAAAAGAAAGCGACGGCGCCGGGCGGCTCGCAGGTACTGGGCGCGGGGCGGCCAGCGCGCATGCGCGGCGGGACCGCCTCCTCCTATGGCGCGTGCTTGCGGGAGGCGAGCGAGGGGTGCGCGTGCGCGACGCGGTGCCCGCGAACGGGTCGGTGTGGCCGTTACGTCCCCCCCGCGGTGTGTCGTGTCCCCCGAAGGGGACTGCTGTCCCTCCCGGTACCCCCGGCCGCTCCGCGGCCTTCCGCCGGGCCTCCCACGGACCCCCTGCCTCCTGCTCGCCAGTCCCGCCCGTCCCGCCTGCGGCCGGGCTGGGAGCGGCCGAGCCGCAGGGAAGGGCTAGCCTGGCCGCCGGGGGCCTGCTGCTGAGCCGGGGGGTTGCGGTGGCCCTCGGGTTGGCCGTTTCCTTCCAGGCGTTTGGACGCCGAGTTTCAGGCCTCTTCTTTCATCCCCCTGTAACACGGAGGTTCTGCCCCCCCCCCCCCCGCCCCGTATGTACAGCTAAGCCGGCAGTACAGTTGTCAATGCCGTCTTCATTCGGGTGTGAAAACTAAGGTAAAACTTCACTGAGATTCGGTTACAGGCTGTTGTATGTGTTGGCACTTTCTGATCAAACCGTCTTGCAGTTGTTCATTTTTTCCCATGGCTTGCCTTCAGTAGCTTCCTTTGTACCTGACATTATGCCATACCTGAGCTCTCAGTGTGCACCTACATGCACAAACCTGATTGTGCGTGATGACGATTATAATTTGAGGTAGTTGATCTGTCGTCGAGGAGGGACTAGCACTTGAACGAGTAGAGTTTAACAGCTGCTGGTTCTGTTGTGTGCAGCTCAAATACAATTTTGTTTTACAGCCTCTTGGTTGAGCTAAGTGGACCTGAGCTAAATGTGAAATGAAGATGTAACCTCAGAGCCTGAGTTTTGGGGAACAGGATTGGAGGAGGGAGAGGGGCTATTAATGCGAGTTTTTCCTAACTTTCTACTCCCATTCACAGTGCGTAGTGCAGCCCCTATTTCTGCACTATGTGACACCACCGTGCAGCTGCACAGACGCATCCTCCTGCCCCCCTGATCATGAGGTAGCATCTAATGCTCCAAAACTAAGCCCCGGAAGAGGTTCAGAATCAGTGTGTAGGTGACATCTCTATAGACTTTAGATGCAGTATGTCTTGGATTACTTCTTTTAGAAAGATTTTGGTAGCTGAAGTGATCAAAAAAGAGTTGGAAAAAAATAGTTCCTCCCCAATGATTCTTCTCAGTAGTATTTAATGAACTATCACAGTTCTGTAGCTACAAAGTACGCCCTACTGCTAGTTAGGTTGCTTATTTTCAGAAGAGCTATCAGATTGGAGGAACGTTTCTGCATTTCTAATCAGATCTTGTCTCCAGACAATTAAAAGCCATTGTGCACACACCAGAGCACAGACACAAACCTTTCCTCATTCGGAATGATGCTCTTGTAACCCTGTGGCAGTCACATAGTTGCTTTTCCTTTTCTGGTGGGCTTATCCTTAAGAGAGGGAGTATGAACCATAGTGCTTAATGTAGCTAATAAACTGCACTGCAACTGTGAAAAATTACTGCCTGGCACGATCACATTTGACAACTTTTTCAAGGTCTGCTACAGGTAACAGTCTGGATTTCCCAGGAGGGGACTGCTCTGTGCATGTGTGCCTGTGTGTGTATGTGTATGCAGATATAAAACATTGTATACTTGTATATAATTTAAATGTGTATAAAGTATTTTATATTTAAAAAAAAAAATCCCCAAACCCTTCAGCTTCTAAAACTATTTTCTGAAGTTCACACCAAACTTAAATTTGTGGACAGCTTCCAGTATTACAAGACCATCCATGATTTCTTACTCAAACTGAGTTTTGATAGTCTGTGATAAACAGTTTTCGCAATTCTTCTCATAAGTGATTTCAGTGGAGGAAGAAGTAATTTCTCAACATTATGTCCAAGTCAGCATACGCGTTCACTGATTTCAGCAGTGCAGATCAATTCCATGAGGAAAAGCAAAAAACCCCAAGTCTCAGAAAACATGTAACCTCAGGAATGGGACAAGAAACAGCTCGTTGATCTTCTAGCAATCACATTCAATGTTGCTGACTAGCTCTGGAGCCAGCCAGTTCAAACAGAAATGAAATGGGGGGGTTTGCATTTTTGGAGTTAGAAACGTCGATCATTGGGCACTTTCTTCTACAGTACTTCATTTAATCTTAATCTCTGGAAGTCCTTATAATGGCCTTAGTTAATTGCTGAGTAATGTACTTTTTCTGGATAAGGAAACCTGTGACATAGTGAAATACTCTAGTCTGCTGAGCTCTTCAGAATATAGCCAGTCAACGAGCACTTAACGCTCTATTTTATAACTTAACCAGTCTTTAAGTGGCTCAGCCAATCAGGGACTAGGTCATCCATGAATTTTAAATACTTTTTCTGAATATATTATATATCAAGTATCCAGTCATTGTGGGATTTTTATTTTAGTTTAATTTTTTAACTCCAAACAAGTAACATTCATGTGGCAGTCTGACAGGTACACACCTTTAAATACACACCGCTTTCAGCACAGGTTTGGAGGTAGCACTTGTTACTCCTCTGACTGCTCACTTTCCTAATTAACCCCTCTGATATTTTTAACAGCCTTTTACAGCCTGTTTTCAGCCTTTAAGAAGACAAATATATAGTGCACTAAATCATTCCTATTTTAAGTAAACTGACGTTGTGAAATAAATAGAGAAATAGTGAATTAATTCCTACGTTAACTAGCAAACTATGGGTAAGAGGATCCCTATTGAGAGGTTTGTAACTACTTGGAGGGGTCAGTTTAGGATCTGGGTACTCCCCATTATATTAACCGGTAACTTCTGCCAAGAACCTTGTGCCTGGCCCACATGAAAATACACCTCTCATTGTGCCAACTGTGAACTTATCCACATCTGTGATTCTGTCACCGTGAAATTAAACAAAAAGGGGTTTTTGTAAATTCCACAAATCGTATGGTTTGTTTTTCTTTCACGTTCTTTACGTCACAAGTAGCTATTGCAGTGCTCGCACGGACAGACACCCTGGTCTGGTAAAACTAGATTAAAAAAATGCGATTTATTTTTTTAGATAACAGTTTTGTTGAAGTATAGCAATGTAATCAATTAGTTTCAATAACTGCGTGTATCCTGCAAGAGGGCACAATTATCACACAGCATACAGATTTTTATAAACCCAACTTTGATTATGTTTCTCCAACATATGAATTGGTACTTTCTCTAAGATACACTTTAGGAACATTACCAAAAAACATTCTTCATCATTTGTATGAGTTACTGACCCAAAGGTATTGAGTCATGTTTGTTTTGGAAGCACGTTGCACATAGGGCTTGTCAGTCATGTCTACAGAAGGAGACATGTGCTTATTGGATATAATGCCTGTATTTACCAAATGAGAAATTAAAAGCAAGTTTACAGGAAAGCACGATTGCAAATTGATTACATCACTTTCATTTGCATTACACAATTATTCCTCCCATGCAGTTGTGCCACTGAAAAATACCTCAGTTTTTGCTTCAGCAGAAGATTTTTAACGTTTAGGATTACTGTGTATATTAAATTATAACTTTCATGTAACAAAACCAGTGCAGTTTAGTGGTTTACATAGCACCGTTCAGTGAGGTGTCCTCGCGCTGTGGTTCCCAATAGCAGCTGTGCTGGTTCAGCTCCATCATGGGCTCTTGTGCAGACTTGTCTCCAGGTCTTCCATATTTTTAATTACTATCACTTAACCTGGGATAGAATCTTTGACACTGATCTGAAAATGCCACCAATTCCTCTACCTTAATGTTCATGCCATTATTTTTACACATTATACAGCAACAGGAAGCTTTTAAAAGAGTATATTCTACACCAGGATGTAATTGATGAAACGTAATGCTTGCCCATGACAGCTAGCAAGCTTTAAAGATAAAATTTGCAGAGAATGATTTGGGGGAGGGGGGGAAAAATCTCTGAATTTGTCAGAGGTCAATTAAAGAGAGAAAATATGCTAAATATTATGGTAAGTGTATATTTGCTTACATTACTTGTGAAACAACTTCAGACTTAGGTGATGAAGTAAATGCCTCACTTTGAGAATGACATCAGTCTTGATACCATTCAGAAAACTTCCTCTTCTGCAATGGTATTTAAGAGTCAAATTATTAAATATATTGATTTTATCTTTATTTGTGAATACTGCAGCAGTACTACTTGCAACCTTCATTTTATATAATTTGCTCTCATGTATACTTTACACTTTCTGTATTTCTTGTTCTGTGCTTATAAACAGAAGGTATACAACAATATTAGAAAATGGAGTGGTTTAAAGTTATCGTCCTCTTAAATAAGCTCCTCTCATGAATAACATGAATATAAAAGGAATGACTGATAGGTTTAGAACTCCCATTTTTATTTTAAATATAACTGAACGTTTTATATCATAAACTGACGATCATCAGATTAGAGTTCTGATAGACAGCTGTCAGTTCAATAAGAAGACTTAAATATATACATATTAACATGGTTACTATTATATACTCAGAAGCTGTCCACTAAAGACAGAGAGCTTACCCTAGTACATAAATGGCATGGAACTGGACTCTAAACCATCAGTAAATTTAATAAATTTTCCTGTTATGCTATTTTACCAAGCCCATTACTGTAAGTAGGAAACCATCAAATCAATTTTAAAGTAACTTTGTTTTAAAGAGTCCATTTGATCTGACTGTAATTTCCTGAAAAATGAGGTTAGGGAGAATGAGTTTAACTACAGAATCAGTGAGTACCACTACAACTAGTGAGCTGAACTGCTGCTCTCACCATGTTCTGGGAGAAGTACCTCCTCTAGTGCATCACAGTATAATAATTTTCTGATCTGAAATTAAAAATTGCCTACTTACAAATTCAGACCTTGTTTACTCCAATCAGTATAACACTAAATTTATTCTAATTATTTTAATGCTATTCCATGTAAGACTTTCTATAACAGCAGAGCATTATTTTTCTTTGTAGTTGGAAATGTAATAAACAAGTTGTGTTTCTCATCAGTCCACCTGCCCTGAAAGAGACAGCAGGACCCTTATACAGCATGATAGTAGGGAGATGTAAGTACATATGTATTTGCCAGTTTATTAAAAAACCATCACATCATTATGCTCTAGACTACACTTTTTTTTTTTTTTTTTTTAAATTTCTCAACCCTTAAGGTTATGACAGTAACTGAAAATACATGGTTAAATGAAGCAGTGCCAATCTGAATCTACTGCTTGCCTGGAACAGTATCTTTAAAAGATATAATGTGCTCTCAGGGGTTGTTAACTTAAATCAGACCTAATTAAATTGAAATGACACTTCCATTGGATAAAGTATAGATATCATGATACGGTGCAGTCAGTTGCTAGTTACTGATAAGAACTGCTGAGGTGAGCTCTTCCAGTTCAGCCACTTGTGCACTTATTCATAACCCTACCCAAGAGTTTTGGTTCTTATAAAACTAGCAGCCAGTTTAAAACAAATTGCCATGTCTTAACAAGAGTTTTAGCAGGTAGTGTTCGAATTGCTGTCCCACAGATAGGTAACGTAGTCCGGCATCACACAGCATGTCACCAGACCACAGAGCACTGAAAATCCCCCAAACTTGCAGTTCTTTATATAGAGCACTCAGAGGGTCACGCTTACATCTCCTAATCCTTTCAGACATGGTACTTTCTGCAACAAATCAGACTGTGAACAGCTGAAATATTAAGCATCTCTTCTTCCATGGGGTTTTTGTACTGTTCCAAAAAAAGGGCTTATTTTCAGGCAGTCCACTAATGAGAGCTAGGATTATCCTGAGGTATGAGTTTTTGTCACTTGCACATTTGAAGTCAAATCTGTTAAAGAACCAGAATCCCCTCCATCCCTGATGGAGAAAAATTATAATTAAAAGACAAGTAGCAGATTATGTAGGGAAATCTGGCAAAAGTTATGTGTGTTTTAAGTTTAGCTTTATTAAAAAAAAGGGAATGGCTTTTATAGAGCAATCTAGATTAAAAGGGAAACTGTAAAAACTGAGAGTTAAGAATTTACTTTGCTTGACATTTATCACATATTGAAGGCTGTAGATGATCTGTAATCATAAAAGTATGTGAATTTCCAAACCAGACTATGCCAGTCTCAGAGAATTACCAACCCCCCAACCAAATGTGATTAGATTTTAGATTTAGAGTAAACACAGATGTGTTATGTTGTCAAAAGGCAAAAGCATATGTGTATTGACTTTTACTATGGGTGTCAGTATGCTGGTGTCATGGTTTTTTTACCCTTCTCCCTTATCCTAGTAGAGAATTTCTATTTTTCCTTTAGCTAACAGAAAATGGAGAGTCTTACTATGATCACACTTAATTTCAGGATTCATAATAAACATGCAAGAAATTTAGGAGAGATAATAAAGATGGTTCTCTGCTTCTTTCATAAAGTGATAAAATAGGACAGGTTATTTTTTCAAAGACAAAGAGCAATCTAAAAACTGCACATACATACTTTAGTGTGACATTTTGTCTGAGAGGTAGTGCTCCTAAAAAGAAATCTCAGAATCTAGTTAGTGCATTAAAAGTTTCAGATTAACAAAAGAAAACTTGGAATAATTTAATTGTCTAGATATTCCAGATTTGAAGAGATTTCAGACTGTTTCTCACATTTTTGTAAAGTGTAAGGCTTGTGTTAGGTAATAACTTCAGTTCTTGCTTTAGCAAGGCATTAGCAGTTATATAAAAGTATTAAATTTTGATTAGAATGGCTAATAGAAATATTCATTTGGTAGCTTGTGTGGATTTTGAACACATTTTTTAAGCCTTGCAAGAAAACAGAACAGAGACATTGACAATTTTTTAGACCTGCATAAAGCCATAAAAGTTGTGATACTGTGTTGTGAAATACACCTGGCCCTCAACAGCAGAATTCATATCCATGAACAGCATGTCTTGTCTCACTGCAAAGCACACCTGCGACTTCAAGAGGCTCAATTAGGCAATCTATTAGCTTCTCATGAGGAAAAAGGAATGAGTCCCAGTCTCCTCCTATCTTCTTCACTCCTACCCACCCCCACAAGTCTCAGCTGCATGCTCCTGCTGCCTGCATCAATACTCACTAGACCTGCTCAGCCACTGATAGAGGTCATCAGCCAGAAGACTAATTTACCAAACCTTCTCCCTCTCCCAGGAAGCTCCCTTGTCTCCTGCTGTGCGGGTGAACGGGACTGAAATACAGGGAGATCTAACAGGTATTGGAGGTAGTACGAGGAAGAAACAGGACCATGTGGCAAGGAAAATCACTCTTCCACTACAAGCGAGCTATTTCATGAGTTTCGATACTCTTTAACTGTAGATTTCATTAATTTACTGTAACAAACTAAATGAAAACTGGAGCAGTTCAAGATCTGATTCATTAGTAGATTCGGTGTCCCTGCCTGTGGGAAGACCTGGAAAGAAACAGCTTCAGCTGTCATACTGCTTGTCTGTCAGTGTCTAAGTACCTTAACTGATTCTGTGAACTCCAGCAAGCTCTGTGAGATGCCACCAAAATACGCTAGCAGGAAATACTGTGGACTAGTCCTAGTTCTACTTCTCCCTGAAGATTTAGGCAACTTTTTTTACTTGGAATTCAAAACCATGAATGTCTGCCTTTCTGAAAGCAGATATTAAAAACTTTTCTTTCAAAAGTAGAACAGAAGTCACACTTACGGCACTGATAGTTGCTTTTTATATCATGTGTCCTTGCAAGTGCTTGCTGTGTCCTCCACTTGAAGTTAGTCCTGTTCCTGCCACTGCCTGAGGGGATTCAAACCCTCTGTTTCCCCGCACCCTAACCACCATGCTGGAAGCCAGTCTAGTGTGGTGGGAGGGGAGCGTGGAAATGTTTTCTTCTCTACAGCTGAGGATGGAGGCTCTCTATTCATTCTATTCTATTCTCCATAGCCTGCTACTGAACACATTTGTCAGAACAGTCTGCTTATGTCTTTCAGGTATTTTTTTTCTGTTACATGTTTTGTCTAATGATACTTTCAATGCAAAATACACAGTTGTGCAAACAGGGATCAGAAATCTTTTCCTGCCAAAACCCCTGCCAAAAAGTCATGCCATCTAATAACGTGTTTATGTTGTAATAAAAATGCATCACTTAATTCAAGAAACAAATTTGAAATGGATAGAAGGAAACTATTTTGTGAGTAATATGTAATTAAAATGTAGCAGAGTCCATCATTTTGGGAGGGGTGAATATAGTTACATGGTTTATAATCATCCTGCCCCAGGATGTAAGTGCTGTCTGACTCAGGAAGAAAAATTGTTCTCGCTGATTATAAGACCTTGCTGTGGGTAAGCAGCATTTTGAGGAATTAAAAGAAAATTCCTTCTGTAAAGCATTGCAGGCCCTTGCTAGGATTTACTGCATGGAGACTTCTGGTATCATATCTGTCCTCTTATCATTTATTAAACAGAGAAAAATGATTTAATGTATATCATATGTCCTTAATTTTCATTAAATAGACAAAATACCTCATTTCCTTGTGCTTCAGTGCACAACCTGCCTGATATGTGACTTACATAAAATCTGACATGATTTAAAAAGATACTTCATTTTGCAAACATCTACAGGCCTAGAGGTGAAACCTTCTAAAGAGTTTTAAGCAAGTTAGGTATTTTACTTTTCTGCCCTTACAGTGTTGGCATGCTTGTAGCACCACTTACCCTTGTGTTCGTAAGGATGCAGTGTGCCTATCACAAACAGCCTTATTTACTGCTTCCTTAGATTTATGTGTTTCTGAGTTAGTGAAAGAACGAGAAAGACAGAAAAAGCTGAGATGCCTATGATAATTTCTGCATAATAGACAAGGTTTTATGGTACGATAGTGTCATTTAAATGGTACAGCTGTAAAAATCAAGTAAGTTTTCAAGCATATTTTTTCATATCTGAAAATCTAGCAGCAACTTCCCAAGCTAAATACAGAACAACTGCTTAGAGTTCGGTTAGGTATGTATCAAGTAGACCATCTCTGAAGAAAAGGTTGGTGGCATCCCAGGAGTACAGGGGATGTTAATCAGGGAAGGGAGAGAGTATTATGAAAATACTTACCATCTAGGAGAAAGGAGAGAGTTAAAAACCAGTAGGAAACTGCTTGAAAGCTATCTGCCTTAAAAAGTCATTCTGTTGAGTCAGTGGTGTATTGGTATGCAGTCCATCCCGAAGCTTGTCTTAATTTTCCAGATAAACAGGTACATTTAATAAAAGATGACCCCTCTGCCCTGAAACTTTGTTACATTTATGCCCTGAAACCATCAGGACTACAGCAAAATACTGCTGAAATGGAACATGCAGAAATTAGGGCAGTAATTAATGTGAGTTATATGACTGCTCATGACCAAGAGAGCTTTTTGTTAATAAACCCAGTATTTTCTATTTTATACGATATTGATTTCTAACTAGAGAGATGGAAAGTTCCCCAGAGAGCTGTCGAACCTCTGTCCTTGGTGTTCAACACCACTGGGATAAAGCCCTAAGCAGTCTGGTCCAAGATCAGTTTTGACCTGCTTTGCACAGGAGGTGGGCTGCTGACCTCCCAAGACCCCTTCTGGCCTCAGTGATTCAGTCACCGTGTCTCTTTTCATACAACTGATTTATGTGATTAAGATGGGTGTGTCCTCACCCTAGACAAGTGGTTGTACACTCCTTCCATAGGCAGGTCAGGGAACCTCTGTTGGGTACTTTTCCCCATAGTGTATTTATGAAGCCCAAACCTCAATGACTGTATTGAGACAGTATTGATTCTCCCTACACTGTAATAATGGTTATGTTTTAGTAGAACTGCTTTTCCCTGGGAGGAACAGCACAACGTTCTTACAGCAAAATTAACTCTTAAAATCAACAAACTGGAATAGGAGAAGGCCATTTTTCCTTGGGATGTGCACAATGTGTTCAGGGTCCTCAAACCAAAGTAGTTAGCTGAAAGTTCTTATGCCTTAAGTTGCTTATCTTTGTTTACGTAGTCTAGAACTAGCAATGCTAGTTTGAGTTTCACGTTAATGACCTTAAATTTTCTCAAGTCAGAAATTTCATGTTCTCCTTAATTTTTGTTAAACCTATTTGTGGCAGCCACAGAATTGCCCTTTTTATCCTCCTTCTTTCCATCTGTCCAAAAGGTACTTTTTAATTTGGTAAATAATTCACTGTGGGAAGCCTCTTAAAATAACCTGTTAAATCCATCACAGAATATTAAATACTATGTTTCCTTCTCACCTACAATCGTGGATGTGGTACCAGAACTTCATTAATTCTAATGTAGGGGATGAGTCAAGTCTTTAATAGTTCTGTTCTGTTTCAAGTCCAGCAAAAAGACAGTTGGGATACAAGTTCGTATGCAAAACACTGAACTGTCTGGCGCTTTTCAGATGTGCTGCAGTTCCTCAGCTTCAATATATAGTATCAGGGTGAAGTGTATGGCCACAGAACTTACTATAGTTGAGTAAACAGCCACCTACTTGTACGAATTTTTCTGCAGAAATATTTCAGAAATTTCTCTTGAAATTAGCATTACTATACAACTCTCCTCCCTTTTCCTCCTGAGCAGCCTCAAAGTAGTCTACAGTAGATACTTGTATTACCTTATTTCATCTAAATTAGAATTTGCCCTATGTTTATTTTGGTTCAGTCATCAGGTTTTTTTCAGTATCCAGTTAAATGTAGGTATCCATAGGATAATGCACCTACAATTTTGCTGAGTACAGGAGACCTGGTGTGCTATTCAAAGCAGGAATGGTTGGTATTGAGTTTGCTAGATGAAGGGAATTAGATGTAGTATTCAGGGCATGTACAGACAGATTTTTCTGTCCCATGATATGAGACAAACAATAAAGATGACATTTCTAGTCTGAAGGTTTTTAAAAACTAAAATATAGTTTCTTTTCTTGTCCTCTTTTAAAGACCTTTGGCGCACCTGATACAATTACTGCTCTCTGATATATTATGCCTTTGATAACTTTTTGAAGGTTTGTAGAAAGAATGTTTTTATTCTCGGTTGCTTTAGAAGTGGAATGTTCCATGCGTCGGTGTACCTAACATTTGTCTTTCTGACAGTGTGTTTGGATATGACAGTCTTAAGTACCTGTACACAAATGGAAAAACCTCCTGAGTAACTTTAGACTGCAGCACTAAGGCTTTGCAGTATGACTGCTGGTATTTACTAATGCATCACAGCAGCAGTAGGTGTAGTTAGCAGAAACATAATAGAAATAGAATTTTTATCTACTTAAAGTGACAACTGAGACAGATAGAAGGAAGTGCTAAAATGTACAAAAAAATAGGGAAAATGCAAAAGTAAAGTTTTGTTTTCTTTATTGGTTTACCATTTAGTCCATAACATCTGAAAGTAAAATTTGCCTATTCTAATTCAGGTCTATTTTTCCTAAGAAAAATAAATAGAATAGGACCTCTGGAAGAAAGATAACACCCCGTCTTTACTTGAAACTGATTAATTGCCTTTCCTTGAAGAAATGTTTTGGTTTTGTTTGTTACTCAAATGTTTTTTCCTGTCAAAATGGATAATGTTTTACCGAATAAACTAGAATCAGAAAACTGAGTCTTTTTTGCAGAATGGAATTGCTTTCCCATCAGCCATAGGAGCTGATATCTTTTTGCTTTCCTTGTCCCTGGTTCAATCACATGCAGATGAATGGACTTGGATCCTTCTCCTACCTTGGCTGAAGCCTGTTATTCGACAGAGGGATTTTGATATGCTCCCTGAGCAGCATTACAATGTTAACAGCACTTGAGCACATTGTAAGCCTCCAGTCTTTTCTCCAGAAATACTTTGACCTTAACTCTTCTATATCAAATGAGGTATTGTAAACTTTAAGAAGCCGTTTAGCTGAAGTCCTTGACTGAACTGAATTTTTCTGATAGCGAAAGGAATGCACTGGCAGTTTTTATAAAAATTCAATTATCATTTACTCTGGTCTTTTTGCTAGTATGCTTCTATCCATTTTCAGTCTTAAGGCCCATCAATTTAGGATACTTTTTTTTTCTCTTGGGGAATCAAAATGTTCTGTTGGGCTCAGTTTTACCCTTCATGAAAGTATTAACTATCACATGCTTCTTCATTCCATACATACTGAAATTTTTAGCTCCAGCGCTGCTTAAGCATGCCGTTCAGCTCCTGAATCGGTCCAAGTTACAATTTTCTTAATAAAGAAAACTGTCAAATGTTATAAACAAGGAATAGTCCCAATCCACCAGATGAAATCTAAAAGTAAGAGATCCTTTGCAATTATTTAAGCCGAAGGGAGCTTTGTGGCAAATGCAAATTAAACCAAGCTTTTCTGGGATAGTGTGAAGCTATTCACAGTTGTGTCCCAATTACATTTTATTTGAGGCTTTTCCCCATAGAAAATAGTAATTTTTTTCCTTGAAATATCTGTAAGTTATAAAACTTTGTCTATCATAGTGCTTGAAAGTTTTTAAATGGAAAAACATGTTTGGCATCTGAAATCTCTTGAGAAGAAATCAAAGCTTTTCATTGAAGCTTGTTGGGTCTCTTTCTGGTTTTGAACGTTTAATCATTTTGAAGAGAACAGAGTAAACTTGAGTTTTTCTAGATTGTTTTTTTCCTTAAGTAAGCAGTATCAGTAAGAAAGGATTTCTTGTGTCATGAAATTGCTAGGTCTTTTTCCCCTATGTTTGCAAGAAATGTTTGAGAGGTGGGGCACATAATTAAAATCTTTTCCTCCCTGTGGCTGCATTTTTAATTTTTAATTCAAACCCTCACACAGCGTAATAGAGCTTTGCTTTAGGGTGTTTTATACCTCTATTAAAATGACTAAAATAATTAGTATTTTATACATTTGGTAAGTATTTTGTCACTGGAAGCACCAGTGCAGGTGAATGATAATGGTTTGAAGTTCAGGCAGTGACGGGACCCTAAATGAGAATGTCGCCTTTTAATCAAGAGCACTTGGAGTCTGTGGTATTGAAATGCCCTACAGAGAACATAGGAAAAAAGCCATCCATCACTTTGTGACAGTCCAATCTTTTAGTGCATGAGTAAAATTTTATTCAGCCTTTCTAAGGCAGTTGGAATGTAAGATGTTTTAACTCACCTCAAAACAGCAGTGTGAAAGTTCGAAAGCATAATGTACAGATTGCTTTCTGGACAGCATATGTGTCTTATGTATAATCTTTGTTTATTTAGTTTGCAATTCTCTATGTCCTGCTTCAAACACCTTCCCCTTCCCTACTGTACACCCAACAGGCGAGATTATTTCTAAATTTCAGTCATATGTTTGGAGATAATTGGCATAGCTGATTAACTCTTGATATTCAGCAGAAATACGCAGGAAGTTATTGGGAAAGAACTGCTGCTTTAGGAAGGGCAGATTTTGTGAAGTCTCGCACAGAAAAATAGTTTGACATGTGACTCAGAAGTCCTCTGGGGAATACTTAGAAGAAGCTGACGTACATTTAGTGACATGTACTTGGAATTATAAACTGTTATTATAATAATTCAACAATCTAATCTCAAGATTTGTGTTGTTAACATTTGTTTTTAAGAACCCTCCCTCAACTTTCTTGATAAGTGAAAGCAGCAGCAGCATCTGAGGATAATGTCATAATTTAAACAAAAATATTTTTGTTGTTGGGCATTTGGGAGATGTACTTTTTATGGAAGCAGAAACCTGTACTAGGAACCTTGTCTTTTAAGATGAGTTGGCAATGATGAAACCCATTGATTCAAATGGGTTTACTTCCAATTTGCACTGTATGCATGACTGTCTTGCCCACCCTACTAGCTGCTTGAAATCAAGGACATCGATCTGCACTGTACTTAATACCCATTTTCAGCTGGCTACTACTCAGTGGTTTTGTTTAGTAAATTGAGTTTTTCAGTACCCTGTTGAACAAAATTTGCTGTGAATATGCAAGATTCGTTTTTTTTCCCTGCCTGGCATTTCAACATTTTCAAGCTGAAATATTTTTTTGTCCTACTCCAAAACAAGGTAGGACCTTCTGTGAAGGGAGAATGTTCCTGAAATGCTACCATGTACCCAAATTCTGAGAGAGAAGAGGCAGGGGAACTTGTATTGGGCTTCATTTTAGTGAGTGGAAAGGAAGAGGGAAAAAGTTTTTCCTGCTGAATCCAAGAACAAGTAAAATGCAACCAGATGGGGAAGACATGTTTCTACATGTTACTGAATAAGTCTTTCCGGCAAACCTTTCTGTCACAGACATGGAGAGAGTTAATCTTGTTCAAGGGAGTGCTATTTCTTCAGTCTTACATTGTTATTGAGTCTTCATTGAGTTTGCTTTCAAAAATACACTATGCTAATAATGCTGGTGATGAGAAATTTTTTAGCCATCATTTTAACTTGAGCTTAAGCACGTCTAATTCTGACACCTTTCTCAGTGAATTGTTCCCAGCAATGTAAAGAGCTGCATTTTTGTCTGCCAGACAGTACGTGTTCAAGTTTTAATGACTCCTGTCATGTCATCATGCAAAGTTAAATGAATTAAATATTCAGAATGTGCAAGAGCCTATGACAGGCTTGTTATACAGTGAGAGCTAATATATTAATCAAACAGCTTAATATATGTTCCAGTATAAGCAGTATTAGCTGGGACTCTGTTAAATAGCTGACATTCACAGTCTACTCCAAATTTTGAAAAGTCTGCTTATATCATCGCTGCTGTCATCTAGTGACATTTGTGCTCTGTTTTCACATGGCATTCTCGCTCACTGTAATTGGCTGCTAGTGAAAATACAGGTATTATCTATTTTATAAATTACCATTTTCTTCCATGGCTGTATAGCACAGCTTTATCAGGATGTCATAGAACTTGCAAACAGCTAAAAGCTGAGTAAGTTGCTACGAGTTGGATATTGCTGCTTTAGAAGTAACCTACTACATGCATAATTGGACATATACCGTTATTGAGGCTGAGTTAAAACAACTGTGTTAATGAAATTAAGAATGTCATTGTAGGATTATTGTGATTATGAAAATCAGCTGCCAAAAGTAAGTAAAAACAGTTTAAACTATTTATTGAACTACTTATTGAAGGTTGGAGACAACAGGGTTCCTCAGCAAGCCAAACTGGGTGCTTGGGGCAAAATTATCATCAAGTGTGAGGCCCTGATTTAGAACCAGACCCCTCTTATTACTTATTTTTCAGTAGTGACATACAACCCCCTAGTCATCAGTGTAAGACAAAGCCAGAGTATAGGAAATACTGAACACAGAAATGAAACGAAACCAAAAAACTGTACTCAATATAGTGTTAATACTGACTTACGAATGATTTGCAGAAAACAAAACAGAGAAAGTCGATGTTCACAGTATTGGTTTGGAAGCTCCCTTAAATTAGATACTCCCTTTTCAGTTCTTACAGAATTTACTTATGCATTTAAGTTTTGCTTTACCAACACACTGTTCAGTTTAATTTCTATTTTAAAATTCTGTTTTACCATGTAAGTGGCCACTGCCGATAGTAGTTTACCTCCCGTGATGTGCAAATCCATTTTTTTCCTAAGCCATGACATGCATGCTATGAAGTGATAGAATGCCAGAAAAGCACAAATTTACATCTTTGACTTTTATGACTTCATATTTTTAAATGTTTTTTATACTTTGTAAAAGCCTGTTAGTTTAAAATCATGAAAAAAATACTATAGAATATAATCTAAAAGTAGATAGGTAAGAAATGATACTTCAGCATATATCATTCTGTTCTGCAGTTTTAATTCTAGGTGGGGGAAAAAAAAAAAGCCATGATGACTCAGATGAGCACTTTCATAATAAGCTAATTCCACCTGGTATTTAGTCCCATCATAGATACCCATCCCAAACCCCACAATGCTGATTCTACCTAGAAATAGCCAAAACAAAGAATTCAGCTTCCATGATATACAAATTTTGCTTGTCCTCTCCCTAAATAAAACCAGACAGATGGAGCAATATTTGGAAATCATGTGAAAACCAATACATCTGTGGTAGGGAATTTGGAACAATATATTGAAAAAATTAATAGATCTACCAAAACCTAAAACTGAAAGTAGTTTGTGAATAGTCAGCCTCCCAGTGCATGTTTTCTCCCACTACAAACAGCATATACAGTAGGGTCCAAACTAGGCTCATTCCTGGGGTTTGGCTTTATTCAAAAGAAACTATTGTTAAGGTAGCAAAGCTTAGCTCAGGTCTCTTTCCCAGACTTGGCTGCTCTTACAACAAACCTCTTAGGACTACCAAGTGTTTGCTGCATGTCTTTGCCCTCTCTTGAATTTTTGTTGTCTCCTAACCAACTCCTCAGCCAGCTTCCTCACTCTGTGACGGTCACCTGGTCCTAGTACGTAACAGGGAGGACAGTGTCCCACGCTGGGATGCACTAAATACTCAATAGATGGTCTTGTGAAAAGAAATGCAAAAAAGAAGCAGCATCCCTCACTATTGCTCTTGTCTGTCCCAGGAAGGATAGAGATTGCCAACCTGTCACACTGTGGTTGTAGTTAAAATTCAGCTAAAGCACATAAAGACAGCTTCATAGAGGGAGTAAAAATTGCACAAGTGGTCCTATAAGAAGCCTTTGAACTGCTGTCTAAAACTTTTAAAACATGAAATTCTAGTCAAGGTTGCTCTACGTCTGACTAAGGAGGATACTGGGAGGAGGAGAACAGAGGAAGGTAACATCGGAAAAGGTGGCAGCATGGATTTCTGTGGAGGTTAACAGAGGAAGAGTTGATGGGAAAGGATAAACATAGTTAATGATGGCTTAGCTGCAGTCTTTACTGTTAGGGTTTTTTGTTCTTTGGGGTAAAATTAGTGTAAGCATGTTCAGCTGTACTGAAGTCACACCTTCATTTGCCAGTGCAGATGTACCCTGTAAACATAAAGCCATTCCAAAGTCTTTGTTGTTATTTAACAGCTTATGGAGAGAAATCTATACGGCATAGTGACTATTTTAGCACAAATTTTGTGTAGCCCTAGTTACTGTGGTGGGTTGACACTGGCTGGATGCCAGGTGCCCGCCAAAGCTGCTCTGCCGCTCCCCTCCTCAGCTGGACAGGGGAGAGAAAATACAATGAAAGGCTCATGAGTCGAGATGAGGACAGGGAGAGATCACTCAGCAATTACAGTCACAGGCAAAACAGACTCAACTTGGGGAAACTAGTTTAATTTATTACCGATCAAATCAGAGTAGGATCATGAGAAATAAAACCAAATCTTAAGAACACCATCCCCCCACCCCTCCCTTCTTCCTGGGCTTAACTTCATTCCCAAATTTCTCTGCCTCCTCCACACCAGTGGCACAGAGGGGCAGGGGATGGGGTTGTGGTCAGTTCATCACATGTTGTCTCTGCTGCTCCTTCCTCCTCTTGGAGCTGGCTGGCATTGTCTGTTGGACGTGGGGAAGCTTCTAGCAGCTACTCACAGAAGCCATTTCTGTAGCTGCCCCGCTACCAAAACCTTGGCACACAACCCCAATACAGTTAGATAAACCACCACTTAAAAGACACAATTTATTTATAAGGTGCACATTAAAGGCAACTTCACTTGTCTCCCTCCCTGAAGCATATACTGAGCTCCCCATGAACGACGTTTACATTACAAGATCAGTTAAAAAGAAGTTATCTAGAATTTCAGCTTATGGTTACACTTTCTTTCTAGCCCTACTGCAAAACATTTGGGATTCTCCTAGGACGCTGGGGGTGAGGGAATTAGGTAGGAGACTGGCTGGGTAGAGAAAATGTGCTGGGGGCTGGCTTGGGCAGGAAGGGGAAGTTGCCCACATGTGACTGAGGGTTACAGCACACATTGAGCAGGACGTGTTCCCTGGTGACAGGCGCTTCCTCACTGTACTCACGAGACTGTCATCGCTTCATAGGACTACAAAGAGGATTTGGATTCATTACTATTTGTTTGCCCCAACACATGACAGTGAAGAATGAACTACTTTCCAAACTAAACGACCAAGCAAACAAGCACATTTGTGAGAGATTTGTTCAACTAATGTTAAAAGTTAAGGATTACCTTTACCATACAGTAATTGTTCACTAAGGAATCTTCTTTCAGCCTCTAAATTATGTTTTATATTGTCACTGTCTTATTCATCTTCAGGAAACATAGGTTTTGCAGTAGAAAAGTAGATCCACATTGGTTAAAATTCATTTGGCATCCCCCCCACCACCGCCCCTTAAAAAAGACTTTCAAACCTGAAACATTAAATGATGTTTCTTATGCTTTAGGTCATGGCATTTTAAAACACAGGCTGGACAGATTTGTAGATTGTTGAGACATTTTCAGTTTGTGGCTATAAAACTGCTGAGGATGTCTGCTGAGACTTTTGCAGGCTGCACAGAAAGCATTTCAAAGCTCTGTACTTGCTGAAGTTCTCTCCTCTTTGCAGTAGCATGTTATTCTGGAAGCAGTTTCTACTCAATTCTTTAATGTTTTTCCAGAAAGAAAAGCACATTAGCTGAGTACCTCTCTTCCACAGTGCTACTGCTAAAAATCCGTTTTCATACAAGCAGTGCTGAGTGAGGGAACTGGCATGCCTCTACAGTATGTCCTTATCTCAGTTCCCAGTATTTAACTAGGATCATAATACTCAAGTCTTATTTGCTTCCCAGTCTGTCACAGGGCTCTGAAATCATGGTTTCGATTGCATACCACTATGGTATGCAAGCTGCTTTGCAGTCCTGCACACCAGCCTGCACTCTTTGTCCTGGAGAGGAAACCACTGCTCTCCAATTATCCATGGCAGATCCAGAAGCTACTGCTGGCATTATGTCTCCGTAGGAATGGAGGATGGCTTGGGTGTCTGCATGGCCCAGAAAAGCAGCAGCTGCTGCTCCAGATCCTGCTGCCTCTGCCACTGTGCAAGGAATACTGGCACAAACAAAATTAACATCTGGCCTGTAACATGAGTTATCCCAACTCTTAGCAGCACTAATACCTGAAATCCCTTAGGGGTCAGTCCGGAAAAGAAACGACATGTAGAATTTACATTCAGGAATTGTCCTGCCAGGAACAGTCCTTACTTTCCTTCCCATTGTGCCAGCGAGATTAGCACTGAATCCACACAGAAAAACCCACTGATTTCAGTGAGTGTAATATGTAAGTGTACCCAGCTGCAGAACTTAAGGACTATATGTATAGGGAAGCTTCTTCCCCTTTTTGTGTAACCATTTTTATTTGCTCCATCTCAAAATACTAGATACTGTTTTGAGTTATTGTTGAAATGCTACTCAAAACCTGTTTCATAAACAATGGAATACTTAGAGAACTGCAGGATTGGATTTAAAACCGACCAAATGGTACCAACTAAAAGGAAAGAAAGCTTTGAAGAATAACTGTGTGTGCTGATTCCTCCACTTAGAGAAATTACACTGATAATGAGCAGTATCAGAGATAATTTATTCATAAAAAATAATCTTGCATCTTGTTCACTGCTGAAATCTGAAGTGCTGGAAGTGTGCATGTGCAAGGATATAGTTTGAAACCTAGCAACATTGTATAAAGCCACTTTACTCAGGGTTGCTGAAGATATTTTCTCTGCTCACTGTCACATAATGCACATGTTTCTAAACATCCATCTGTGTTTCTTCTGTTTCTCTGACAGTGACTGCCTTTTAATGTTGTCCGCAAGGGAATAATCAGGTTTAAGCTACAGACTTCAGCGTTGTTTCCACTGATGGCAGTATCCCCTGTACTAGGGGCTTACAGAGGACTGGCTTGTTTTGAAAATAGATAATCTCTATTCATATATTTTACTTTAATAAGACACTAGAAACATGACTATTTTACTTGAATGCTTCTTTATTCCATACTTTGAATATTTAAGACCTCTCTGCTATGTTAAAAACAGGCACTGTTCAACTTGCCTAGTTCCTAATCCTATAATTACGTATGCATGTAGTTAAGAATACAAACACTTCCCTTGTAATCACATGGAGAAGGATATGCTGAATCGTGGCCTTTGCTCTATAGTCCCAGTTTCTAGATGTACTCCCATAATTCACTAACAATAATGATCCTTTTTTCTCCTACTTAAAAGAGTATTGTGTCAGCACAGAAAGTTTTTCAGTGCAGGTTTTCACAGGAAAACATTTTTCTGTTCTAAGATTTATCTGTCTGAAGGCAAAGTAAAGAAACATTTTAACCACCCATTCAGTAAATATTGATTTAGCTTTTAGCCAAGCTTTTTGTTCTTCAAGAAAAAAAGAATGAAGGTATGAAATCCTATTGAGTGAACTGCCAAACTCAATGGTGAAATTCTCATTGACTTCAGTATAGATCAGGATTTCACAAGGATCATTTGGGTATGTAGCATGGGCTAGTTCTGATAGTATGGAGACTTACAGGGCACTCACAAAATAAAAAACAACATAAACTCAACCATGCAGAACTATCAGAAATTGGTTAGACTGCCACATAACTTTTTTAGCTTTCCAATCACACACACACCTTCTCCAACTGTTCTTCCTGCTAAATAAATAAACCATAAAGAAAAGCCTAGAAAACAGCAACTAGTAGCCATGTAGATTTTGTGAGGCTTGTATATAAAAATAATACATAATAAAATATTTTTTTCTCTCAGTCTTCACTCAGGCATGATTGAAGCCAAGATAGAGAATAAACTGATTAATCAATTTTTCTTTAGAACCTTGAAAAAACCCTTTTTATAAATTTTATATATTCCTGTTAATGCTTTAGTACAGAACATTCTGAAATAGATCCAATGTACGTTTCTGCTGGTTTGGGTTTCACATGCTGTCTTGCACTTTACAGAGATAGCTTTCATTAGTACCAAAATAAACACGATGCTGTTTTTGCTCAGTAGGCATTGGCCACTATTCCACTCTATGTGTCAATTGGAAATTGCTTGACAAAGACTCTGTTTCATGATTCCCCACTGCTGACATGCAACATCTTTAAAGATTCAAAACGGATAGGAAAGCTAAAAAGGCAACAGGTAGGCAATACAGCAGACGGCTCCATCTCCAGTTAAACTTGCTCAGAGTAACAAGCAGTAAGATTGTATTTTTTCTTCAGAGTGCAGGTGGAGAGGCCATGAATGAAAACAAATTTTTGAACACAGACTCCAGCACAGGATCGGTGGAAGCAACCATCAAGCCGTTACCATTTAAAGATCCGAACTTCATTGTAAGTATATTATTTTAACAATTTTAAATTCTAAACTCTTCAAATAAAACATTAACTAGGATTCTATTTCACTGTATTGCTCATGTAAATATTAACAAAGTCACCTTAACACCTAAATAAAAGGTCAACAATTTTTAAGAAATTAACCTGAAGTCCATGCCACCTTATGGTCCAGAGAGCATACTCTATTATAACATGAAAACGGTACTGGTCCAGAGGCAGAATGATATTAAATTCTGGAACAGAGTCAGAAAACCTGCTAGATCAAGGTAGGCACAGAAGTTTTATGGTGTGGTATCTCACAAACTACCACAGCTAGAGAGGAACAGTTAATACTGTTGTGAATGTAGGAATCCCATCTCCCAGTTCTTAGCCAAGGCAGGCCGCAAAGCAATTGAAATAGAAATCAGCCAGAGAGTTATTAGTAACTGGCATTTTACTCCTCTCCTGGTCCCTAAAATTCTTAACAGACCTGTGTTGTCTGTTCATCCAGTAGTTGCTAGATTTAGAAGCAAACGCTCTGTGCTCCCCAGAAGCGTGGCCTGCTGACATTCAGAAGTCCTGTAAACTCTTGACAGCTGACGAAATACAGTCTGCTAAAACACTCTGAGATTTAAACTGGGAGAGAAGGTGAAGGAAGACTACGGCTAGTAATGCTGTCACTGTTGGCTTTGTTTTTGATATATTTTTGTCTTTCTGTGCCAGGGCCAACTCACTGGCACACTCTACAAATGCTTTCTAGACAAGCAAACTTCTCAGACTGCTGGTCCTAAGCCAGTACTTAGAAAGAAGGATTTTATCCCAGTTTTCATTCTGTATGAATAAGATACAATATCCCACAGCATAAAACCTGAGTAATTGGGCATTGCACAGCTCACTAAGCACAGGTTTGTCAGGGGGGTATAAAATTAATCTCTGACTTTCAAGTTGCTGTATGTCTACTTTGCAGACAACTTATGTCATGAGGAGCATTTGAACAACTGCATACTTTGCTCACCATAATCCTCCAGTGAGCACCAGCATCTTTGACAAATGGGTCCTATTGGAAAGGCTCCATTTGCGCCCAGAGGCTTTCCATGTAGCTTCCATACAGGATTTAAATAGCCGTGAGGCCTTGTGCTGATCCTTCAGTTCTTAGAGGGATGTCACCATTTCCAAAGAGGCAATACTACTGTCTGCATGCTTGAAATAATAATGAATGTACAGGTTCTTTGGCAACTGCTGCAGAAATAATAGGCAGTTACAATAAAACCATGAAATTGTCCTCCCCAACACAGTAACTAATATGAGAAGAAATACTGAGTTTAACTTTTTGTTGGTATGAATTAGTAGTAACAATTTGGATGACTTTTTGCATCCTTCCAGCCTAGCCTGCCTCAAAAGGAAGAAAATAAATCAAATAATGTCTATGTCTCATAAGTATGCCCAAGTTTGAACCATTACCTCACTGCAGAGAGTAGACTTAAAAGCAGAGAATAAGGAAGAAATTGCCTTTTTCTAAACTTCCTGAATGGAATTTGCATCCCTTGGGAAAAGGAAGAAGACCTGACAGTTATGTAGATCAACGAATAGCTCCACCTATCCTTGCTCCAGCTTTCTCTGAACTTCACTGGTGCAGATGTAGCTTGGCTCATTTGCATTTATCACTCATTGCCTTTTGATTGCAGTTATGTTAGGTGATACCCAGCCCCATACCTAGGAGGCATACATTCATATAAACCCAATAGTTCCTTTTGAAAAATCTGATTACTGAAAAAAAAATCATTATGCAATGATTTGGGGGAAAATTCATGTAATTAATTGGAATTAGTAATGTGTAGTACATCTATTTTTCATCTCATATTCCAGCAGTCTTTAGGATTACTAAGGTGTTACACTCAGATCAAACATTTGTATGTGCTTTCTATATTGGATATCCATTACCAAAACCTGATATATCATCAGCTCATGAGCATCTTTCCTGAATATATCGTATGTCTACAGAAAAAAGTTTTCTAATTGAATCCTTCCTCCCACCATTCTCAGCAACTTAACATGCTAATTTATAAACCAATCACAGCAGAACTGTGTTTGCAGAACTTCGCTGAGTTTTGATGAGACTGATGTGGCAGGTAGTAATTATTAACAGAAATAGCAACAATTCCCCAATTGTAAGAACATTTTCTTTTCTAAAGTAAAGCTGTAAATCTGTGTCCTTTGATCATTTAGTAGTAGTACAGTATGTTGTGCAGCTTCTGTCTCTGGAGGGACATAAATAAATTACTCTGTAGCAATCACATTTGATAACTAAAACTACCATTATAGTACCTTTGGCAAGCTTTCCATTAGTGTACCTTTCAAAATGTAAAATTGTCTTGGCAGCCAACATTCTATTTATTACTCTT
Source organism: Athene noctua (assembly GCF_965140245.1). Taxonomy (NCBI): domain Eukaryota; kingdom Metazoa; phylum Chordata; class Aves; order Strigiformes; family Strigidae; genus Athene; species Athene noctua. The sequence continues at coordinate 73,024,004 of NC_134038.1, read as the reverse complement.
TTTCTATTTTTCTATCTTCTATCCTTTGAAAGAAAAATAAAATTTCCAGAAAGTTTCCCATAATATTCATTACATTGTGGAAGATCAGTTGTGTTTTCTACAGTCACAGATAATTTGTAAAAGAGCTAGAGCTGCACCTGTAATATGCCGTAAAACGGAGAGAGAAAATTTAGCTGTGTAATCACAGTTTTAGACACAACTTCATAGTAGTAAGTTGTAATATGATGGGAAGTACATACAGAATCCTGTAATCTCAGGCTAAACCTAATCATATTGATTTTCTATTTCCATGTAAAAAGCAGATTTTCATTTCCTTCAGTTAATAGTAAACATAGTAGCTTTGACACAGTCCAAAAAGCTTTGTTTTTCTTGCAGCCAAGATTAAAGCGTACAGTGTATTAGCCTGCTGATGAAATAAGTCAGGATAACAAATGGTTCATGACAAGATGAGATGTATCAGAAAGACTATGAAATAGAAGTGTCACGCTCTGAAATAGTATTCTTTCTTTATTTTTTCTCTAAATACCGTATTTTTAATTTTAGCACTCCGGCATTGGTGGAGCAGCAGCTGGCAAGAAGAACAGAACTTGGAAGAACCTAAAACAAATTCTTGCTTCTGAAAGGGCATTGCCATGGCAACTAAATGATCCTAGCTGTAAGCTGCTTAGACTCTTTGCATGTATTTATAAATAATAAAATCCACACAAATAATTTTCTTTAAAACAAATCTAAATTATTTCATCAGTGCATGCAATATCCTGCTTGAACAGGGTCCAGTAGTACATTTAAGACTAGTCCAATCATACTTGCCAGTCCTAAGTGTAAAGTTGGGGGAAGCAAATAATTTGGAGTATTGTGACCAAGTTCAAAGACATTTGGGGAGAGAGTTTAATAAAGGAAATTATTTATCCAAACCAGGTCAGAAAGTCCTTATTCCCATCAGGTTTTTGTTACCTCTTCACTGCTGAGGAGCCTCTTCCTCTGCATATAGCCCAGATGTCTTCTGATGGGTGGCTGCTGCTTGATTAGCTACATTTGAACAATTTTCAAATAGGTTCTGCTAAGCCACATACCTGCAGTAGCTTAGACGTCAGCCCAAGCTTCCTATCCAGCTCCTTATCCTAGATTCTTGGGAGAATTAAATCCTACATCCCCTGTTCTGTTCAGCACAGCTGAAACTACACTATTAGCAGTCCTGTTTAGCAGTCCTAGCTGGTGTACATCTACAGGAACAGAGCTACAGCAGTGATCTTAATCTAGATATACTTCAGGTCTACTTGTAAAGTAATGTAGCTGGAGGCAGAATGTGATCCTCAGGTTTTACTTAAGCGAGTGGAGCCATTTCAGAATTGAGCATATGCATGTACTTTTTGTCAGACTTGGTGCTTTATCCAAAAATAGTTTGCCATTTTTTGAAGTGTTTTAGATGCAACTGTTACGGAAGAATGCACACTACAGTGTGTTCCTGGCTATTGTAACTGACGATCTGCTGATGTTGTTATTTCTATTGCCTTCTGTTTGTAACTGTAAATTTATAGGAATTTTTTTTTAAGAAGGTGGGAAAAGAAATTCAGTTGCATATTTAAAACCAGCTGTCTGTGGCATTAGTGTCTTTTGAATTATGAGATGATGAGTTAGAAATTTGACATGAATGGAGCATTTGAATTGATCATAGCACCCGAATGAGGTGCGGGGAGATCAAGAAGGAAGAAGGAAAGGAGTCAGGTACAAGGTATTTTTGTAAACATCCAAAATTGGGGATTTAACTACCTAAACATTCCAACTGTATCTTAAAAATGTTTATGAATGAGAGTAGCTGTCTAAAGGGTACCAAAGAACAGTGATTTCCGTAATTTATTTTAAACATTCAGACAATTTTCTAGGTCATTGACTGGGCTTACAGTGGTACATGCTTAAAGATTTAACTGATTTAAAAGATTACTTTGCTTTTCTGGATTATGGTATTTCAGAGCTGCAATCTTGAGCAATGTTTCATGGTCTTAACATACAGCATGCATATGATAATGGCTATTCTTTGCAAATAACTGACTGCAAGGGAATTAATTAAGACTTGGAAGAAATCACATTTCAAATAGCTCTCACATTTTTCCTTTTGGGGATGGCAGATCTGCTTACTGAACTGATATTAGAGAGGTGAGCAGAATCAGGCTGTTGTTTACAAAGCTAATAGGCTAAATGTTTTCAGAGGTAATTCAGCTGCCTATTTCTTTGCCTTAGCGCTGCTAGTTACCTCAGAAAGTAAAGGCAACATTTTAAAGTATTGTTACCTATTTACAATTTCGAGTTTATGTTTTAAAATATAGGTAGCACACTGAATTTATCCCTTTGATTCTGTCTAGATTTTAATATTGATGCTCCTCCTTCCTTTAAGCCTGCCAAGAAATATTCTGACATTTCAGGACTTCCGGTAAGTATTTTATTTTTCTCTTCAAAATTAGCATCTCACTTTCCACAATGAAATAAAGCTGCTGCATGCTTTTGTGAAAGCTGTACTTGCTGAAGTTCCTATTCAGCCTTGTGCTTAATAGTTGTCCAGTGATTTAGGGCCAAACCCCAAATACATCACAGAATTCTGAAGTTGTTAATAGATGTCAGGACAGATAAAATACCTTTCCTGCCAAGTGGCTCCTATCACACCACTCTTCCAGCTCTAGAGTCTGCATTAGTCCTCATAGTTTCTGATTCTTTAGAGTTTTACAGTGAAAGCTGGTGGCCCACCATCTCCATGACTCCTAGCTTTCTCAAGCTTTAACCACACAGATTGAAACTTTCCATGCTGAGTGTTTGCCTGAGGCTGATTTATTTCATTATATCTTTTAGAGAAAGTTTCAAAAAGATGGCTCAGCAATTTCCAGGAATGTGATTAGGCAAAGTTATATTGATTGGCCCAGGTTAAAAAAAAAATCTTGTTATCATTACTCTCAAACTTTCCTTCAGAAAAATCAGCCTGACACAGACACTTGTCATGGACATTTTAAGAATTTAAAATAGCCCCATGCTTCGGAGATGGAACTTGGAGTTTGGCAGATGTATAGCCTGTGTCACAGATGGGCTCTTTTACATGATTTTGTTAAAGAAAAAAGAAAAAAAAGGAAAAAAACCCAATCACATTTGACTTAGATACAGTTTGCACATGCTCAAAAAAAGTCTCAGTAGTTACAATTTGGCAACTGAATTCCCCAGAGATTCTGTTGGCACAAAACGGGAGTAAAGTCATTGAATTCTGCTCAACAAAAATTTTATATCTGCTGATGACACTGTTCTTACGTGACATGAATAATTTTACTTAAAACCAAACAGGTGTTAGTAACAGCATATCTTTTCACCTTAAGCCCCCAGTGATTTATTTTGCAGAAGCCTATGCATTTATTACAATTGAAATGAATGGGAATACTGTATTTTGGACTATAAAAAGGGTTAAGTAATGGTTACACTAAATACCTACAATAACAAAAACTTTGTAACATCAAATAGCCTTAGACAGAATTTCAGGGTCCCTTCCCCAAGTTTAATCTGTTTCTCATCCATAGGGCACTAGCCCACCCCACAGGCTCAATATTACCTCACAGAAATGCCTGTAAATACAGACATTTGTTATGTTGATGCAGGTTAACACAGCACCTTGGATTCTGTACACTGAATAAGGTGAAAGGCCCCATTAGGAGAAAAAATGGGTGAGCACTTAATTAAGGATTGCTTTATAGTGGATCCTCAGTGCAAGGTATCAAAGAATAGCTATAGCGCCAAATGTAATCCTGCAATCCTGCACATCCTAACGTTTGAGTTCTTGATTTGGTAGCGTATATGTTTTGTTTGACTTTTTTTTTTTTTTTTTTTTTTTAAAGTAACACATTTAAATAAGACACCTAGGAGGTGGCATGTTTCCAGCCTGTGCCTTTGAGCACGATTTGGAAATGGAGAGGGTTGCTCAGATTGAGGCTGGTAACCCTTGGTGTTCAAGAGGGAATGAGAAAGCAACATCTCCCTTGCATCCCTTGCAGATCAACTGACAGACAGCAAATTCAAGACACTGCTCACAAACTCAGGGCAAATAATTCCTTCCAGTGAGGCAGACTTACAGTCTTGTAAGAGTATTGCTTTGATATAATAGCAACTTGTTTTCAGACAAGGAGCAGGGGTCAGTTGAATAAGGAACTTTGTATAAGGACCCTTACTCTCTATAAAGATACAGTGGGTGAAGGGAGGGAGGATAGGTGGACATGTGAAATTGTAATAAGTAGATTTCACAAAACAGCAAAAATTCCATACTGGGTCACTTAATGATGTTCATCTGTTTCCAATCCTCTCCCCTTAGAGTTGCTTTGCAAGTATTAGCAGCATTTACACCAGGTGTTATTAGAGCTGGTGCAACATCTCTGAGCTGTGAGGGGCTCGTGCGGGACAGAAAGCATAAGGGCATAAGTCCCTTTCACTGCTCCATCTCTGAGGAACCAAATAATGCTTTCCAGCACTGGCCTTTGATGCATTTCAAAACCAGTCAGTCATTGTAACTATAGCGAGATGATGATGCAGTTTACAGATGTGAGTGAAGACCATGTCCCTACCAGCTAGGAGTCAGTTTAGCCATAGGAAATAAGAGTCTTCCTCTCAGCTCCTCAGTTTTTCTTTACCAGCTCCTCCTTTCCATCAGTGATTTATGTACTCTTAACTATTCTAGCTCAATATAAATATTCTCCTTTCTATATGAATCCATTCAGTGCTGTTTTTATTTCCTTTTTTTGTCTTTCCACTTTCTTTTTTTTTATTCTTAATTTTTCATCCTCTAATTGGGTTGTGAGTCAAGTTTCCTATTTTACCTGGCCTGCAAGGTTTCTCCAGACTGTGATAAAAATACCGTGTTTAAAAAAATCTTTTTTATTAAGATAACTGAGACAGCGTGTCCTTTAATTTGCTAAGCTAGAAATGTTTCATAAGAAGCACTAAATATATTTTCAAGATCATTTCCTAGTAGGAAGATATGTCGTGTAATAGAATATTTTAGAAATCTAGGATAAGAAAAATGTCTCTGTATTTTCTGCGTAAAATCTGAAAGCATTTGTGTAAGAATATATTTTCTATGGGAATGCTGGATTTTCCATGGAAAGAAAGTAAAATATATTCCTTTGCATTTAAAAAAGAATTAATGTGGTCTAGCACGTATAAAAAAAGAGAAGTGTATTAAAACACTCTCATTAGTATACCTGCAGTTATATTAAATGCCACAATTAAATTCTACTGATCGTCTTCTTTTTCTGTGTGTAACAAATGGAATTAAATTTACCAATAGTCTAAGCAGAGCAGCCAATATGTATTTGTAAGGCAGCCTAGACTTCAAAAGCTATTATCTACTATATTGACACTGCAAAATAAAACTAGTATTTCCAAACTTGCAAGATGAGTATTTAGATATTTTAACATGCAAAACAAAGTAATTTATTGTAAAGCAGATTAAAAAAAACGCCAGTCCTTCAAATGTTTATATTGCTCTTCCTTTTCTGAAAATGGATCAGCCATGTTACTATAGAAACAGATTGAGATAACTAATATATTGTATTTGAAGAGCATGCATCTGTGGCCTTTGACTTAGTTTCTAAATATGACAGAGTTTTTTCTTTGCAAAATCACCTTACTTCACTTTTCTAATCTGTTTTAATTATTGCTGAAGTAGCAGTATCATTTGTTTTCAGACTGAAGTCATGGCATAAATGACTCGTTACCATACATCAGTGTCTGCAAACAGTACAGCCCAGTATGAAGTATCAGAATGGTGAGGAGCTGCTGTAATGTTTTAACCTACATTGGTGCGCAATATAAACTGAAGATATTGCTTGGCTAATTTATTACAGAATTAGGCACATTTGAAAAGCAGTCTACTTAGTTAGCTTTTTCTTACACGAGGCCAGATGTAAAGTATGAAATAAAAATTAATGTATACCTACTGTAACCATAAAGTTACTACCAGGGATAAATTTACTCCTAATGTCCTAACTTTGCCATTTGTTTGAAAATGAATTGATGGCTTGACTGTTAGCTGACTACATTTAATTAACCCTGTGGCATTTCTTTGTAAAGAAACAAGCTACAAATAATACTTAATTTTCTGCAAGGTCTTATCAGGCCAGACAATTATCTGGATTGTTACCATGGTCAACAGATCCTTTTTAACATAAAGATGGTAGAGGGCTCTGCACTTCAACGGTATGGATGGGGAGCACTCCAGCTCTCCCTGGCCTTTTCTCTTTCAGTAGCAATGTCCTAAGGGATCTCAACTGCCTGTGCCTTGCAGCCTGCCACCATCTCCTGTTAAAAAAAAGGTACAGAAGACCCTTTCAGAGCCTTGGCAGGCACTTGGTAATCCAGTGTTGAACAGACAGTGATTGTCCTGGAGGCTGAAGGTGGAGAGGCAGTACCCTGAAGCCTGCCGCCTTCCAGCCAACCCTCCTGTGCTTCTCCCCAGCTCATCCAAGCTCAAGGTTTCTGTAGCAACAGGGAAGGGGAAGAGACTGGAAGGACACTGGCACCACTCCCAGGCACCCAGGGTGCAAATACAGCAGAGGACACAAGCATAGCCCAGGGTTAGCTGGCCAGACGGCTATCCTGAAAGCAGGCATCTGCAGCAGAGCACAACACTGAGTTCACATTTCTTATCAGTTCAGTCACAGAACCATAAGCTGAGACTCCTTTGCTTTAACAACCATTTTATAGTAAATTAAAAGCTAAGTTGTATGCAGGAGGAGAAAATCAGTCCAAAGCTATCAGAGCTCCCATAATTCAGTCTCTTTGTGGGTAATTTATTGGCAGTAGACTGACTCTTTGGAGAGCTGCCTTGAGAGAGACTGCACAAGGCACAGAGTTGCTAGGGTGAGTTTAGAGAGTTGAGGAATTTCTTTTGCACTGTGTTTTTTATGAAACTATTTCAGACCTCTGTTGTGTTTAATGCATTTCTAATGTGATTTTTATAGGGGTCTGTTAACTTCTCATAAGTTCTGACATGAGGAGAAAGAAAAAAGTACAAACTTTTGGGCACAGGGTAGAACAAAGGTGCTGTTACTGAGAAAAGAAACTTACTATTTTGTGGTCTTGTAATTAGACACTTTTTTAGTATTCTGTTTTGAGATTTTATTTGAATAGTGTCTCTACCATTGTTTCTTTTTCAGGCAAATTACACAGATCCCCAGAGCAAACTAAGATTTAGTACTATTGAAGAATTTGCCTATATTCGGATGCTCCCTTCAGATGTGGTTACAGGATACCTGGCTCTAAGGAAAGCAACAAGTATTGTTTCCTGAAGAGACCAAATATTGTTGTATATCACTTGTGAACAGTGCTAATTTTGAAAATCGTGATGGAAACTGACTGCGGAACTGAGGTTCCTTAAAACTATCTATGGATTTTTACATCTGGAAGTAGTTGATGATACATGGATTTGAAGAACATATGGATTTAATTTTGATAAATGCTGATATTTGTTAGTTTGCCAATTTGTAAGCAATTTGGTTTGGTGAACAGAATAACTTAGACCTTTAAGATATGTATCTGCACCATGATGTTGGAGTTATATTAATTTCTGTAGAGACAGGATTTCATCCCCACCCTGTATATTTTATGTATGGCTCTGGCTCAGAAGACACAACCATTTGAGTTAAGGAAAAGGTACCATGATATCCTGACTTCTAAACCTGCCTTGCTGGATGCACTTGCCACTTGGCTATGAAGAAGTTTGTCCCATCTGTAAAATGAAGTTAAAATACCTAGCAAGTGCTGCTACTGTCATGACTGTTTATGGTACTGAGCACTGTGGAAATGAACAGCTTCAGTCAAATATTTGCATTGAAGAACTGTCAGCATAAATAAAGTTGGACTCAAGCTTGGTTTTGAAATATCCTAATTAATATGTGTAACAGGATCAAATCACCAAGTAACTCTTAATCATGGCACTTTGTAGTTTTTGAGTGCTTCATTTCACAATCTGACTATTCTTCTACCTTTCCTAGTTTGTACAATATTAGTACTAATTAGTACAAAAAAAGTACTAGTTTCCCATACTTTTTAAAAAAAATTATAAAAATAGCAGGAATTCCACTGTCCAGTGGTGTTCTGACACCCATATGGTCTTCAGCAAGACAAACCTTCTACCTCAGGACAGTGACCTTTGCACCATGAGGTACCAGAAGAGTAACCAATAGCAACTGAACGTTGCCACCCTTCAGAGGAAGGAGACTGAAGAGGTTTGGATTCTTGCTGAAGGCTGCTGACAAGTACATGCCAACATCAAAATGACCATAATTTCCTGAAACTTAGGTCTAGGGGCAAGGGGGCAGAGAGTTTTCTGCCCATTCTTTCTTTCTGTCCTCTTCCTTATGTCAAGCTGCTGATTTGTTGTCTTCCCACTTCTTCATCTTTGTCCCAGCCCTAGGGTCTTGTCAAGAGAGTCTTCAGGCTCAGCCATTCCTGGCCTTCAACCACACAGCCTTCACACCCCCTACTCCACCAACTGCCCTTAGCTGTTGCACTTACCTCCCTTAGCTCTCTGAGCCAGTGGATGTGAGCCAGAAAGGCTGCTAGGAGAGTTACCACTTGCTGTGGGAATGCTCTGTTCCCACATGCAAAACTGCCACATGGAAGGCTTGCCCCATAGCTTCTTAGTCCTGGACTGCTCAGGTCACAAAGGAGGTGAGATCACGGGACTGCAGTCCTATCTGACCCAAGCTCCATCATGGACATTGGGATCGTGCAAGGCACCTCTTATCTCTGACTGCACAAGCAATACGCAGAGGTGACTAGATAGTGCTTAAGCTGTACCTTGAATACACATTTCTACAGACATTATAATTAATAGAACAGATTTTTTTTTTTCATTGAAAGAATAGATATGCAAAGTATTATTAATGCTAGTTTAATTTCAACTCCAAAACAGGAAAAACAATAATGGGACACATTGTTTAATGAAAGTCTGTGGGACTCATTCCTCAGTTTTTGTGATCTAATATTTACAAAAACAAAGTAATCTAGAAAGCCTTTGACATGCTTACAATAGATCCTTCAAAGTCCTGGATACCAGATAATGCTACAACTGTATCACAGAACAAAAAAGAATAAGACAGGATATATCTTCATGCCAGTAAGCATCCAAGCCACATTCTCTTTACATCCGAGCTTTAGAATGGATGCTTTTAACTTACTTTACGTACTGAAGATGTGTTTATAAGATAAGCTTAACATTGATATGAAAAGACATAGTTGCTGTAAGATCATTTATGCTTTAAATAAGCAGGCCACAGCTCAGAAAGTTGTATTTCACCAGCTTGTTCTCTCCCACAAATATTTTTAACATTCTTTGGGAATGACTGTTTAGAAACCCAGGCTCCCTCACTATCAGAAGTGTCCATGCACTCCTGCACTGTATATTAAGATGTTGCTTCTCAGCTAATTTCTACTGCACACTGTTTATGCATTCCATTTTCAAAACCTAAATGTCTTACTGAATTGAAAAAATAAATACAGCTTAGATTTGGCAAAACCATTAGTGACTTCTCTCAATGCTCTCTATCTATACAATGGCTGCTAGATCCCCTTTTCTTTCCTTGTTTCTTCCTTTGTTCGCTACTGGCCCTTTTTCTTAGGCAGTAGTACCTCACTTTTACTCATTAGGCTGTGCAGCAGTCAAGCCAAGAGTGATGAGTCAGTCACCAGCATCATTCAGACTTACCCTGATCAACAACAGTTTATTATGTGGAACAATCAAAATGAATTTGTTTTAGCAGGAAGCTGAGGGCAGGAAAGATCCAGTAGCCAACATGCATGATGTTGTTCTGTCTAACTAGGTTCTTTTTGGGAACAGCATGTGGACCTTCTATGAGAGAACTGAGCAATACCTCCCTCACTGAATAGCAGAGAAAATAATGGATAAGCTAAGAACTTGTCTGTGCCACAGGGTAGTTCTAATGTATGTTTTACTGACAGCTTGAGAAGTGAAAATTGAGAAGTACCATTATATTTAAAAGTATTTATGGGATGTTATCTAGATAAACATAAATAAGTTAAATTTATATTGCAAAGAGGACAAAAGAGAAACATCTGAACAGAGAAACAGTGTTGAATACCATTTCAGACTTTGGGAGAATGTACTTTGACTAACAGTAGTGCCACATCTGTAAAGCAGAAAGCTAGCAGTCAGGGTGAGGACTAATTTGTTCAAGTACAACCATTACTATCTGTGAAGTATCACCCAAATGCATCACATGCATTTGCATTAATATGTTTCCCTGTCATCCCCCCTCCGTTACTCCTGTAACAGCTTACAGCACGCCAGTTGCTAAGCTCCCACAGAAATCCACTGACATTAATTGGAAGTATGCTTGTCCAGCAACTCACAAGGTATAGTCCAACTGGCAAAGCTTTACCCTTAGTCTCTTTGGCGGTGGAAAGCATATTTTCCTTGCCTCATCTGTCTTACCCCTCAGAAAGAATGAGGATGTTTGCCAGAGGCCAAGCTCATGTTTTCCCCTGCATCTACCTGCCCCACACACTGCTTGGAGTGTGTGTGTGTGTCACCTCCAGCTTACTGTGGGGTTTTCTGGGTTTCATTTAAGACTGCAGTAGCTTGTATTTACTCCATCCTTTGGATCTTGAAGCCTGGACAAAGCAGGCAACTGCCTCTACAGCTGTCAGCTCCCAGGCAGCAAAACTGCCATAGCTGAACTGCTGGGTATGGCCAAAGCCCTGTTGCTGGAAGGATGCTGTACTGCAGCTGGGGCAGGGGCTGAGTGGTGTGGGGCTGTTCCAGGAATGTGGGTCCTGATGCTTCCGCGGGAAGGGGTGCCATGAGAGGAATGAAGCTCTTGGCAGCTGCAGCTGCTGCCTCCATCCTTCCCATCCTCTCTAGTGAATGGAAGAGCAGGATGCTGGAGCTCCAGTGCTCTTTCCGTGATTATTCACTGCTGGTTCATTAAAGCAGGTCTGTACCCCTAGAAACTTCCTGCCACAGCCCTTCCCTCTGCTGCATCCGTGCTAGGAATGACTTTGGCCCCATGTCCTGGAAAGCAACAAAATTCAATTCAAAGAGGCCTTGGGCCAGCTCATTTTGGAAACCCTGCATTTCACTGTTCTGTAGTTCCCAGCTTTCTCCCATAACAGCATTCTGGATCCCTATGGAGTTGCTATATATGGGCTTCCATGGAGGACAGGGATAGCAAGCACGTGCTAGGAGAAGTGCCTTGATCTCCTTTGACAGAGGCCTGTAAGTGTGAAACCCCACCAAAGCACAAGGAAATGAAGGGAAGCAAAGGTGAGGGCTTCTGACTGGTGAAGAATATCAAAGTAAAAATTAACTAGTATAAGGTTAAAAAGGTCTTGTAAGTCCTCTCTGTTAAGAAAAAAGTTCAAACTCCTCACATGATTACAATATTTTTCCCGAAGGACTAAGTAATCTTTAATAAATTAATATAATTATTACTAGAAAACTTACCAATGGGTTTTAAAGCCTCTTACAATCTCTAACAATGTACATGGTTTACATACTTGTGACAAAATAGCAAGATTCTTTCTGAATCACTTCAGGGAAGAAGACTTTCTCAGATGATGTCAGGTTCTGGGAGAAAATCCCTGACATTGTGACTGAAGTGTTCAGCTACAGTACAGATACCACTTGACTCTTCTTGTTTAGAAAAAAAAAATATAATAACCACTAATACTAGAATTCCCTTCATATTTTTCTCATTTTAGTGCATCTCCCCCAATTAAAAACCGCTTTTGTCTGCCTGTTGGAGAGTGGATGGGTGGAACATAATAAAATAATATGGTTTCTGGCAAGAAAAACATTTTAAGTCTATTTGGTATCTGTAAGTATTGCTTGACTTGGTTTTGTATTCTCTGAGAAGCTTAACAAATCCAGTCTTTTCAGATGATTACACTACTGTAAATCACAACCTACAGATAGCAATAGCAGTAATCTCTTGGGAGAGATAACAACAACAGCTAACGAACACTGTTTAAACCACTGGTAAGTAGTGCTTGTGTAATTGCACATGGTTTATGACCTAGGAGATAACATGTTTTAAGTACAGAACATCCCTTTCTCTGACAACATAGCCTAAAATCAATAATCTCTACATAAAAAATTGTAGTACTAGTGGACTAGACAGTAAGTTGTTTCGGGGGCTGGCTGTGGTTACTGTTTGCCAGCGTATTCTCTAGGCAAGAGCTCCCATCAGCTGCTTGTGTTCTGGCTGCTGTGGCTCTGTTACTTGACTCTGGTATACCCAGCACAGCACTCCAGAAAACTGCATCTGGTTCATGGACTACCTGAAGTCTTCTCCAATGTTCCAAATCTGGGATGCAAAAATTACTCTTCTCTCAAGTGAAGAAATCATTTACAAGCCCCTAACCAGACACAGCACATGTGAACAGTGTCCCTTTTTTCTGCGAGTCTTGAATCCAAAGCATAGTGTGTGTTAAAGGAGAATAGGTGCCTCTGTGTGAGTACTTCTGTTTCAGCACAGGTCACACACAAACAAGTTCTCAGCATCAGGTTTTGGAATTTCTGAAGAGAGCTGCCTACCCATGCATGAGAAGAAAGCGCTTCCTGCCTCATCCTATCAAAATAAATTGGTATCCATGCATGTTCGGTGCCTCCGTATAGATCTGATAAATCTACACCAATAAACCCTCATGAGCAGAGATGCAGGTCTGCTTGGTCAATACATGGTGGGCGTTGGGCATTGGGTAAACAATGGTAATAGGTACTATTTGAATTTTGACTGTGGTTCCATATATATTCCAAGGGACAGCAGGTTTACAAGACAGCTTCTCTTGATTCTCTTCTCCCAGGAGGAGATGCCTCTAAAGGACACCATAAACACACATACATTGTCTACATACTGTGTGTCAGGTCATTAGTTTCCTGACTATCGTATCAACATGACATAGAGGGGACACAATTAAGGATCTTTTAATATAATTGTCTGTTGGCCCAAATCCTCTCTTATCTTCTAACTTAGATAACTTGGATGCTGGTAACCCCTTCTTGCTCACAGGAGGGCATGAAGGAGTGACCCCACACACATGGAGGAGTGCTCCTGTGGTCTGAACTCCACACAAACAATTAGTGGTTAATTGTGTGAAGCTTTCAGGTCATGGCTGCTTACTGAGACCTTGGAAGGCTGCCTGTACAGTGTGTGCCTCTCCTGTCTGTCCCATGTCTACAGCTGCATCCCTCACCAGCTGGCTAGGCAAATGTGGCAGGGATGAATACGTGCAGGCAATCCCATGGTGAGAGTCTGCCTTCAGCTCAGGACCAAACTGCAGGCACCTTCTTTCAAACTGGAAAAAGCCAGCAGCCTCTAGGAGTGTGTCTGAATAGCAGCTCTTGCATAGGGGACAACAGAAGCCATGTGGGGTCGGATAATAACCTTATTAAAGAGGAAATCTCTGGAATTTCAACAAGAGTTGGACTTAGACTAAGGTGAGAGGACTGGAAGCGGGACTGCAGAAGCCATTGACCTCACAATATAGTCTGTGCTGAAGAGAAATAATTTATAAAATACTCAGTGGGTGATCCTTAATCATCTGAAATAACACATATGGTATTATGGTGGTTTTATATTTGGAATAAAGAACATAGAGCATAACTCACTACTTCAAATTGTGCCTTTCTGGAGGGTATGTCATAGCCGGTGATGTGGACTCAATGGCTTCCATCAGTCTTGTGTGCACAAGTGACAACAGCTAATAGGCAAAAGCCTTGTTCTCCTCATACTAAATGGGCTTTTGTTACTGAAGCTCATGGCAAAGCACAGTAAACCAAATATTTTTGGCCTCTAACAACCAAGAATTTGTTTGTTTGTCATGCTTCATCTTTTGTGCGAGGCTGTACAAAATCAGAGACCTAAGAAATAAGTACCAACAACTCCTTTCCAGTGTTATGTGGAGCCCTTCCCATGGGCTTTGTAAATTGAGAATTATTACCACCATTTTCATAAAGTACGAGATGTTCTGTGTCAGTAGCCTGGTTTTGCCCCATGCTTCCTGAACTCTTGAGAAATGCCACACTGAACCCCACTGTGACATCCCCCTCCATCCCCCGGCAAATTTATTTCAGCAGCTGTCTCCACATTTTTATGGTTTACTTAATAATGAATTGGAAGCCAAATTCTTCGTGGGCCTTGAGATGTCCTTCTGAAGGGTCACACTGGGACAGTGCAAAAGCCATTCTTCCTGCACGTTTCCTGTATGCAATGCCATGGGGACACACAGACCTCTCCAGAGCCTTTGGGCAGTGACTCTCACCCCAAGGTCTGTTTATATCTTCCATAAAATTATACATAAGCCACATGGATGATTTTAGAACAAGCAGCGGAATCCTGCTCTTCCACCTTTCACACACATGCTCTCCTCACTGCGCTTAACAGTCTCTTGATTAATCCTTCCAACTCTACGAATCATGGGATTGCATCCACTGTAAAACAGTTATACAGCCCTGGTAGTTTGGACACTCTCCAGAGAATGGGAGACATGCTTTGAATCTGTTAGGTGAAACAGGAGACTGGGCCCATATCAAAAGGCCAGGGGGAAACATCCTCACCCTGGGCAGTTGGATAAAGAGAGCAGGAACTGCAGCAGCATCCCTGTACTGGCTGTATTTCAGACAAAGGCAATAGCCTACAATAGCTTTTTTTGCAGAGTGTGATCTGGAAGAGCACTGTATCTGCTGCTGCAGGACATAACATGGGCAAGAGGCTGGCACTGAGCTGCTCAGGTCTGTTGAGGCTGACATGTCTCCGGGCACACCCAAAGGCAGAGCTTCAGATGTCTGGGTAACCATCCAGGATCCAGTCAGCAGCTGTTTGAGGGTACAGAGGACTGCAGGTTTGGGCACAGACTGCCTAAACTCAGTCCAGAAGCCTTTTGGGGATCTGGTCCTCTCTGAAGACTTGGGAATGAGTCTTACCAACTCAGTGGATTTTGACTCAACACCCGTATCATCTGACCAGCTCACATAGCACGCAGTTCTTTTCACCAGAAGGTATTGCTCCCAGTACTGGATCTGAAGTGGTGGCAGCATGAGCATCAGAGGGGGGAAAAAAAATAATCAAGGGGATACAGGGGCCCTCATTCTCCCAGAACTTCTCTGCCTTTCAGGCCATGTCTCTATTACGTTCATGGCCTATTTATCACTACTCTCTACCTCCAGCTTTTTCCAAAATTGGAAGACATGCTGGACAGGTTAGAAGTCCTGTCCTACAACATACATTTCTAAGCAGTTCTCAAACAACATAATCAGAATCCAGCGGTTACCGGTGTCCTAAAAGCCCTCCTTTGCATCTCTGTCTCACTATAGGTGTCAAAGTTTGGGTAGGAGAAGGGCTGCAGGGATGACCTCTGTGGGAAGAAGTTCAGGCGCTGTAGGATGTGTAAGAATTACAGATGCAGTTTCCTGACCCCCTAAAAAAGAATATTTGAAGTAAAACCTTGCTTTTTGGGTCATACAGAAGGAGAGACTTTATTTTGTCCTAAATAGTATATACAAGTTTGCTCAAGTTTTAATTATATCTGAGCCACTAAGAAATAATCTCCAAGGCATAATTAGTAACCACCTTCCCTGGGAGATGTGATTTGCTCCACCTCTCATTTCCCCTCCCTGCTCCAAAAAACCCAACAACTAACCAAAACCTCTCAAACCACCACAGTCCTGTGATATTCATCTTAAAAATGAGGACTGAAAAATAAATGACCAAGTTAATCAAAGGAAGGTGTTTGTATAAAATCAGTAGAATTCACCTGCAGATCTGCAGAAACTGCATACTTAAAATAGAAAGAAGCACACGAAAAAGAAAAATTCCGAGTGGAAAAGCAAGAAGAAAAGCTGAAACCACAAGAGGAAAGCTAATGGCCTATGTTGCCAAAAAGGCAGACTTCTGCAAAAGATAGTTGAAATGCCAGGGTGGGCCAAAGCCAGAGGCATCCTCTATAGCAGTTCTTTTGTCAAAAGGGCCATTGAAGCAAAGCTTAAGATGGAATGAGCCCACCAGAAAATCAAAAATGGCTTGCCGTGAAGCCAGAGCTATCCTAATATACAAAGCATTTTCCACCAGCAAGCATATCTCTGTTTCTCAAACTGTAGGGCTACCCAAGCCTCCCAGTTACCACTTGAGAAACTTAAAACTGCTTAAGTAAATAAAGAAAAAGACACACACACATATGGAGACCTTCCAGATTTCACTCAAACAGGCATGTGGGCACTTCTGTTCTTAATACTGTCTCTTTCCTGCCAACTTGTTTAGATTAGGGATATTTGTCACACTGTAACTCTGTCCACAAACCCTGAGTGTAAATATATGTACAAAACCTTAACGTAAATATATGCATTGGAAAGATTTTTCCAGGAACTTAGAGTGCATGAGCACTTCTGGCTTTTCTCTGGATAATGACTTCCATTTGATTCAGCTAATGCAAATTCCCATCTAGATAAGCCCACATCCAGGGCCACGCAGTGGGCAGGTACCGACCTCCATGCCTTGGCCTCAGGCTCCTGTAGGAAGCGATGCTGGGGATGGCACAGTGATCACCATCACAGGAGTGCCAGGGTTTACCAGGAGGTTACTTTATTTTTCTTGGCTCAGACTTTATATACATCTCTATAAAAACCACCCCCTGCAAATGCATGTTTTGAATGGTAATCTGTTATGAAAACAGCCCATGGAAAAACTATTGCACCTGCATACACATGGGGGGGGCACCTTATAAATAATTTATTGTAGTTAAGCTAAAGCTAAGGGATAAACTTTGATTTTATTTGCTAAAATATAAGACCTAAAATTGCTAATAAGCTGCTAACAAGTATTCTATAGATTCCCTATTACAGGAAAACTTGCCAGGATGCTCAAGCAGTTTATGGCCATCTCAGATATCCGGGGAAGACTGAAATGGGTCTAATGTTTCTGAAGTTTTGTGGGGTTTTGAGAAATCCAGACATCTGCATCTTAATCTTTGGAAAACCCTGAGATCAGCAAGACTATCATCTGCAGTTTAACCACAAGCTGGACCCACTTCTTAGCAAGTCTAAAAGTCTTATGGTTGCTGTAAAAAAACCCCAAAACAAAACAAACCATTTTTTTTTAATATGTACACATAATGATGGGGTTTGTACTGTAAAACATTTGTCTTTAAATTACAGGGTAAGAATATGATAATTCATGCTTTCTGCATAACCAAGTTAACTGGATATATCTCTGACTGATTTAAGTAACTTCAGCTTTTCACCTGCTGCTTTGTCTGCAATATGTTTATTGCAGCTGTGTGTGTCAGCAACACAGAAGGGGGTAAGAGCAGCTCTGAGGCAGGACTCAAAGGCTTGCAAAGGACTCCTGCCTTTTAGATGGTCCTTTACCCAGCTACCATCACCTCTACCTTTCACATGGGGGGATCTTTTTAAAACATGGAGTATATGGTTCAACCAAGAGGTGTTGTATGTTCACACCAGTGCTTTTTGCTGACGGGCATGCTCTTTAAAGTTTCACTTTTCCTCTCTCATTACTTGTCCTTCTATATTTGTAAGTTAGGAAAGTCTGGATGCAGGCCCAACTCTTCATGATATTTGAGATTTTTTGTTGAGTGGGCTATTGAAATAGCTCCAACGCCATCAGCTGGGACCTCCAACAAAAAATGTAGTAACACAACGACTTCCTTTTCAATGTAAAATCAATCATGTCAAGTGCTCAGATATACACATCCCTCCATATGTACTAATCAACACCACTTTAACTGCTTTAGACATTTCTAGTATTTACTTTGGCTTCCTACAACCTCTGTTAATCAAGTCTTACTTTTCCATGACACAGGCAACTATCCTGAACTTTTCTAGAAGCTCATATAGCACACTGCCCTTTGGAAAATGCAATCCAGCATGGGTGCACACCTAGTGCAGTATCTACAGCAATTAGAGTCACTGCTCATTAAAAAGTGAAAATAGGTGGATTGTGCTGTGCAGTGCACCAGTGCTGTGGCAGCAATACTGCATTGCTCCATAAACAAGAGAAAAAAACACATTAAAGCCAATTATGGTACTTGTCTCCAACAAGGGCACTAATTCCAGGTATTTGGAACAAAGAATACAGTGTATTTTACTTATTCTTTCATCTTTCTGCTTCTAGACTGGACAAATTAATGTCATTTTCTTACCACAAACCTCTGGAGACACCATGGGTTAAGAATGTTTTTCTGAATACTCACACTGAAAAAAGCAATCAGCCAATTACTGAGCTTTGGAGGAAGGAGGTGGCATCTCTGTTTGTACACCTTGAAAACAAGTTATCCTGCAGGGTGCCAGGCTGGGTGAACAGGGGCTAGGCAGAAGTACTGGAAAACCTTCTCCCTTCCACCCAGAGCCAGCATAGCTCATCAAAGCTACTATTTTACATGTGTCATAGTGGTGACCTTGCGTGAAAAGACACACGCTTCTTCAGTGGGCCTTATCATTAACTATCACCACCTATATGCTGATTTAGACAAGTGGAGAGGCATGTTGTCCCTCTTCTCTCCCTCTCCATACAGGTGGAATGCAAAGGCCAGGTCCTGTGCCAGACAGCTCCTCTGCTGCTGGCTGTCCCAGCCCAGCCCCAGCACAGCGCTGCGTGACAGCAGTTGCCTACAACCGCAGTGATGGGAACCCCACCACGGAAGAAATGTGTGTGCACTGCTAAGAGGGACAAATACAGAAAAAGGGAAGAAATGTACTGTCATCCAATCTGCAACATATTTCTACAGAGAAAATCCATTTTGTTATATTAACCATTATATTTTTATAGCTTTTTTTTTCTGTGGTGGCCAAGTTTTAGTGGAGCAAAGCTTTAGTTAGTTTCTTAGAAAGGAACCAGAGGTTTGGTGCCTTGGCAGGGGGTGGGGAAGGGGGAAGAGCTGAGAAAATAAGTTTTAAACTTTTGCAATAGGCTCACGTGGGACTGTCCACCAAACTCACCCCAAGCCAAGCAGCTGGGGAGCCCAGGGGCTGAATCAGCGGTGTAACATGTCTATCTGAACTTCCCAGAACACACAGATGCTGGGCTTGATATCTGCCAGACAGAGGTTTCCGGGGAAAAACCGTCCCCCTGCCCCCACTTCCGTGCCTCTCTCCTGCCATCAAGTACAGGAACGAGCCAGCTGCTGCCATTAGCTCACACAAGCGATGCCTACATCCGAGCCAGTCACAGCGTGTGCTCTCCACAGCACCATCCGCTTTCCGCTCCAAGCCATGACGCACCGCGACATTCCCCTCCGGCTGGGGACTCCAGGAAGTCAGATGTTTGACTTGGACACGGACACAGTGACACAGACACAGGTGGCTCCATCTATTGCGACACAGGATCAAACCTGCTCTAAAGAGTCCTGCTTTCCCCGCTTGTTCCCCTAGGGACCAGGAAACAGGGTGAAAAGCAGGCCCCTTGCAGGAATTAAATTATATTAAAGTTCACTCTGTGAATATACCTGTGCAGCTCTCTGGTGTCGGTAAATCAGTCCAGGCCTCAACAACAGGGAGAGGCAAAAATCTCACTTCTGTACCACATTTGGGGAAAATGACAACCCAGACTTGGAAGCCACTTCGTGGATAACATGCGTTTCCACTGCAGACTTGGCCAAAATCCCACTCCTGGTCGACTCTAGTTGCAGGACATTTGGGTCTGACACAAAGTTGGATGGGTACCTATCCTCTGCAGTAAAAAGTCACTTCCAAGTAGCTGGATGAAAGATGTATTCCCTAGGATTAGGGTCAACTCAAGATGCATGCAGTTTTGATTTCAAACTCCCCTTCCTCAGCTGTTTTTTTTTCAGCTCTTGTTGATTTTTGATGTAATACCCATTTTAATGTGTTTGCTGCCATCTTTTACCAGGTTGTATTGTGCTCCAGTAGGAGAAAGAGTCAACATTTTAAGTGTATTTGAGGGAAAAAGAAAAACCAAGAGTCAAGCGCTCTCTCTCAACAATAGGGGCTCCTTCCTTTTCTAGACAGTCTACACATGCTTCATTGCCATTAATCCTGAATAAAATTAGATGGAGACCTCTACCCGCCAGGCCTGAGGCAAGCAATCCACTGGCTGACTGGGCCAGCATGTCAGATGTTGCTCTTAACACTGACTCTGCAGTGGCAGCACCCTTTGATTAGGATGCAGGAGGGAGATGCTCCAATTAATGATGAAAAATGCTGTATAAGGTGGTGTATCTCAGAGAGGGAAACAAAAAGCACAGTTCTTCCTAGCAGGGAGCAGGGGAGGTAAGGCTGCAGAGCTTGGCTTCAGTGGTCGCTTCCCTCCCCTTTCCATCTGCAGACTCCTTGGCCAACACAAGTGGTGATTCACAACTTGGAGCTCGTGTCCCCTTCACCCCCTCTCTCTTTTTCATCACTGGTCTGGCAGTGGAAAGGCTTCCCACACGATCTCCGAGCCAAATCCTGCTGGAACTGCAGTTGTCTCATGGTGCTTTCATCCCAAATAGCTCAGCTGCTATGCTGGCTCCTGCAGTTAGGAGTTGCTTAAATTTTCTGCTGCCTCAATAGAATATATTTCTTGGTAGGCATAGTGAATCTGGGACTGGGAGCAGAGCTATGATGTGAGGAACAGAAAGCCCAGTATTGCACAATTGGTTTGCATCTCTGCTAAAGATTTCATTTGTAATGCTCTTCTGGAGTTAAAGCAAATTCCCTGCCAAGTACAGTAACTGAAGTACTCAGTAAGAGTAATTTGTTGTACTTGATACTTCTTCTGACCACAAATGGATAACATTTTTTACAGTCTTTTCTTATAACCATGTAGTGAAGAGGTTCAATAAAAGCAATTTTTGCCTATGGGTTGCTGAACAGTACCAATATCTCCAAGCATTTTTGTTCAGGATTCAAATATGCTGGTCACCCATGTTAAACAATATGGTTTCTATTCCCTAACCAGATTCTTACAGAGGCCAGGAATATCTGGAGAAAATCAAAACGGCATTGAAAGGGGATATAGGGCAGGAGACAAATTTAGAAAATTCAGCAATCTTCTCCCCTCTTGCAAAAGAAAGTACCTCATATAAGGCTGTACACGTGCAATTTAGATTTTAAAATACCCGCATTCTTTCTGTGCTTGCAGATACCCCTGTCTAGATGGGGTTTTACTCAGCACATCTACTCCAAGCCCTGCCTTGTGCGTGTATGCTTTGAGTTTCTTTACTGCAAAAGGTGCAGACAGGTCTCTGTTTGGCTCAGGTTAATGCTTTCAAATCTAAATGGCAGCTTGAAGGTTCACAGAGATGCTTACTTTCATAAGGCATGTACCTCATATTATCTCACATATTTACTGGTTCGATGAATGGGTGTGTCTGCTTTATAGTGTGATGTGGCTGGGTAAGTACAGCACTCCAGGTGTGTAAAGGGCACAAGATGGGTCAGGAGCTTCCAGGTTCCTGGGAACCTCAGGCCTCACCTAACTAGAAGTCCTCCTCTATCACTAACTTTTGCCATTACAAAGAACCACGATGAGATGGAAGCAATTGAGGCCCTTTGATGTTGTACCCAGAGAGAAGTCTCCATACTGGTGAGAAAGCCAAACAGGGTGCCTGTGGAAGGCACACTGTTTTCTCCTGAGCTTTTAGCCCTTGGCATTTGCTACTGAAGAATGGGTGTTTAACACTCAAGAGAGAGGAGACGTACTGTGTGCTTTTAGGCAGAGGACCTCTCTTTTTCTCCTCCACTACCACAACTCCTCTTGTCCTGCTTTAGTAAACCCCGGTACTCACGCTAACAAGTTTTATAACACATTTTGAGATGTATCCTCTAGATAGCAAGATTAATACCCAAATTCAAGCAGTAGCAATGTCAATGAACTAAACTGTCAGCCTGTCCCAAAGACCTTATCAAAACAAACTGCTTGCTGTCTGTGGCTTGAGGCAACTTTATATTTCATTTTGGAATACAGGCTCTGAGACTCATCGTGCTAGAGACTGCCTAGGATACTTAAACTCACAGCTTCCAGTAATGTAAGAGTTCTGTCTAAATCCACCAGTCAACTTAAAAGAAAAAAAAAAAAAGGCACCTATATTTTGAATGTTAAGGCCTGCGCTCTGCATTTATGACTGGTGAATGTGTTGTTTCTTAACCCTGATGTAATACAACTACTTGGCTTTCACACAGATATAACACAGGTTTCATCATATTTGAAAAGTTCTGCAACATGTATGTAAACAGCTAGCAATGCTGTATGGGGTGAAGTTTTCTTTAGTTTCATGGAACAGATATAAGGAGCAGTTCATTTTAATATAACCCTAAAAAACACAGTACTGTTGTTACTGGTCTTTAAATGGTAGTTGGCTCTGAGTGCTGACTATAGTAATACTGTGTCAAGCTAAGTGACTATGGATAGTGTTTAAAAGTCTATGTTTCATTTATTTAAACTTGCATAAGCTTACTAAAAAAAATGTATATTGGGCTCTTATTTTAGCCACTCTTAGCTTTTCATTTTTTATAGTGAAAACATATTTACACTTCTAATATATATTTTCCTCAAAATGTACATGCTGCTGCAGAACTTCAGCAATAAGGATGATACATGCAACCCCCCAGAAAACAAGACAAAAAACAAATAAGAAAATACGCAGTGCAGAGAGGCAAGTACTGAAAAATATAACCTCGCCAAACCTCAACTTACGTAACCAGCTGTTTGAGAGCACTTCATATGTTGAAAAGAGATTGAATAACAAAAGCTGAATCCTGGCTGCTTCTGCTACTTATACAGGTAATCTTCTGGGGGTGCTCAGATGACTTAAATACCGTGTTACATAAATGCAACTGGAAATTTAAACACCCTACATGGGTTTCAAACCCTCCATCACAGCCTCTACAATGTTCTAAATGGTTTCTCAGATAAATCATATGGTCATCCTAGAATATTATATCATGAAAAATTGCACATTTTAAAGGGGGATTTGGTTAAAAACTCAAAATCTCCTCTGCATATCACGTAACAGATTATATAAATTAAACTCCTTAAAAAGTGTGAAAGAAGTAGCAGCTAGTAAGAGTGCACATTATCTCTGCAGAAAATTCAATGACAATACAAAGCATAATATGAATGGAAACTATTAGCAAAACACATTTACTGGGCACCAAAGCAGAAAATATGTTATCATTTGCTGGAACCAGCCTAAATAAATATCTGCCAAAGAATGAAACAATTTACAAGGAGACCTTCCTGTGTCTAATGGGGCTATGTGTTTAACGCTTTTTTTTCTTCATACTGGTATTTGAACCAAGTCACATACATTCCTCTTAAGATGACATTTTTAGAACCTATTTATAGAAACTCATCCTGTCTGCCACATCTTGTTTCAATTAAAATTTGATCTTGAAACAAGACAGAAGGATGGACTTGAGGGGACCCTGTGGTACCAGCTACTGATCATCTATTAAAAGTTTATGCAGCACTTTGAATGAAAGGGAAGGTTTTCAGGAAAACACCAGCACAGAAACACTGCCCCAAAAACCTGCAAAGCCTCCTTCTGCAGCAGGAGAAGAACAGTCCCAGACACCTCCTCCTGTGCCACTGGCACGCCATGCAACCCCGAGCCTTTTTGGAGTTGCTTTCAGCTCTTGCAGCCCTGCTGTTCACACTTCTTTTGGCTTTTTATGAAATCCTTCTTGCCCTATTTCTCTAGGTTTCTCAGAGTGCGAGACCACTGTGTAGATTAGAGCAAGCTTTCGCATTTCAAACTTTTGTTTAAGCAAAGGTCTTTGTGGATTTCTATTTCAAATGTGCTTCTGGGACACGGATATATTCTGAGCATCACTGATCTCAGGAATCCTGGCCAGTTTGGGATATTTAATCAACTTCTGTGTCCCTCCCTTACACCCCAGTGGCTCTAGTTCATCTCTCCCATCCCGGGTGATCTCAGCCTCCGCAGTATTTACTGTCACTTCTCCTTTCCATGGGTCTTCTGTCTGCATTATTACCTCTGGCTGCCTCCCAAGTGCCCTGGGTCTCCCCCTGAGGAGGGCTGAGCTCTCTTCCACATTTCTGGCTGACTGAGAGCAATGCATGGGGATGTGAACCGGGTAAGTAGGGAAAATTGGGGGAGGAAAGACAGATAGGTTGAAAGGTCTAAAGACATAATCTGTAAATTTATAGCAGTTGCACACCTCTTGAAAAAGAAAAGTTCCTCACTTCAGGCTGTATATGGTACAGTTCAGACTTTAAAATATTTGTGCTCTTTTGAGAAAGTCAGAGAGATCTGCTGCAGGGCAACTGGAAACCTTCCCTGGTCAACCTCCTTTGCCATACAACTAGACAGCACCTTAATATCTGTGTGACCCTCTGCCCTCTCAACTGAAATCAGCTAGCTGGTTCAAAACCCACAGGAGAAATGGTGGAGAAAACTTGCACCACACCTATGTAAAATAAAGCCAACAATGTAGCTGTCAGTGCCCTCTCCCAGCATTCATGGTGGGAAGTGAGACGATTCAGGAACATTGCCCTGGGCTGCCAGAGCACAAGCTTGAAACCACAGCTGCACCTCACCACAACAGGCTCTCAGAGCTGCCAAAACATATAACACAAATTTCATACCTGGCCTGAAGAATGGAGACACACTGGGTCATCTCCACCCTCACCCCTGGGACTCCTGCTGCCCAGGGCCCCACACCTCTCCTTGGCTTGTCCTACCCACCAAGGTCACAGCAGCCCCCACGTGTCCTCCCTGCTCCTGCATCCCTCACATGTGTGGTCTCCCCATCCCAATCCTCCTCAGCAACTGCACCCATCTACAGGCTGACCTGAGCCCCTGATCTCCCCTTTCTGCCTTCTACATTAGCCCAGACTGCTGTATTCTCTCCTGCACGCACACACAGACTCTTACATTTCCTTCCTCCATTCTTCTGTCTCTGAAGTGAGACAATTTTAATGTTTTTATGTTAATTGCTTTTGAATAACAGCCTTTCTGGAAAACAAAAGGTTTCCAAGAGTACTGGTTTCTTTGGAAACATTCCCATGGCCAACTACAAGCTGAAATAATAACAATAATAGGAAAATTTCCACATAAATATAGAAGACTCCTTTTCAACAACTGGTGAAAAAGTTGTGGGGTTCTCTTTGGTTGTTTGGGGTTTGGTTTGGTTTTTTTGACATTTTTCAGGCCAGTTTTCCTCTCTAGCCTGCCAATCCCCCACTCCTGCCAGCAGAAAGGCATGAAGCAGAGCCTTGCCACAGTCTGCTTCAAGACATGGAGAAGCAGTGACCCTGTTTACCAAGAGCACCCTCAGTGCGTACGAGCGAGGAGCTGCATGGAAAGGCTGCCTTCCTTGGCTGGCATTCCTCTGTTGTTAAAGAGCACAGGAAATGATGAACGTTTCTAAACCAGAAAAATGTGCAAGCAAGCTTCGGCTAACCACAACAAACTAAAGCACACGGCAAGAATCACAAGACTTACGGCAGAAGGGAAAAAGCTGATGACTTTTGATTCATGGACTGTTAAAGGTTATGATGCTGCCATGTAGAATTATGGAAGTTAAACCACAGCTTTAAACACTAAGCAGGTAGCTGCTTCAGCAAATAAACCCAGGGTTCTCTCTTTTTCATATATTTGTATGTGAGGTGGTGGTAAATTTGGGCTGGTCTCAAAGAGGGAGTGACACTTTTGGGGTGAGTGAAAGGGGTTCTGAGGGCCAACTCACATGCAGAGCAGTACAACCCCTAGTTCACTTGCCTGGAACAAAGCCATTTGAAGTAGAAGCCTGCTAAAATCTGTCATAATCTGGCTCCCATGTCCCTACCTTCTGGAGTTTTCTAATGTCCCCTTCCACCTTTAGAAACTGAAGATCCAATGATAGTATATGGCAGTGGCACAAACTGAGCCAACAGCTACCTCACAGCCAGCGTGAGTGGATGAAAGACTAACAACCATATAGATGCAATCCTACCTCTGCCTTTTGCTCTGATAGTCACAAACTCAAAGATTTTCCTCTCCATTCATTCTTCTCAGCTTGTCCTGTCATCCTCTGTTATGCTCCAGTTTCACAGGCTTCTTAAAAAAAGAGAAAATCATTTAAAAGGTGCTGTAAAGGAAGGCATACTTTCTACACTATCTCATTTCAGTGTAGGATTTTTCTAACAGCATGCACATAATGTTTGTTAACTACTAAAATATCACAAAAAGTACCACCATCTCATATGTTGAATTGGCAGAAGGAGAGGAAAAGCAAATCAAAACCTAGCTTCCACCAGTGACTGGCACGCTTAGGGACTTGGCAAAGAAAGCTACTGCTGAACCATTTTCTGCCAGCACAGAGATTTCCCCTGTGGTGGCACTGGCACGGCTGTGCCTGGGGAAGTCTGCACATGGGGCTGTCGGCAAAGAGAGGGCACAGGGAAGGAGGTTTTGCTCATGGGCCCACTTTCATACCAGTGAACCCTGTGACATACATAGGGTGGAAGAAGGTAAAACAGAAGAGCACGGTGGGACTTGGTACCTTACAAATCTTTACCTTCTGACAGGGCTGAAGGGATTCACAAAGGTTTCCCAGCACACTGCCCTACAAAGGGGTGCTGGGAAAAATGTTTCTGGAGTCCTTCACCCAACTTTTCTCATGACCGATTTTTTGAAATCACAGAGGGCATAAAGAGAGAAGACAGGAGTCCAAACTAACCTCAAGAGGAAAAAAAGTAAAGGAGTACTTGCAAATTGGAAGAAAAAGAACCCCAGAAGACAGCAGCTGTTACAAAATAAGCCCAAAAGGCTGCAGGTGCTCGTTTCCTCCAGGTTTTAAGCAACAATTTGCAGCAAGGCTGCTGCAGCTTGCAGGAGACCTTAGAGCTAGGCAGGGACCATCAGCTAATCTTAGCTATACCTACTAGCTTGAGCACAAAAACTACAGTATATGTTTTTACTCCTTTCAAAAAATATTTTTTGTTTTCAGTGATAGCCTTGGTCTGCCTACTAAGTAAAACTTTCATGAAGTCTTTGAAGCTGACTATCTTAATTCCACCTGTAGTGGTAAAATAGCTTTCATTGTAAGCCAAGTGAAAGTATGGTTACTAAAAGAGGATCCATACAAACAGTATTTTGAGTCTGAGCCAGTTATTAGAAAGGAGTTTCCATTTCCTTAGACATGCAGTGCTTGAACTGTGTTAAAAAGGAGACAAACAGCTTGCTATGAGCCTGTGATGCTTGTTTGATACCCACTGCCTGTGCATGCATACAGAGTTAAGCTGCTGAAAGGATGGTAAGACACAGAAGGATCACAGCAGCTACTGCCTGGAACTGTGTTATTTCAGATCAGGCCCTGTTCTCTTCTAATACGTGGAGTGTGCATCCAAAAGCTGCCTCTAAAAGCCCTCAGTAAAAAATTCCTCGCCCATATCCACTGATGTATGTAGCCTCTGCTTATTCCAGTAGAGCTGGGCACGAATGGGCAGCCAGATGTGCCATAGACCCTGGTACTAGTATTGCAGCAGACCATTTACACAGACACCAGAGTTCCTATTCCCAAAGGTACTCAGGCATTTTGTACATGCTGCAGTCACAGCTTTTGAACTGCTGTGGGCCCCTAGTCCTGTAGTGGCTTTCTCCTTTCAGGGTTCCCAGCAAACAGGGGGATGGTATCAATGTATATCTTCATTTTATGTCTCAGACTATCATGTGGAGTAAAGTAAATCCCCAAGGTATGCAACAGGTAAGTGAAAGTTGGAAGGAAGAGTCAACTGAGAAGACAAATATTGGTGAGCCTGAGGTTATGAGCCTACGGCTGCTGAGTGAAAAACATTTACTCATTCAGAGATGGGAAAATAAACAGAAAAATCAATATGCTGTCCCTCTATGCTGCACATATACAGGTGAAAATAATTAAAGTGCATCTCACTCCCTGTCGTGCAGATGTAACAAAGCATAAATGTACTGTGCTCCTCTACGAGTCTGGAGGCACGGAGGAGGGACAAATTAATGTCAGACACTGAAATGGGTGAAGTAGCCCCTTTGGCTTTGCAAACTAGCATGAAGAAGTGTGAGACAACCACCAGCTGTGTGTAAGCACCACCACGGAGCACAGTCTGCCTCTTGGCTGAGCCAGGGTCCAACATCAAGAGAGCACAGAGGGACAGGCTGCTCCTGCAAAGGGGTCTGCACAGTGGCAAAGTATGCCCACTGCAAGGCAGGAAAATGTGGAAAGCGGTGATCACGCCTAAAGTCGTGTAAAGATCAACAGCAGAGAGGGAATTCAGTGTAATGATCTTCATCACGGGAGTATTTTGCTTTTAATCTCCCCTGCTTGCCAAGAGAAGCTATAACCATCTTAAGTTATTTCAACTGGGGTTGTCTAGATGCTGTCAGAAAACTGAAGTTCTTGCAATTGAGGGATAAAGAGATTTTATGCAGAAAAAGCTGGCACTTCAAAATTTTTCAAAACTAAATTCAGGGATCAAGCAAGAAAGTCTTTAAAGCTGCTGCTGATGCAGATTTTGTGTAAAGAACAACTGCTTTTCCCTCAGCAGCAGAAAGGTGAAATGGCATTCTCCGCTCTCAGTGTGCTGAAAGCAGCTATGGGCTAAAACCTGTCAATTCCTACTCAGTTTAAAAAAGAACCAATGCAAAAATGTGTTGGATGACACACATGCACACACAAAAAAAATGTTGGCAATGCTTTTTACTAATAACTATTATATACAGCAAATAATGAATGCACAGCTAAGACTCTGTTACTGAATTGTCTTAGTGGTAACACCACCATCTTTCCTTTATGTTTCTTTTCTTTTTCTTTGTTGCCCTTCGTCATTGCACTGTACAGGCAGCACCAAGCTCCCCGCAGCAGTGACTGCACCTGGCAGTGCATGAGGTCTAGCCCGCTGGAGGGCCCGTGTAAACACAAAAAGGGATTGTGTCAATCCTTCATGCAGATTACTTTGTTTGGGACATCCACACAACAGTATTTTATTAACTGTTTGTTACAGACAACTTGAAGAGTGCCACAGTGCATATAACCCTGACCAGCTCTCCTGCACACTCAAATGCAGAAAGTGTGGAGTGTTGTATGTGGTGTCCACTGCACACAGTTACGTTATTGTAGCTGAACTGGAAATCAATCCTTTATTGACCTGGGGAAAACCCAAATCTTTTCCATGACACACCTGAATGGTGTTCCACCTGTGTGCTATATATGTACATTGATGTTTAATTTACTGCACTTTGACTTAGTATCACCAGCATTCACGTATTGCAAACAGGAAAACTGAGGCAGGAACTTTGGAAACTTCTTTTATCTCATGGATTTAAAAAAAAAAATACTTAAACAGCACATCAGTTACTGCACTGAACAATAGACTAATAAATTCTAGTATTGCATATGCTATATAGTAAAAGTTAACAATCCCTTCTTATTTAGATTAAGTGTCTTCTCTCACAAAGCACACCCTGAAGGACTCAGCAACAATATTTTTATATTCTATCTAGGTACTTATATGGCTCCCATCACTGCTGTACCTGCTTTTATGGTAGCTGTGAAATACAGAGCCATAGAATCTAATACGGAATCAGAACCAGGAAACATTGTTTGTCCAACTACTATATAAGCCAACAAAGGAAACAAAACAAGAATCACAATGAGCTTCAAGCTCTTTTTATGATGTTGAATCACTCAACTTCTAATTTATTGATCACAAATTGCTATTGTTAAGATTAAGTATGAGCATCACCTGAAAGCAAGCCACCACTTCTCAAGAGACAGAGGAGGGAAGAGTGTGGTTCCCATTTCTTCTCTTATGAAACCCTCAAAAGAGAGAATATTTGTCTTGCCGACAACAATCAATTGGTATGACTGACTCTTAACTTCACTTCTGTAAGAAAACAGGAAAGAAGAAATGAGAAGCCTCACAATAAAGTAAATGCACATACATCCCATCTGTTATGACCTGCCTCTTAGAACAAAAGGGTATTATCTCCTCAGGGAAGACCCACTTCATTTTGGTCCCACAGTCATTAGCATCTTCACCACATAAATACAAGAGACAGCATTGGGCATTGTTTTGCGCTCTCTGCAGTGATATGATTGATGGTACAAGACAGTTTACTGTGGAAGAATCAAGACTGTGAGAACATAAAGCTTTCATACGCCTTTTTTTTTTCTTGTGAACATGGCTTACTTTTAGTAATGAACATGCTCAGGTATTTTGATCTCAGACAGAAGCAGGAGCAGGATTTTTACTTCTGAAGAAAGAACCATTTGAGTGGACAGGCTGAAGCAGCCAATGCCCAGGGCTGATGTGTAGGACTGCTGGCAGCGGCAACACAGCACACAGTGACCTGCTACTGAGAGTGGAGGCACACCCGGATCCCATGTTGGGAGACTAGTGTGCAACAGGACAAGTACCCTCAAAGCTGAGGACAAACTGAATGAGAGGTAAAGCAGGCTGGTGTTCAGAAAGACATCCTTTGGGAATAGGGAGGTGCAGGGAGCAGTATGTGCAAGAGGGAGAGAGTTTAGGTAGAATATGGACATGATACAAAATCAGCTTAGGAACACCCTGAATGCCTAGAGGAGAACAGCTGCCATGCATATGGACATGTATTAAGACTACTCCCCCCATGAAAATTTCCCCAGGAACCTCTACAGCAGGAAGACTGTTGCTGGCAACTGTCTTACCAGTAGGTCAGTGGAAATGCAGGATGTTCCCCTTCCAGTTGCATCTCACTCAGCTACAGATGAGTCCCACAACCAATATAACTTTGTCAGGGACCTGCTTAAGCTTTCATGAGAGCCTCAGACAAACTCTCAGTCTGCAAGTCATGAGAAGTCTAGACAGCAAGACAGCAAAAGAGCCACCCACCAGAGAAAACGTGAGGTCTTGGCCAGGAAGTGCTTAGCAGGCAGCATCACGGCTGGCCAGAAACGTCTGCACAAGCAAATGGCGGGGCTTGAGACAGAAACAGCATTTGTGAAGTCAGTGTTGGGTTTAGGTCACTATTTCAGACAAGAAATCTCTCATATGCTGTAGTGAGGTCTAGGGCAACCAGCCAGTACAAGAAATTTGCATTACTTGATTAAAATAAAGGCCAGAACCTTCTTAGTTCGTTCATGGAAAAAGAGGTGTTTCTTCACAGAAAAGACATCTCTCTGAGCTTGCCACTTCAAAGCCATAGAAGTGACACAGGGAGAACACCTGCGGTGGTGTCTGTTCTCTGTTTCTGAGTCAGGGGCAGAGGGAAAGAGAAAGGATTGCCAGATGTCATTTTGAAAGCAGCTTTTCTGTGTCTGGTGTTACCAAACATATAGGGTTTCAGGCACCCTTGGATGTAGGTGATGCCTGTGCTGACAGATCTCGTTGAAGGGTGAAGCCAGGGAAGGAGTCACAGTTGCTGCAGCACCTAGGACTGCCCAGAATCAAGCACTTGGGGTAGGGAAGCATGTCAGAAGAGGTCCAGACCCACTGTGGCTGTAATGGTTCCTCATCTAAGGAACTAAGTCTCATCTCTGCTCCAGAGCTAAACCTAGGTTAAACCTAGAAGGGTTAAACCTAGAAACATCCCTGCACAAGCAAGGTGGCAGTGCACACAGTTTACACAGGCCCATAACTTCTTCACCATTAATGCTTGCTATTCTTGAGCTTGTTTTTAAGGGTGCATTGCAGCACCCCAGGTAGATGTAGATCTGGCTTCCTCCAACTGTGTAGGACAGTGTGTGCTCACTCTGTTTACCACGCAGCTGCTGGGTTGGTGCAACAGGGAAGGAGGAACTGAGGAATTACATCTTCATTGCAAGGTGACTGCATGTGTTGAGAAGGGAGCACACAGGGTTAGCGCCGTGGGGCATCAGGGTCTCTGGAGCAGGTAAGGTGTGGGTCATCATTTCTAGACAGGAGCCTGTTTCAGCAGCAGTGATCCATGAGCTCCCTCCCGCCCCTCGCTCGGTCTGGTAGCTCTCTCAGCCATGACAACTATGAACAGTCTTTTTCTGACCTCAGGTCTCAGCCTAAGTGACAAAGAGCATCAGGTGACAGAAGTACTTACTTCTTCCAGGCCACAGGTCAGAAGGAAGAAATTAAGTAGAAGTCCTGGGTCTCTCTCCTAACATCTGATGCCAGCTCCTCTCCTCCCTGGAGAATTCAGGGAGGAAAAAAAAAAAAAATCAAAATAGTCTGGCTAAGCCTGTGTGTCTTTTTACCACAAACACCTTCTGTTCTGGCCTATGCAGTTGCTTTCACAGCTGGAAAGGGAATATTTTTTTGCCTTAAATAAAAAGAAAAAAATGGCTGGACTCTTTTCTGTGTGCTCTGGGGAGCATCAGGAAGCCACATGAAACTAAAATGCTCTCTATCACACCGCTGGCGCCTTTCCACAGCTCCCTGGGTGTCACTGCGAATTAAGTTATGTTGGCTACACTTACAATTTTTTGCTGAACATAACTCATCAAAGGTAAACACATGGAAAAACCTCTGGCTTTGGTAGCAATTAACAGAGACGTCCTGATGACGAAACCACATGTTCCCTCAGGGCTGGCCGTAGGAGTTCTGCATTAACATGCCTGCACCGAATTTTGAAGTGACCCTCAAAAGACACTTTCTACTGCCTGCCTCAAAGGCTGGATGAGGAGATCTAGGGGGAAGCTAAAACCTGTTACAACAGAGATTCTGCTTTAACAGCAGGAGATAGCAGGCTCAGACCCCATGCAAGGACTAGGTACAGGCAGTAGAGAACAGAAAGTGGGTGCTCATTCTCTATAAAACAGGCCTCAGCTACTGAACATTTCCCGTGATGTTCTCCCAGCAGAGCAGCTAATCCCTCCAGCAACCTGGGTGACCAGCACAGTCTTTCCAGCCAGCTCTTCCCATACACAGCCCAGCCCCTTAGTCTGCCTTCCTTCAGAGGCACTGCGCAGGGGCCAGAAAAGTTTGTCTGAGTTGTTTTCCTTCAACACAGACTTCCCT
Organism: Athene noctua; assembly: GCF_965140245.1. Taxonomy (NCBI): domain Eukaryota; kingdom Metazoa; phylum Chordata; class Aves; order Strigiformes; family Strigidae; genus Athene; species Athene noctua. The sequence continues at coordinate 72,991,059 of NC_134038.1, read as the reverse complement.
GCATGGCAGTAACTTGCTCTCAGGCCATAAGCCACCCAGGCACAGGAGCAGCCTGGGTGAGAGCATGCATAGGACCCTGTTGCAAGGACTAAACATTGCACAGAGTGTCTCCGAAGGAATTGTGTGGCTTGTTCCTGAGGGAAGGGGAGGAGGGGAGAGATGTGGCTGTGGCTGCTCTCTCTCTCTATGTGAGGGTGGAGATTCAGAGTTGGTTTCCTTCCCCATGCAGATGAGTGGATAGGGGTGGTTAACGTGGCTTGCATTAAGAGAGGGCTGGAGGACTCAGCACCTTACATTTTTTCCTTGTTTCCACTCCTCCATTTTTAAGAGAAGTGTTTAATGTACTGAGGCTGACCCCAACCTTATACCAGTAAAACTTAGACTTCATTGACGTGCATTTCTATTTATACTGGAAGAAGAAAAAACAGAATCAGTTTCTACCCATAGCAGCACCACAAAGAAGAGAGGGAAAAGGACTGTGCATGCTATAAGGCTAAGTTGTCATAGCAGCATAATTAGATTTGAGTCTACTTTGTACGAAAGCAGACTGCCAGAACCTCATTTTGGAGGGAGAATCACTGTCAGGAGAAAAAGGGAGCGCTGCGTTGCTCTGTCTAAATTGCATTAGACAGCAAACAGCAAACTGGATCTGCATTTCCCTGCAAATGAGCCTCCTTGTATGAAACCAGCCAGGCCATTTTCATTTGTTGTGAATTCAGAAAGAGATCACATGAAACACTTCTTCACAGAATTTGAGGAAACTATATCAAATTGTAAACAACCTATTCATTATAGATGCAAACAGCGTTTTCTGGAGATTACATTTTCACTGAATTAAAATTTAAACAATGATGAATTGGTTAGGTCGCTTTCCTGTTGTATAAGTAATTTCAGTAATCATGTAAATACGGCTTCATCAACCATCAGTATACAATCCCTTGTAGATGCACTGATTGTATAAAAAAACCTGGGCAGATTATCCAGAAAAAGACAAATCAAAACAAAATGCACCTTAGTTTCTTATTCTCTAATATGCACCAGGCTAGCTGCTCAGTTCAGGTTTTCATGGCTTATCTCAGACATTTCTCGTGGATGCCCTCTCTGGGAATTCTGTACACTGCTTTCCCCCTTGGCAAACTATCTTGAGGAGAGATACTTTCCCATTGTGATGTGTCCATATTCACACACCACATTTACAGTGTCTCATAGCCATTAGCAATCTACCTTTCCTCCACATACCTAAAACAAGCATCTCAAAACCCTCTGGCAGTGGCTGCTGGGGTGGAGGTTGCAGGCAGTGCTGCTTCTCTTTGGAGAACCTCACAACCTCCTGCACCTGGGAGTAACCCTGAGTCAGCAGGGCAGGACAATGGAGACTTGCTGCTATCAGGGCAATTTATTTCAACAACTTTATGCAAGTTTATATTTTGTATTACTAATTTGTAAATTGATTTTTATAAAGAAATAGACAATAAGAAATGCAAAAAATAAATCATGAACGTTGTCCAGACGGCACAGGATTGCTAAGCAGAAATAGGCAGACACAATTTCTGGAACAACCTGGAGCAGCTACAGGACAAGGCAAAATCATACAAAGTTTTCGGTTGGTCAGAGAAGTAAAATAGGAAGACAGTGTCAGCAGGAAAGCAGAGAGAATATATATGCTAACAGAGCATTTATTATAGCTAACCAAAACTTTCAGCTAGAGTAAAATAAAACTCAGTAAACATTTTTTTTCCCCTTCATTTGACATTCTTTTTCAGAATATAAGGACTTTTTTTTTGGTTGATAGTTTGAGAAGTCTACGTTTTCGCTTGTGAGTAAAATCTTTATCATGAGAAAAGATGTAATTGATGTGGTGTCTGAAAACAGCACCTATCATATACTGAAATAATATTTCTGAATCATAAGCAGCTTCATTCATCTCCAGAAGACATTCACACTGAAGTTACACTGTGACCATCTGAGTGTCAACATCATTAAATATTTTGCAGCTCACATTGAAGAAAGAAGTTTCCTACCAATCTTTCTTCCTCTATTGATGGCTGTAGCAATATTTCTGAACAGTCAATATTGTCTGTGCTAAATTTTATTTTCCTGCTACAGGGAAACACTAGATAAAAAGAAAATGCTATTAGTTATCTCTGAATTTTACCAGTCTGGGAAAATACTCTCTCATAGACAGATTTCCTGTAAGATCCTGACATACTTTTCAGCTAAACACTCATGTTATAATACATCTTAGGGGCTCCTACTTTGTTATTCATGTAATGTATAACCATTAACATTATCTACCTCTGAGTTAAATGGTCTTTTCTTCTTAGGAGTGACATTCAAAAAAACCAAACCACCTTTAAAAGCCAAGCCTTAGCTCTATCTTTTCTGTTGTTGTTTCTTGTTTTTTCAAAACATGAAGCTGGAGCTTCCAGATTGTTAGGTTGGATGTTGTGCTGGGGTGGAGTAGGTTGACATTAAGCGGACCACACTAACAGCCAGCATAGCTGCCAAAAGAAGGCGAGACCTAGTTTTCAGCCATTCAGTTCTTTTTTCAAAAATACTGCAAGTCCAAGCTCCTCACAAGGGCTGATGGAAACCTCGGGAGGTCCTCAGAGCACCAAGGGTGTGAGGAGACCCCGTGGGCAGCACCCACATGTCTGCTGCCCAGTGCTGCCCCGTGGAACACTGGGGACAGAGCGGAGGTGGTGGCACTACATGCGACCTTAACACCAGACAAACTCCTCTCTAGATGAAAGCATTTGCTCCTATTCCTTCCTTCTGTTTTCAAAACCTTTCTCTGATCGTGTTCTCTCTCTCTCCTATCTGTTTTGCAGCTGAAGAGAGCACACTGAAACCAACAGCTGTGTGCCCTAGCAAGAAAGAGCAGCCCCCTCCTCACAGCCAGAGACAGCAGAAAAGCCACTGGCTGGCCACAGCCGGAAGCCATGGCACAGCCTCTTCTCTCACAGCAGTCCTAGTACCTCTAATTCTGCAAGCCCACAGCTGCGAGTCCCAGGTGGTGACACGGAGACCAGGCGGTGTCATTTAGCAATCATAATTGAGATCACCACCTCTCTGTTCATATCCACAGTTTCTCTGAAGACCTCACGTCTGAGCGTGTAACTATTATTGGATCTCTCAACGAGATCTGTGTCTGATCACAGAACTGCTCTGGGAGAGTCCCCTCTCATCCTGGGATGAGCCTGAGCTGTTGCAATGCCCTACTTTCTCCCCTAGCCTAGATCTGCTTCTAGCTCCAAGGACACAGCTCAACACACATGGCTTCAGGTTCACTTTGTCCTTTTCTCTAATGATCTCTTTCTTGCCCCTGCACTGTGTTCTGTCTGTAAGTGTATTTTCTCAGCAGTTTGGCACATCAGATTAGGAAAATGGTTCAGCTGGGAGAAAAACACAAGTGTGTTTTCCTGATTATTTTTCAGCTGGATCAGTTTTCCACCTTGGTCCACTTGGATGGCAACAGAAATACTTCTGCTAGTATTAGCAGAGGGGTACTCTAGGGACAGGATCAAGCAGCTGCAGGCCAGCAATTCGTTTAGAGACAGATCAGCTCCTTGAACCAGATCTCAGGATGCCCATTTCTGCACCAGTGCCTGCACAATGGAGGAAGCAGGAATACAAGAGGGGGGAAGAGGGCATGGCCAACAGCCTCGGCTTGGATTGATTTAATCAAACCAGCTTCAATTACTAAGAACAAAAAAGAGACTTACCAGTTGCTTAGATTTGTTCTATTTTCCAGAAAAATCACTTAAAAAGGTTGGGTAGCAGGACACCCTCCAATGAACATGAATTTATAAACTTTTTGTGGGTTTTTCTGCTGCTGCTTTGTCAGATTTGATAAATATCCCAAGGCTTGCCTACCTTTTCCATTTACATCACCTGGTGTAACAGAAGATGCTATACCTACATCCAAAGGTGGTATCTGTGTTACTGTTCACACTGATAAAAGACACAGCGAGCCCAGCTATGCCTGTGAGCAGAAAGGCAATTCCTGGCTTAAGGGACTTGGGATCTAAACAGACTGGGAGAGAGGAGGTCAGGAAAATTATGTTGGATATTGGACTCCAGAGAGCAGCAACAACAATTAAAGTTATAACTGAAAACTGGCCAGAGTACCATCCAAAGCTGTAATTGCTCATCTTTTGGCTAGTTTAATGACAGGTTTGACAGACAGAGAGGTGCTGCCTAGTGCAGCTTTAGCTAAATGCACTATGTTAGGGCTAACTACAGTGTCCTACTGCAACAGCACGTGACTCCCATCATGGAAATGGCAGCCACCAAACACAGCAGCCTCCCAAACATCAGTCATTAGCAGGTCTCAAACAGGGAGAAACGAATGGAGAAATGGCCATTCTTCCAGAGCTTTCTTAGACCCCCAGAGAAAACTGATCCTTATTTGTCACAATCTGAACTGGATCTTGAAATAACTAAAATATACCCAGTTTACCAAATGACCTCTATTAATGTAGCTAATTCTGAGCCTCATGGGTTTTTCCAAGTCAAACACACTCCAACATCTGCTCACAATAAAAGCAGATGACAGTGCTTCTACACATACAGTGCAAGCTGAATCCCCATTAAAATAAAAGCACCTCCCTGTCCATTAAATAGTGTAACTTTTCACTTGCTTGATACATGCATCAGTAGATGTAACTTGGAGGGTTTGGGATCTGAAGCAAAACAGTCTAAAGATGATCTTTTAATAGCCTGTGCTATTATAAGAGGCACAGCAGCCAAGAGCCCCAAAGCACTCGGGTAGGTATCGCTGGATGGAAAAACGTGCCCTGATCCACAGCAGACAAACCCACACAGCGGCGAGGGAGGTTTCAAGTGCTGTGAGTCGTACAGGGAGCATAGTTATTACCAGCCAGCTCCAGCCTGCCTGATGACGAGTTAACATGCATTTTCCCGGTGCTGTCAAAGCCTTTGTCACCGTAATAGCCCGTTTCCTTTTTTTGTTAATATCTCTGTCAAGAGAATGAAGCAGCAGAATTGAAAGTGCCATGGTGTGTGATAGCACCGTTCTGCTCAGGCTGCGCTGGCAGCCTGCTGTGTTTTGATTAACTGGATGTTCCTCTAAAATTTGTATGAAATTATTTTTTTCGTGGAAGCGTGGGGTGATGAAGGAGGAAGGCCAGGCCAAGACAGAGCTGAGACCGGCTGCCTGGTCGCTGGGAGCAGGCAGGGCCACTCAGGCTGCAGCCACTTGCGTCCCCTCCTGCTGCCTTGCCCGTGACCTGGGCTCTGGCAAGGAGAAACTGCTCTTGTCCTCACAAGTCACTTCGAGTTTCTGCTCAACTCTCCCAAGAAGAGCCTGTCAATAAATATAAATTATTCCCTGAGATATGTGAAAGGTAATTTGGAATGAAACCCAGAAGCCTTGAAGTTTTCCAAAATCTTTAGATACCTGGCACGCAAATGTAGTATATCAGCCTGTACATAGCACCGCTGTCACCCCCACCACACATGAGCCCCACAGTAGAGCGGGGAGGTTGTGCTGACTTTCAGCCTTGTCCTGCGAATTTCACCAGTGACGCCGGGCCTCGCTGAGGTCAGCACGATGCTGTTTGCATGGTGTGCCTCTCTTCTGCCCCTTCTGCCAGTCGGGCCAGAAAGCGTTTTACTAGTGGGGGTCTTCGATCTTGCATGTCTGGGCTATATGCAGCACAAACCAAAAGAAAGCTACTTCATTTTGTCTTCTCTTGATCCTTGTAACTGAATGGGACAAAACTGATGAACTAGGGAACTTCACCTCTCTGGAAACGGGGATCCAGAATCAGGGATCCCATTTCCAAGATTAAGCACAGTTCATAGCAAGGTGTAATGGATCTAAATATCTGCTGTAGAAACTGCTGGCATATCACACCCTATGTTACTTGCTGCAGCTCCAAGAAGTGGACAGAATAATCTAAACTGTACTATTTTCATTCTGATTTAGCACCAGTGCCAATGACACAGAATGTAAGGTAGCCAGGACTCGGTCATTCCTTTTGTGGATCTCTGTTTTTACTGCTTACCTAAAGTTGCAGAGTGCTGTGTTTTCCACTCAGAATTCATTAGTAAAATAGTTCTGGCAAGTGCAACATCCATATCATTCTTCTTGACTTACATCTACAGACTTTTGTAACACCATTGCTCTGCAATCAGTTGCAAGCTGGTATGACATCAACTTTCCCATCACATACAAACTCAAGCTCATAAACTTTTTACAAATTGTTTCAAAGTTTTTCAAATGAGTTTGACTTTTCAGTCTGTATTCTTATTACAAACCTTTCAAAATATTTTATGTATTAATGAAGAAATTTGTAATGTCTTTGTGATGACACCTCCCTCCCTATTCTTTTCTCCCTTCCCCTTACATATTATACATGCTTGGTAGACTTTATGTGCTCCAGCAGCTTTGTGACACATATAAAGAGTTTGAGGTATGGGTTTTTCTTTGGTAACCCAAAGAACTATATAAATTAATTTAAAGAAATGGAGAGGATTGAAGAGACACAATTGAAACCTGATGTCTGACTACCCCAAGAAAGTGTGTCACTCTACTTAGGCAACTCCCAGTCCAGTATGGACAGTCCTCCTGCACCCTTTCCCATGCAGAGGACTCTGAACGCTGAATGTGGCTTAGACCTCTACAACTTACCATAAGAGTGCAAATTTCTTTAGCCACCAACTCCCTTTTTATTACCTAATGCAATTCAAAGGAAAGCGCTTCTGCAAAAAAGTTAATGTCCTAAAGCAGACATTGCAAGTTGTTGCACTGTATGAGGTCTGACTACTGCTAACTTACATTAAACTCACTGAGAGCTGGTTTTGATTTCCTTTTGGGTTTTTTGTGTTGTTGTTTTTATGTTTTGTTTTGTTTGTTGGTTTTTTTTTTTAACAGACAACAAATACTGGCATGGAAGGGAAAAGCAGGATGCCATTTATATGACACATTGTACTATAAGGACTTTTACCAGAATATTGAGACATATTCTTTCACTGCCTAGTGAAAGAATGTGCCTGGAAATCCAACCATTTCTTAGTCAGATAATACCAGACATTTATCTGAATATTTACTGTAATACTTGCAAACCACAGTTTCTTACTAAAGATCAAGTGAACAAAGAAATGGGAAATGTGTTGAACAAGACTACAATGTAAAAATAACACAAATAGCACATCTAGAAGAGACATGAACCGTGGGTATTTCAAAAATGAAATATGACAAATAAAACATAGGAAATGAGGGCTTGCAAATATTAAATGCAACAGAGGTAGACCAGAAGAAAAAGAAAGGTTTACAAGCAAGGGGCTGTTTTTGCTTTTCAAAACACCGGATAATGGTGATGGATAAGAGGAAACTAAAAAAAAAAAAAAAAAAAAAAAGGAAAAGATGTGGGAAAATGACGGAGGAAGTTTTGCAAGAGGAAACTGCCTTGGCAGGCAAGGTGGATAGGATAACGGGCTTATATGAAATATAATAGTTAACTGCCATAAGGCATCCACCACTCACAGCCAAAAGCAGCAAACTGTCATGGCTGGGCTAGAGCACACGAGTGAGTATTTTGGGTCACAGCAGGAAACACCACACATTATATTTTGTTAGGCTGCTGCAGTGTTTTGCAAACATGGGGGGAGGGAGGTTTTGTAGATAGGAAAAGACAAGGCAGGTTGTTTCATTTGTTTATATTAAAAATAAATAGCTTTTGAAAATATGACCGAGTCAGTAAAGAGTATGAAACACAATCCTCAATTTGTTATGAGCAAGTAAGAAGTGGAGAGAGGAAAAATCCATGCAACAAACGCACACAATAGCTTTCAAAATCCTACTCAGTCCACAGAAGTGCTTTCAAGAGATCATGCTGGTATTGTTCTAAGAAGAATGGCTTGCTTCAAAGTCCAGCAAAAATAGGCAGGTTTTTATAAAAGAAGCAATGGCCCCTGCTCAAGACCAGACACAAGCACACACCCCAGGAAGAAACACTGCGTAGTGTAGTGCCAAAGGAATTCACTAGTAGGAAATCTCTGGCAGTGCAATCATGTCACCAAATAAAAAAACCAGAACACACCTAGGGACTGCACAGCCCTTTCAACTACCCACTCCCTGGCCTTAAACTTTGTATTGGTTTAAGAGCGTAAGTTATTTCTTCTGATATCACCATAGTTTTTTCTGATCTCAAAGGGTTACTCTGTCCGACCTCTAAGTGGCAGAGCTGTGATAATCTCAGGATATAAGCAAGGTAAAACTCAGAGAGAGAGATAATATCTTTTATTAGTCTAATCGGCAGAGCTGAAGAAACCTGCCAAGTATGGACAGAGCCTACATTCATTAGAAGCAGATACAGTGATTTCTAGATTTGTGTGCTGCAGGAATGCTGAGACTGCAGTTTTTATGGGTCACAGGCAAGCAAGCCAGCTCAAGCATCACACCCAACCTAGTTTATTCCTCGTGGAGCTTTTGCAGCCAAGGTTTGAACAGCTGGATTGCTGCAAATACTAAGCTGGGTAGGTTAAAGCTAACCTGTGTGCTATGCTTTCTGCGAACAGAGACTGGAGCACTTTTGCCACAGAACAGCAGCAGCCTCATGCAGTGACGGTGTCCTATGCAGCAACCCACTGGAACTGCAGTCTAGCGATGCTGGGATGTAGGGGTCCTGCCTGGCCCAGACTCCCCCTGCTCCTGCCCCATGTATCAGCTGGACTGAATCCAGACTGGGGCATGAGTTCACTTTAGCAGGCTGTTTCTCTGAATTCACTCAGCTACTTCAGTTCTATCTGAGCACCCTTCAAAAGCTCTGCAAATGTACTTGGCTCATTTCACAACACCTAGCATTTGCTACCAATATAAAGCTGGAAGTTGAGGTTGCAGTGATCTCTTCTCCCAGAGGATGAGGGTGGTGGAGGCTCTCTAACAGTTACCTCTTAAGATAAAACCATCAAGAAATGAGAACTTACTAGAGGAAGAGAAACCTACATGAACTTCTTATTAGTAGAAGCTTTTGTAAAACTCCAGAGCTAGTTTTTGAGCCAAGACTAAGAGAAATTGCAGCATCTTTTATGTATTTTTCACTTTGAGATGGTGATAATGTAAAAGCTAGGTGTTACAGTCTCCTTATAGTTTCATTATCTGAAGTACACAGACCTTCATCTTTTTAGCATCCTTTGGTGAAAATATATAGTACAAACCTACATATATTTATACATATAAAGTAAAACATATTTCAAGAACAAACACAGGATATTACACAAAGGGATGAGTCCTGAGAGACTTATGACACCAAAGGTTTCTCTGTGTCCTTTGAAGTACCAGCTTTAAGGCACAAATTACTACAACTGCCTTTTTTCTTTAAATTAGAAAGCACAGGCCTTAAGGTATGGCTGCCTGGAACTATCTCTGGTACTCCTAGGAAAACGACTTCTTGCGGGCACACGAATTATGTAGATGAAATCACATCTCTCATATATTAATTTGATGATAGACTTAGGCCAGTATCTTTTTACTAGGATCACATAAAAAATGATGAAGAATTTCCCACAAAAAAGGTCTTTTGAGTAGTGATCATATGTTTGAAAGGAGGAAATGAAAGTGCTCAGTGCTACCAAGCTTCAATTTTAAAAGACTGAATCCTCTGTTTAAGCTTCATTACACCAGTAAATGACTAAATTCTCCTCAGACTATGGGTAGCAACCTGCAGTTTACAGTAGCTAAATCTCACCAACATAACTGCAGTGGAGTAGAAGCAAAAGAGGGGCACACCATGTTCAGAATGATGCATTCACTTTAATTTCAGTTTAAAAAATCTTAGCTCTACTGAGGTCAGACTAGGGAGCAGATGTGTTGGTTGTAACTCTCATTCTGAAGATGATACTGAGAGTGCCCTCCAGAATACGAGCTCATGAAAGAGTGGTTTTGACTCCATAAAGTTTTTTCCCAGCTCACGGAGCTTGTTCTGTAGGTGTTTGGCTATTGATTACTTTTTTCTGTAGTGGAGACAAGGTCAGCTGCAGTCACTCAGAGAGACTTGTAACTTTAACTTTTTGGAAATCCTGGCCTTTGGGGGATATCTGGATGAGCAAATTTTTAAATTTGTAAAAGGTCAAAACCAGAAGTAAGGTCAACCTACCACAAGCATACATATATATAACCCCAGGACAGATAATGTTGGCATTTTTTGATTTTTTTTTCTAATTGATTACCTATTTTATTGCTAGCACTGTAACTCTAGCTGTGCTACTTTAATGGAAGCTAACACTCAAAAAATAATTATGATCCTTCCTCCTTCCTTTTAACATTCTTGTTAATACCTGTTTTTTATATTAAATAATGCAAATTGTTTACTGGAACATCATCATAAATTATAAATTTCAGGCCATGCTTAATTTTAAGACCAAAGAACTATGGAAGGTAAAATGTATGTTTTTAGCTCCACATAAGACTGAGTTCCTGTTTTAAACACGAGAATATGATCTCAACTCCCTCACCACTCCACCACCCCCTGAGGTAGATAGGTGCTTGTATCAGCACCTCATCCTTCAGGGAGTGACACATCACCATTTGTGGTGTTTTAAAAAAGTTGTTTTTCTTGTGGGCTCTTAAAACAACAAGCCATTGCTACTTTTTAAGCAGATTGAAGGAGCAGAGCCTGTGATTATCACTGAGGGTCACAGAGGTCACAAATGAGGTCAATTCTTTCCTTGAAAGCTTTTTCAGAACAACATACTGAAGAGTTTGCATCACAAGGGCTAAGAAAAGCAACTGTGGATTCGCTTTTTCTTATCATCCCTCTTCTTCCTTTCTTGACAGTTTAATGAACAATCAGATGTTCCGTGACTCACAGTCTGTAGTCTTAGTGGCAGTATTCGGAAGCACCTTGTGTGTAGTTTTAAAAGCATGCTTATTTTATTCATTTAAACAAGGTTCATTACTTCTTAATAATTTGAATGAGTTCCAGTGTCCTTACAATAGAGGTTTGGTACCATACCTATCATCAACTGGGGTTTCTCTAAGTAAAATTTTCAGTTTGTTTATTTATAGGGATGGCTGTGTTTAAAAATGTGTAATCCGTGCCGGTGTTGACCTCCCATAACTCACACAAACACAAGTCTTTTAATGTATAATGTGACTTCATTGATGAACATTTACAGAGCAGGAAAAGTGACCTCCAGTCAGGAGGAGGTTGTTCACAATATACTTCTGTCCCTACAATTTTATTTGGTTTAGTCATTAACCAGATCCAGCTGAGCAACTGCTTATCTAGTTTCCAGGTACAAGCATGTACATACATGATCCTTCCATCCACTCTGTTTCTTAGCCTAAAACATGCTAGAAAGTCAATTCCATTAGACTCTCCTCTTCAGTTACATACTCATAGGAAGAACATGTTGAAAAAAAACCAACTTTAATAGGTATCTTTTTAAATGGCTGTTAACTGATAATGCCCGGTTTTGAATTAAGTAAAAAAACTTAATAAATGTCTGTTACTAGTATACCATGCTTAGAAAGAAGCCCTTGTGTTTGTGGTCACCCTCCTGGAGCAGACAGTGTGGCTTTATGATTAGATTAATCTGCTTTCATTCACCGTGGTGGCATTATAGCTATCACTCTAAGCAGCTGCTGCAAACAGTATCTGGAATTGCCGGTTATATGGTGTCTGGAAACAAAACCCCACCCAGGACATCCCTGCCTTGTTGCCCTTACCTATTATCACATCTTTGCAATAGCATTCTACAGCTGACAGAAAATTAAAAGCAGCTATTCTTGCCAGCCTCCCCACTATTTGAAATTAGTCTGAGCTATAAGAACCTGTAACAAACATGAGCTTTCAAATTGTCAAGATGTTGTCGTGTCATTTGCCCTAATAAAAACAGAATGCTTGAAGAAAAGTTTTATTTATAAAGCCCAGGCAGAAGTGGTACAAACAGTGCTGCAGAGCTGTAGGACCCTGAAGCAGAAGCTGTGAGAACCTAGGCAGGCAGCCCATGATCTAGCTAAGCTGTGTTTGAATGCTGCACCAGAAGATGATGGCAAACATCACTTTAATCCATCTGTATGACTTCTCATTTAGCTGCTTATAGCTCCAGCAACACACAGACCAAGCACTCTCTCTTATGCCCTTCTAGCTGTGGTCTGTTAGCAAGGGATAGAAGCTAACACCCAGCTTCTGTACTTGCTGTATCTGATGAAGCGACTTTCCCTGCATGGAAGCCATCAGTACTGACTGATGGAAGAGGGACTATTTGGTGTAAAGCGACGGAGCCAAAATCTTGAGGCACCAACACACACTTTTTCTGTTTTATATTATGGGCAACACCACAATTCATTACAGAAAAACATTTGGAAATGTGAATTTTGGGGGAAATGATTACCAAATCCAGAAGCATTTGCGTCATACGTTCAAAGGGGTCAAGTCTTTTTCAAGTAAAGACCATGGGGTAAGCAGACCAGCACACTAAGTGAAAGTCTACAGAAGGTAGGAGTTCTGGCAGGTGAGTGTCACTTCTCAGGAAGCCTTGTTGTCTCTTGTGAGATAACTTTTTTGGGCAGTTGTGCTGGGGAAGCTTTGAAATTTCCAAAAGAAGACCTACTAGGATGGTTTGTATCTAACAGCGCCAAAATACAGACAAAGAATTCCAGTGAAAGCCACTTTTCTTGACCAGACAATCCTGCCTCCCACACTCTTCCTTTGCTGACCCCAAGCTCCCATCTTGACCCCCACATCTAGGTTCACGTGTGTCCTCCATCTCCCACCATTCAGTCCATTCACTATTCTCCCTTACAAACAGGCCAACGTTCATGACAGCTGCCCACTGGTCTCTCTTGCCTTCTTGCTGTCTGCTGTCTGTTCTGGTAGCACATGGGCTACCTGGCCAGACCCTCTCTCCCACAGCAATCCTCCTTGTTTGTGCTCCTCCAAAAGGAGTAACAGGAGTCGTGGAAATGACTTGGCCCTCCAGAAACTGAGGTGCTTTGGCGCCTGTGAGCATTACTTTCCTCTCCCCTCTCAAAACAAACCAAAGGAAACCAAGATGATTAGGAATAAATCAGAAAATAAGCAAGAACTCTTGCTTGGACAACTGCTGGATGCTCTCCAGCAGTAACAGCAATAGGGTTTCACAGGGTAAAAGAGCAAATCAAAAGTGTTTCCAAAAATCCTAACTTGTTGAAGTTTAGTTTAGTTATAGTTATAATCTTACATGAGATGAAACAAGAAGCTGGCTCCAGAGGAACACATTTGCAACTATTGGCAGAGCTGATGCATGCTAGCTGCTCCACTGAGCCAGGGTCATGCAAAGTGTCAGTCTCTGCTCTTGGGTTTCATTCCTTCCTTCTCCAAGGACAGTCGCTAGCTCAGCGTAACAACCGTCTGGGATATGAAGGACTGGGAAAGCTCAGCACAGCTTTGTTGGCTGACAGGGCTGAAAACGAAACGCTTTCTTTTCAGATCCAGCACATTACGCACCTGACTCCAAAGCTGTCTAACAAGCATTTATATTCTTTTTGTTGGCAAAAGAAATGTCCTAATAGTGGCTTTGAAGGCTGTTAAATGTACAACTGGCATCATCATGTTTTAAATGCTGTGGGATTAGCTGTTACTGTGATCACTGACAGCAAAATGCACAGACAAAAGTATCCCTTTTCACCTCTCAAAAGCACATTTTGGAGAACAGATGGAAGCAGGGAGGTCAGAAATGGTGGAGAAAAGCTGGTAGTAGACCTAGCAGCCTGAGAGGGCTGCCTGTAAAGTATTTTCTACCCATGATCATGATGGTTTAGAGGACACCCTCTCGGTAACTGTGAAGTCCACCTTACTAGGGAACATGCCCCAGAGAGGAGTTTAATTGATTCCAGCCACATTAACAGTTGCAAAAATCTGTGGCACTTTACTAAGGAAGTAATGGGTTGTGAATAATTTATTTTTTATCCCTCCCTTACAGGTGATGGGGATTAACCTGGCTATTTCAAATGAGTTTTAGATTATTTTAGAGTGCTGAATAATATCCTGTTTGAAGGCAGCTATTATATGTCAACAAGTCAATGTTTGCACAGTAGGTCATTCAGAAGTGAGAGGAAATTCTGACCACATACTCAGAGTTTAAGCACTGGATATTTTATGAACATTGCCTGCAATACAGGCAATAAACTCAAAGTGTTTTTCTTCTTCCCAATTCTCTCCTCCCCTAATCCCCCTTTCTTCTAAGTCTTTAACACTCTAGTATCACACTAAGTGCTCCTCTCTGGAAAGACAAGAATACCCGTATCACCCCGATCTAGCCAGCACCACTGAATTTCCAACTCTGGAACAATCCTACATGAAATTAAACATTGCTGTCACTGAATAAATTTCAGTGCCTTATGGCTACAGCTACAAAAATGCTCACTAATGAGCAGGTGTAGCTGATAGCAGAAGCAGATGTCCTTTCTCACAGAAGAACACTGCTTCCAGGTCACAGCTGGGCCCATGCTATGGAGCTGATGAAACCAGGTGTGCCTCCAATATAGCTTCTAATAAGGGAAGAGCCTGGAACAGAGCACACCTATGAGAGTCCTTCTCTGAGGTCCAGATATTCAGGAAAACAATTTTCTTGGTGATTTTTACATATCTGGTAGTGTTGTTCATCATCCTGCTTAGCTCATGTTATGGATTAACACTTCTAAGGTTGCCTCCTTTCAAAGAGTTTCTGAATGTCAAATCAGTTACTTGAGCAGCAGTGGGACAGCAGCTTCTGCAGTGCAGTCTGGCCAGAAAAATTTTACTGGTGCTAGTGGCATTGGTAATCTAAGACATCTTTCCTCCATTTGCTAAAAGAAAGACTCTAGAAGGGTCTCCGCAGAGCTTTTGAGGTACATTTCAGTGCATTAAATTCAGCATGCATTTCATCAAGTGAGCTACAGCAGCTGAGATCTCCATTCAACATAGTGCTGTCATTAGCATTGGGTTTGTTTTTGCTCTTTGTGTGTATGTATTAAGACCATACAGAGATTGACTCTTCCTCCTCATTAGCTAAACAGTTAGGAAGGAGTAAGTAACACTGTGCACACTACCCTTATAGGAAACAGCTACTGAAAGTGATTCTTCTTACTGAGTGTAACAGGGAGAAAAGTAGTAACTCAGCCTTTCTGAGCCCTGCTGATTGGGTCTGGACAATATCAATAATACTACTTTGCCCAGAATTATTTTCTTACAAAAAGATTCTGTTCTGACAGATTGCCTTTCTGGACACCATAAAGTGACAACATAGTTAACTGAGTCTGATTCCCCTGAAATTGTGTATTCCTAGGCAACTTTGAACATCTATGGGCTTCCCTAACCCATACTGCGAGGCAGTTCTGCCCAAGGGATGATGCAGTTCCACAGTGACATTAATCGAAGTATTTGCTCCCGTTTTCTGGGCATTGGATTGGTACCCGAGCAGAGGCAGAAGGTAAGGCAGAAGGGTAAATCCCGTCCTCTTCTTTACCGCACAGATTCACAGAGGAGATTGGTAGTGGAGACAGGACTAGACTCAACATGTGCTGCATGTTGACTCAACATGTGCCACAATGTGCATGTTCCCAAAAGGCACATGGGAGCTGGATGAAGCACCATGAGGAACAGCCCCTGGAGCCCAGCCAGCCACCTCATCACTGCCAGTCCACAACTGTCTTTAGGTTGCTTAATCCAGGCCACGGGTGCTCAGTGCCGAGAAGAACACATAATATGTGAGTTAGAGGTAAGGGCACTAAGTATGTTTGAGCTCACCTTGCACAGGTTGACAGTGGAAGCCATGCTATTTTGAACTGCATACAGCAAACTGTTACAAGCAGTTTGCCAGATGATTTGGCATAAGGTGTGACACTCAGGTACATACTGAAACAGTGGCAGACCCGTGTCCTACTGTTTGTGGGCCACTGTCCCCATGCCCTGAACTCCAAGAAGACCTTAAGAGCCCTGGGGAGCAGTGAAAAGGTAATTTCAACAATATTAGCTTGTCTGAAGAACTCTTCGTGTGTCAAAAATCTTGCTTTTAACAAATGCTTTAAATTTTTTCAGTGCTCTAAAATTAATACAGAAACACATATTTGTATCCACCTATTATATATGTGTATACACACATACATTTTAACTTGTCTTTATAAAACATGTCTAGGGGCATAACAGCAGTAAATGAATTCAAAATGAACCAGTTACTTTTCATAAGTTGCTAAACGTACTGTAAACCATTTTGCTTTAAATAGGTACTAGACCTTTTAGGGACTATTTGTAGGATGGGACAACATTTTTAAAAGGCTTTTAGTCCTTGAGTGCAGATCAGATGCTGCTAAAGGCTACCAAATAGAGGAAATTAGGAATACTCTATAGCCATATGGAAATGAAAATCAGAATGGGACATTTCAGACATTGCCATTATGGAAACGAAAGATGTATTTAGAACACTTCCTCATAGGCACCAAAAAGCAAAACTTTAACAAAATACAAAGCAAAACAAAAATAAATGTTACGCAGCAGCCCATCCCTTCAAATCTGGGATTTTGACAACTTCATCATTCCACAGGGAGATGGTGATTTTGCAAACAGACACGGGCAGAAGCAGTGCCAATGGCAGAGGAAAGAAGACATATTTCATACTGTGGAGGGAAAGATAAATGCACACACACCCTCCTCTGCCTGCCCCCTTCCCTGGCAGAGGCCCAGGTCAGCTGTGTCAGTGAACAGCAACAGCATTCTCGGTCTTCAGAAACCTCTGGAAGGAATCCAGACCCATATGCATATGTCTTGGGTCTCTCTCTTTTCCTGGTTTAAACCTGGTTATGTATCAACTATCTGACTGTTTTCTTGGCTTTCTGCTTGTCCTTTCTCATTTTTTTGCTTCTCTCCCCCTGACTGACCAAGATCCACAGGGAAGAGTAAAGTGAAGCAATAACGTCCCACTGACTCCCAGAGCAAATCTTAGACAAAAACCACTCATGGCATTCTCATTCGTGGCAAATGAGTTCTTCTTGACCATGGCTGTGCATCATTCACAAGCACTCACGGCACCAACAAAACAGTCAAAACAATTTAACAGCTCATGGATATTCAGCACTCTATGAAAGCTTTTCCTGAGAATTTTGAAGTTGTCCTTCCCAAACCCTGGAGAACCACACCCAGAAAATGAACTTGTTTGTCAGCTATGCTGAGTGCTTCAGAGTGAATTTCAAAACAAAGCAAGGATCTCAGACCAACTGCTCCACACAGTCTGTTCCTCATAGCCTGAAAACCAGCCTCTCAGAGTCACAACTGATTACGTCAAGGCTTGAATTTCTACTGGTCACATCAGGTGCTGTGGCTGCTGATGTCCACAGTGATTACACTGGGTGAAGAGGAGTAATCCATTACCTTTATCACAGCACTTCTGATCATGACAGGCAGAAGTGCTCTAAACATAGTACATGATTTATTTGCAGTGCTTTCTAATTTAACCACTGAGACAAGTTAGTTACTGAGACCGAATATCAAGGATATCTTATAGTGATAGGTCAGCTTAGAGAAAGTAATTTTAATTTCTAGAAGGTAAAGCTTTTGGGAAAAAAAAAAAAAAAAAAAAAGTCAATGACAATGAAGTCTCTGTTCACTGCTTTGCTATTCTTTCCAGATAACAAGATACTTCTGCTGCCTAGTACTACTGTGTTCCTACCTATCCAGACAGAACAATTCAGGAGCTGTTCATGTATAATCACTTCATTTATAACTAATGGTTTGTTGTGGACTTGAGAGTCTGCATGCATAGGTTCAGAATATACATGTCATTGATGCAAAGTATTTTCCTTGAATTCCTCCTTCAAAGAGTGACTCCTTCAGTCCTAAAATCCCAGAGTAAGCTCTCCCGCTAGTCTCTTCTTTAAACCATGTGCGGTGGTAATTACAAGGTATATTTGCCATGTACATACACATGTTTGTATATATATGTATATACATCATGCATATACATATATCTATATAACCCCACACACAGATGTTGCTGCATCTGAAAATTTTAGCCCAAGCCTGAGTTCTTAAAGGTGACTTCAAATTAAGGCTAAGTGCCAAACAACGTTTGAAGAATGACACGTCACATGTTTATAAACCTCTTAAGTGCTTTCAGCAATTTTATCTGGTGTCTAAAGATTTGGCTTCAGTAGGGCTTTATCAGATTTCAGCAGTTATAACTTAACACCAGAAAAATGCTAGTAATTGCTGCATGTCTGTAAGCATATGTTAACTAAGCACTACATGTGTTATTACATCAATAGTCTACTCTGATGTGAAATGTGTTCTAATTCTCCCTCAAGGAATAAAAGAAAAAAAAAATTTAAAAAGCCCCAAACTCCAAAAAAAGAAGGAAAGGGAAAGGGAAAGGGAAAGGGAAAGGGAAAGGGAAAGGGAAAGGGAAAGGGAAAGGGAAAGGGAAAGGGAAAGGGAAAAAGACCTATTTCTTCAAGTCTAGTGGGAATACACTGAGTAAAAGGGCAATCAGACACCCAATAGCAAATAGCAGTTACATCAGTGACTTCTGTGGTTGAAAGAAATGATTCTCTTTTTTTCCCAGTTTCATTTTTAAAACAATTTCTATACTTTTATATTTTTTTATTAAATAATAATGTATGATTCATTGTCTTGGAAAATTTTTTAACTATAAGACTGAGGTTGACCTTCAGACTCTAAAGTAACTACACCTGACTTCTGGGACTTCAGTGAAAACATTTAGCAGAGTAGGCTACATTTACTTTGGAAATCATTGCTGTAAAGCATAAAATACAATTATTTTTTTTTTTTTTTTAAAACCTCATTACATAATACCAAAAGGGCAAAGGAGGTGGCCAACATTTCAAATTGCCAACAATTTCATTTCACTGCATTTGAACTTCCATTCTCCATAAAACACTAATGTCTAATGAGGAACCACATGCAATCTATGCAAGACCACAGAAAGGCATTCTCTGCCTCAGAAATATAAAAACCTAAAGATGGGTCATCAGAAATCAACAGCAAAGTTGCATATTAATTCAGCAGTTCGGGTCACTCTTCTCTGTAAGAGGAAGGTAACCTCTGTCCAACTAAAATTATGCCTCTCTTATTGTACAATTCTATGGAAGGTATTTTTCTTCATTTTACTTTCTAGAAGTGAAGTTTATAACCTAGAATTACATGTTTGATATTGGTCATATAATTTGTCTGCTGTAAAGCTGTTAATGGTAGCAGAATGATCTAATCCTTTAGATCCTGCAAACTTTACTTTTTATGACATGCTGTTAGCACTGAATTCTGTGGAATTATTTCCTTTCATTTGTTTTACAGATATCCAAATTGCTGCTGCATATGACTATAGCCTTTGTTTTCTGAAAACCTAAAGCAAGACTTTCTCACTGCTCTGTTTGCCTGCTCCTAGACCCCTGCTTCTGAAGGAAAAATCCCTTGTTTAGATTCATTACCATCTGTCAAAAAACTAGATTTTTCTTCCTATTGTACATGAGTCTGTATGTATACAAGTTAAACTGTACCTACTATTTTGTTCACTGAAGTTTTTCTAGGTTTTGTGTGCTTCTCTAGTTTCTCCTAACATGGACAGTGATATGTAATGACCACATCTTCAACTCAGTCTTAAAATCACCAACAAAATTGTACAAGAACAATCCCAGCACAGATCTTTGCTTGCCACTGTTAGGTCACCTACATTTTGAAAAACAGCCGGTACTTAAAACACTTGATTCCTAGCGAGTATTTAAATAGGGACAAAAATTTGCCTATCATAACATAAAGTCTCTTTTTCTTACAAACATCATCAAAACCTCCTGAAAACCTAGATGATATATGCCAGATCTTTCTTTCCAATATTTTAAATAAAGTCATCAAATAACTTCAAAGACCAGCTGAGGACTTTAAGCAGAAACTGTATTGTTGGACAGATGATGTTAATTCTGTTCTTCTAAGTATATGTTTCTGTTCTCTACCCTGAAATGTTTCCCCTTTATGTAGGGTACTGCACATTCACCTGCAACTCCCAAGGTCACTCTTCATTGCGTTTTGGAAGTGATGCTCCCTGGTGACACTTTTACAGCAACCAGGAAGAACTCCTATTTTAAGGGATATATTGCATGTGTTTGTCAGAAGCTTTCCAGTTCTGGAGCTGAGATCCCTCACAGCTTGAGATGAACACCATCTGGTCCTGGCAGTTCACTAGAATTAAGATTCCCAAATTGTTCCATGAATTCCTCCCTTGAGATTTCTTCCCCTCTTAACAGCATACTAAGGACTAAGATTTCCCTTGGGAAAAATCTCCTTGGGAGGAGAATTTAAACAATGGGCATCTTTAGCCTAGTTCAACTGCTTCAGGCAGTTAGTTTTTCTTCAGACATGTCATCTGTCTTTAAATTTTCTTTCCCCATTGATCTCTGTGTACCTAGAGGTCCATGGAAACAAGTGCAATCCTGACTCAGACACATTAATACTTCTTGTGCAGTAGCAGTATCTGTCTCTTTAAGAAAAATTCTTCACTTATGAACTTAGAAATTAGAGCAGAATTTTTCATTAGACTTGGAGATAGGAGACATTTTGCAACTGGAAAACCACTTTGAAACAGCTTGTACAGACACATGAAATCTAAGAGTCTAAAAGAACCAAAAAAGGCCACTGTGATCAGATAATTTAACTCTCTTGCAGCACAAGTTGAGCTGCTTTATGCTGCCCGAGTTTATTTCTTCCAAAAAAGATCCTAGAAGGGATGATCCCTTCTAGCCCACAGACTTTTCCCCTTAAAGTAAAAGGATGGATTACAGCAATGTGGGTGTTACAGAAGATGAACATGCCTTATGCACATCCAGTAGCACAACAAAATAAAAAGGCAGGAAGGAAAGAAACAGAATCTGAAGAGAGCCAGAAGAACCTGGCTGACCAGTGGATGCATATAAAAAAATCCTTTCATTTAAAGAAGAGAAAAATATTGATGGCAAGACAGAAGGAAAGAAACAAGGAGCACAATCAAAGCATGAATAAGGACGTGTGGTAGGCTAGAAAGGCAGAGACAGACTTTGATGAGATGGGTCAGCATGCAAGATAGTCAGCAATGTGCAGTGGTTAACCAACTTCACACAAAATACACCTACATCTTCAAAGATGAGGAAACCTTCACTAGGAACTTTAGAGGACACTTTGCCTTAGGAAAAGGAAATTTGGGGTACTTTGGTTTATCTCCTCCCAGGGATATGAACATGAACACTCATTGGCCCCAGCTGGCCCTATTGGGCTCCCAAGTTTCTGAACACTGCAGCTGTGGGAGCCTGTGAGCAAGACTTGCTGGCTACCAGGGAAATTAACTTTCAAGAAAAGGAAGAAGACGAGTCAGGCATCAGACCAATTTTCTTTAATGACAAGAATCCTGCTGCCAAGTCCAGATGCTCCCATAAGTGATCTTGCTGGACTTGGATATGACAAACCAGACTCTACTAGCCCCTGTTTTTGCAGACCCACTAAGCACTGGTCTTCTACCCCAGGAGCCCCTGGGCTGCTGTGTATACATGGGTGCATCTGTCTCCCCTTTTATATTTAACTCTATTTTTCTCCACACTTGCTCTTTTTCATCCTTTTCCCTTTGGTACAGTGACTCATACACAATATTCAAAATTATTTTCAAAGCTGCTGAGTTAAATGAACAGTCCACAGCTTAACAAATCCTGACAGAGAAATTAGAGGCAATCTGATAAAATCAAAGACACATACCGAAGGTGTAATGGAAACACAGAACCCTCTGTATGAAAGTAATTTTGAATAAAGAAGGCATTTTAGGAGAAAGATAAACTGCTCTCCTATTAGTGAATAGTCTTTTCTACGCCAGCTTCTTCTTCAATACACCTGAGTTAAATTCACTTAGAGCATCCATGAAGTTTTCTTCTTCTTTAAGAAGCAATGGGACAAAACTACAAGCATCTCTGAATTGCAGTTGACATGTGGCATGCACAGGGCCATGCACTTCTCAGAAAGCCCATTTAATATTTGTATGGCACACACTACTAAGGTCTCTAACTAGCAGCATTTAATTCAGCCTCATAACACACTTAAAGCCCAAGATTAGGTGCCTTCTATAAAATCTGCATCACTATTTGACTCAAGAACCCCAGAACAGAGTTTTCAGAGATGTCAAGCACTTGCAAAGTTGTGACAGGTCATTTTAGAGATGGTGTTCTGAGAGGTAAGTGACCCAGAAAAACATGTCATGTGGTCCTGGAGGCTGGAGCTGAAATCAATGGATGTTTTGTTTTATTGTGTGTCTTTTTTTCTAACCTAGGGTGCAAAGCAAAATAAAAGGCAGGTTCACAGAGTCCCCAGCAGAGAAAGGTAATCTTGCGCCCTTCCCTCTGTGTACTGCATAACACATTCTGCTTCTTATCCACACCCACAGCCTGGGGACCAAGGCAGTTGTTTTGGTTATTTGCCACTAAAATCAGATTGATCCAAAGTGACCTGCCAGAGGACAAAATTACAGTCTCTAGAAGCCAAGGGCAAGAATTTTCATATCAGATTAAGCCATAAAACCATTTTTCTTTTCTACATGTGTCTATCTCATATGAAGGTTATCTTCTCTCGGAGACACTACACTCATTCAAGGCAGTAGCTTCACAGCTGAGATGGTGCTGAATGCTCTTTAAGCAATAGGGTTTCAGGTAAAGTAACAACAGAACTTCTGGCTCTTGGAGCAGCACTACATCAGTAAATCCAAGGACTCCAGATGTTTATCCAAAGAAATGTCATGGCAATAACCTCTCTGACACAGCTCCTCTGTGCTGCAGCATGCTTCAGGGGTTGTCATCATGACCTTCTTAACTGCTGCCACTCCACTCCAGTCCCTAGAGGTTTGCAGCTTTGGCTGACTTAGTCTCTTCTCAGTACTTCTGAGACTTCATGACAACTCCTTCGGTATTGCGCTGTCCTGTTCCAGGACTCTGGATTGTTGCAGACTACATTTCAGGTAACAAGCTGCCTACTTGATGAATGATCTCAGCACCTCACTATAAGCTTCCTGGGGACCAGATGCTTTCAACTGGAAAGCTGGGCTGCCAAAGATTTTCATCACCTCAGAAGACCCTTTGCTCACTGGGCAAACAGTACTGCTCCGCTGCCACTTAGATACAAGGATGCTCCCTTGCTCTGATTTATGTAGTTTCTCACACCCCTGACTACTCTTGAATAGGTCACAAAGTCCAGATCACAGACCTACATCAGCTCTTACATCAGAGTGCTCAAAGCCAAAGAGACTTGATGCCATCTGTTACATAGATGAGAGGCTGGGATAAGCAGGATTTTCCACATCTCGTTTGAATGGTCTAACAACCCAACAATACTCACATCTAATATTTGGGTTCATGCCCATTTCCACATAAAACTGTGTTACTTCTAACAGGCAAACAACAGAATAGAACAGAATACAATAGAATATTTCAGTTGGAAGGGACCTACAACGATCATCTAGTCCAACTGCCTAACCAATTCAAGGCTGATCAGAGGTTAAAGCATGTTATTAAGGGCACTGTCAAAATGCCTCTTAAACACTGACAGGCTTGGGGCATTGACCACCTCACTAGGAAGCCTGTTCCACTGTCTGACCACCCTCTCAGTAAAGAAATGCTTCCTAATGCCCAGTCTAAACCTTTCCTGGTGCAGCTTTGAACCATTCCCATGCATCCTGTCACTGGGTACCAGAGAGAAGAGATCAGCACCTCCCTCTACGCTTCCCCTCCTCAGGAAGTTGTAGAGAGCAAAGGACTATAAGAATCATATTGGGGCAAGCTAACATGAATGGGAGCTGGAGCAGTTTGCTAGAAGTGTCTGAATGATTAGTTTGAGGCATACTATTTATTCTGGTAGTTTAGTCTCACATTTTGTTTTCAGGTTGGCCTATTTTAGCTATAAGCAGTTCATTTTCTCTAAATGGGTCAGTTTTGCAATCCCGTGATTTTCTACTGTTGCTCATGCATCAGTGGCTTTTCTACCTGATTGCCCAGTGAGATCTCAGAGGTGCAGATATATGATTCAGACTGGAAAGTGTAACTTTCACTAATAGTAACTGATTCATCCTTTGAGCAAACATTTCAGTGAGACTTGGGAATCAAACCTGCAGCAGCTACAGTAATGGATGCAGAGTCCTTGGGCACTGTTGATGAGGTACTGTGTTTCTTTTACAATCTCACAATATATTCATCCTTACAATAAAACATTTTGGGGCAACTTTTTACACTCTCACAGAAAGCTCCTCTGGGTCAAACTGTTATCAAACTGGGGTTAGGGGTGGGGAGGGCGGGTTAGGGAGAGGGAATCAACCCACTGATTGTGTCTTGTGTCTTTCTGGTCTCAAACCAGACATCTAGCGAGCCTGCAACAAGACTCTTCAGGCACTGCTCTCCAGAGCATTTCCATTATCATGTAGCTGAGCACACCCAGAGGTTTAACTTGCTGCTGGGGCACTTCTCTGTGGACTTCCCATAGACTGTCTGTGAAACAACCACATAGATGGGAGGAAAGCAAACCACTGACCCCAAGGCCTCCTCACCAGCAATTATCACAGAGCAAATGGGCACAATAATTTTCTCTGTAAGCTCTCCCATAGCCATCTCAAGCAGTTTTTTTCAAATAACAAGGAAATTTCTTCTTAGCCACAAAGTGGCTGTCCCTCAGCGGCTCTGCTCCCCTTAGTCAGTTTTCCATGCAGCCCCAAGGTGGTGCTGGGTACAACAGCTGCTATTAATGAGGTGACACGATGTAAGAGGTCAGTTAATAGACAAAATACATGAGATACACAAATATCACATTCTGGGTAATAAAAAAGGCACATCTTGGCCCTTAATTTGGATCTGCTTGCAGAAGAATCAGCTGATGCATGAGTATGAGAATCTTAAAATGCCCCACACAAGAGTGTGATAGCTAAAATACGCAAACATCATCTAAAACCTGCACAACTCCTCTGAAGGAAGGTGGGTACTTACTTTTCTAGTATTCTAGTGGAAGCTTAAAATAACCTCTAAAGATCATATTACATATCAAAAAATTTAACCATTATCCAGGAGGACATAACCTGGAGGACAAATGGCTAAAACTGGCAGTCGAGGCTTAATAGTTTAGCACTGTCAAATGACTTCAGTTCTACCTGACTTCTTACGGATGGTGGTGTTGCAGCTCAGAGACAAGCTCAGGAAGAACAGTAGAATAGGCCAGCTACAGTGCTGAATTCCCATGGAAGCTGGTGGGATACGGCTGATGGGAATGAGATGAGCTGTCAGCTTTCTGCACAAGCTGAAGGAAAGGAGTGCAAGTGTCAGAAAAAAACCCTGTTTCTTCTCTTATGTGTTTTAATAAACATAGTATTTAAATCCAGGGCATCTTCTTAGAGAATAGACAGAAAGGTACAGTTAAGGACACTTCAGACTATTATTACTTTTTATAGTTAGCTGCTATCCATAAAACTGAACTAGTTAAAGAGATATGTTAAAAATTTTGGATAACAACAGAAATATGAGATTTTAAAAAATGCTTGTTTGTAAAAGAGGTTAAATGATCTCATTCATTTTCCAGTTGCCCTATAAAGTCTATTCTCAGCTCCTCTTAACTCACCCACCCCACTTACCTACCCACACGTAGGAGAGACATATCAGTTCTCCATCATACTTGGTAAAAAGACAATATTTTCATGTTTACTCTTAAAGAATATCTCTTTCCAGTCCACAGTTTCCTGCAAGCTATACTAATTCCTCCAGGCTTCTTAAAATATGCCAGAAACATCACTGTTTTATCTTAATTACCATCGCAATTGGAGTCACCAAGCTGCTATCTTCTTTGATTTTGTTGTCTCTGTGAATACAAATAAAACTGTACTGCATTGATTCTCTACAACAAACTAGACAATATGTTACCTACCTCTTACACAAAGAAAGAATTAGCAGACACAGTATTCAGAAAGTGTTACTTTGCCAGAAATCAGAGTTGTGGGGCAGAATATCAATGATACACAAGACTGTACCAACACTCCTGGGACTGTACAAAATTTGCTGGAATATGAAAAAAGTTAAGGTCACTGTGTGGAACAAGTTGACTCACTCCATATTACTGCGGATGACAGGAACATTTTAGTAAGTGCTCTTTTAAAGTTATATACATTTTCAGATTTATCTCAATTTGGCTTCACGAAAGGTGAAACTTGCAGAGCAAAAATGATTTTAAAAAGCTTCATTTCTCCCTTTGACATGAAGTTAGCTTAAAGACCACATAAAAACTTGGGACTTGTTGGAGGTACGACTCCATTTTTCACCTTACCTAATATGTACTATTTCTTTGCTAAGCCAAACTTTCACCTCCACTGTATAATAAAGTTTTACTAATGTTGTTTCTATCTGCAAGTTTTATACTGCTTCCTCAAAATGGATGAAACAAGTATTTTTAGTTCTGAGGACATCAAAATCAATGTGTCTCATCAACTCTGGGGGCTTGCTGGCAGTGAATACTTGGTCCTCAGCTCTCATGAAATTCCTCCTAGCTTTTGTGGTTCCATTCCATCCATACTCAGTGGTGGGAAGTCCTCCCAGGAGCCCACATTCATTCTTTGATGTAGCTGAAGCTTGGTTTCTCTTTCTTTCCTCTCTCCCTTTTCGTTCCCAAGATTAAACTGAAAACATAAGCTCATGGAGGGTGAAAAAAATACCCAACCCTAACATCCTACAGTCCTCTACTCTCAAGTCCATCAATCCATAAATGCACAGAGCCCTGTATTTTTAACATCCGGGTTGTAACTGATACTATTCGAATCACACAGGTGTAGCAGTCAGGGCTGCAGGGCCTTGCTAGCACTCCCTGCTCACAGAGCTGACAGGTAAATGGAAAGTGAAGATGTTTTCTAATCTTTTTTCAGATTTATTTCATATATTCATTTTCTATACTTAGTTGGATGGTCCTTATGCTTTTTTGTTGACTATCCCAGAATGCTGTGTGCACCTTTGTTATTCGTTATTCAAGAGACATCTCAAAAGCTTTTGTGTATCTGCTTTTTGGTCTGTTTTCCTGAGGAAAAAGGTATCTTCAGTCATATTGTTTGTAAATCCCTCTTCCTAGTAATTTTTTAGCCCACTGGTCAATATCAGTCAGATTGGAAAGACAGGTGAGTTCCTGAAGATGTGAAAATTCTGAAAGTTATGGGAAACTCAGAGGTATGTGTGTCCCTAATAAGCAGAAGGCTAGAACACTTTACATAATTAACCAACATACACAGATTCATACAGTAAAACATGTAGGAACAAGGGGAAGAACTACTGTTTGCACATGTACCTCCAGAGAAGGTCTGGAGAAAAAGAGAGGTTAATGGGTACGACGGAAAAAAGAGGTATTGCAGAAAGTGGCATTCAGGACTCTGTAATGCTACATACTGTAGCAGTGAGAGATGACCATGAAGCCTCAAGGGTGAGTGGGGGTTATTCAGGAGGGCACAGGGTTATGTGGTACTCAGGACACAAACCTATAGGACGTCAAGCTTCATGGAGATCCACTTCATGAGGTCACAGAAACCCTGTTCATGCTCTACATCTTATTGCTATTTCTGACACAGTCTTGTATAAGAGCATACCTGAGTGACATTAAGTGATCAAACATCTGGGTTGTGCTATCTCTAGTGTTATATCCTATGCACTTCTGTCACAGGACAACTACTTGGTCAGCTGGTGTCTCTGTGGCTTGAGCAGGCATCTATCCAGGACAAACAACATATTGGGTAACTGTCTTCTAGTGCCAAGGGGACACCTGAGGATTTTTCACTTTCTTTCCTGGTAGGGCCTGAAGTAGGGCAAATCACTGAAAGAAAAGGCTTCCTTAAGCTGAAGACTTGCAAAAGTGTAAAACTGGTATGAAACACTACAAAAGCAGAATGGTGAGTCAGCCCATTTTGACCAAATGTCAGTAACTGAAAAAGGTCTTATTGTTTTCAGGGGCCCAGGAAATGGCCCTTTTCTGACAGCTTGTGTGGTTACACTAGTACACACTGTGTGCAGATTTCAGGCCAACTCTACAAATGCACCAGATCTGTTTTCCCATCTATTAATAGTACTATTCTTTCCTGCCAGTCAGCAAAATTTATGTTTTTATTTGGTAGTGACATGTTAATCACTTTCACTATTATGCTGTCACTGAAGTCGATTGGAATTACTACAGAATGATAAATTAGAGGTAATTTTTATTTTTCCTTGGATAGTATTTGCTTCAAATACTTGTTCCAGGGTCAGTTTAAGAAATCCACAGATTTCAAGGGATACTTGCCAAAACAGATTTTGTCTTTCTGATAATTTGCTCACTGGAGCATTTCTCACTTCAGTATTATCAGGATAATGACTATGACCTGGTTTTCACAGAAGGAAAGTTTGCAAGGAGAGGTAGTACCTTACTTGACAGTGATATAGGTGAAGAAAGGAGATGAGATTTCAAGGGTACAACCCTGATATGAAACCCAATTTCACAATGCTGCTTCTGCAATCTGAGTGGCAAACTCTCCTGCCATAGACAAGCAGGGATGCGGGACAGATGCACAGGAGTCAGCAGAAGTTGCAGTCCCCACCATGGTAGATACCAGTGCCTGAACAAGCTTTCCTTCTTCTTACAGATGGAAAGACCTGGAGGTCTACAAAGAGTCTTGTGTCTTCCACTAAGGCATGCTCTCAGTCAACTTGTTTGTACTTCAACTTCCCTTTAAAGGAGACACAAAATTACAAAACACCCCTCCTTCCAGTAGTTTAGTATAGACCTACAAGCCAGCACCAGTGGTGCTCTGTCATACTCACCTTTTTATCCTAACTACCCACTTACTACAGAAATCCATGAAAGAAGCCTTTCATGAGCCAGCCGTGTCTTATGATCTGCGTGGTAGTGTGTCTCTTCAGACTAATGTACTGTAAACCTACTGCTTTCACATTCTGGGCCCTGTTGTTGACTCAACTGTAACACCACTGGTTCTCCCAGTCATTAGTGTGCAGTTCCTTAATGAGCAAGTAAACAATTTTGTCACATTAACAACATTTTTATGGCATACGCAGCTTGTAAAAGCACTAGCATTGAGGGAAACAGCCTTCTATCAACCCAGTGCTTTCACAAAAAAACAAGCTCTGTGGGTTTATTAGAAAGATTTGCAGTACATTGTCTAAGGATTTCTAATTGCAAACTAAGCTCAAGACATGAATCAAAACTTCAAGCTATAATTTTCAGTAGTGATATAAACTGCATTAGGCTTTTCATCAAAGCTTAGCTGCTGCAGCAAGGTAGGAGATGAGATTTCCTTACCAAATTTAACTTAGGTTCTTTAATTATGTGTGAGTATTAACAATTCAGCTTCTGACCTTTGCTATAAATGTACATGACTGTAGCTTCTATTAGTCCAGACTTGTCTGAGTCACAAGGTGAAGGTCCATTTCAATCAACAGGGGAAAATGCAGGCTTGCTTCCACCTTGTTAAGTTCAAAATTTGAATTCTGTGGAAAGACAGACAGAACAAAACAACATTTTAATGGGTCAAGTGGATTCTCATGCCTCTGTAAAACTTGAGCAATTGAAAACTTTTTTCATAGCATAAGGAAAACCATCATCTTTGGGACAATCTGTTTTGGCCCACTGCAAAAGCTATACTTTTCCTCCTACCTAGCGAATTCTAAGTTAGTCAAGCCCTTTCTCATCAGGCATCTGCATACTTCCTTGCTCAAAAAGCCTCATAACATTTTGGTTCTGTCCCTGTCTTTGTTATGACAGACACATCCATGATAATGACTACTCTGCTAGCCTTGCATCTTCTTAATTTTGAAACTTTGAGAAGATGTGGGGAATAAAAGTCATAGTTTAAAATTCCATAATTAAAAATACCTAAATAAAGAATAAGTGATTCAATGCTTGTGACAGATAAGGAAATGGGAACTCCAAAATCCAGTCTACATGCTTTCCTCCAAAGATCTTTCAAAGATGTTTTAATTTTTAATCAGAAATATTGAAGCATATCACTTAACACTTCTATTCATGGCAGAAATCTGATTCAGTGAACTTGATTTGCTAGTGATTGTGATCAAGACTCAATTAAAATGCTGAAGGAACACCTTCACAGCATTATGGATTTGGAGTGAATTTCCCTTTTCTGGTTTCCACAGGATTGGATGTATGGTTTCAGGAAAAAAAGTCTCAGTGACATTAAAGTTCATATTCAGACTCAGCTAAGTCTCTTTCAGACTGCAGGATTTCTTTTTCTTTCTTTCCTAAGCTATTCCTTCCCTCTGGCTACAGCAGCTATTTATTTGTGAGTTACTTTAAATCTCTTCCATTTTATAAAGCACTTCACTTTTGACAGCACTGGAAAAAATGCAGCTTTGACTTCTAAATTTAGTAGTAGAAGAAGAAAAAAACCCAGATTGTTTGCTGGTTTCTCTGCTTCTATTCTTCTGTTCCAAACTATTCTCCATAAGTTCCTGTCTATCGCCTTCTGTAAATAACATCTGCTTTTCAAACTCCCTGTCTGCTAATTAGTCTGAATCGTTTGTAATAGTACAGGACTTACTTAGAAATGTACAAATCAAATGCTAATGGGTAGTAACAAGAATTTCTCATTCACTGAGCATTTACATCAATTTTCACATTAGAACTATGTAAAAAAAAAACGACAAAAACCCCCAAACCTAGAAAATTTACTGGGAGAAAAAAAAAGCTGTTTCAAATTTACGCATTTGTGTTGACACTGCCAAATACTTTCAGTCTTGAGAAAGATTTTGTCTGGTGATATTAATTTATTAGTTGTCTTTTCTAACATGTCAACTGGTTCGGGGGTATTTCCCCTCTGCTGTGGAGAGCTTCAACCCACATCCTTTCTTCCTCAAGGGAATGTCTGAACTCCAGGCTACAAAGTAATCCTCACTCGGTTGCTTTCTGTCTCCATGACTATTTAGAAATGTCATACAAAACAGACCAGCTCCATCAATAGAAATTGAAGGAAGGAAGTTCTGAAGTACATATTTCCTGATTATTAAGGACTTGCTATTAAGAGATGGGAGACAAATATAAATCTACTTCGCCTATGGCAAAATATGGCTTTGAACCAAAAATGTCTACCTTCACAAGGTAAACTTCCTGAATTCCAGGATCTTGGTGATAAACCCTAAGATCTGATAAATCCAGTCCTAATGGTCTGTCATCAGTAAGTTCCTTAGATAAATTGAGCACACTGAAGGACAAAACAGAAAAATTAACACGCTACTTTGATTAAAGCCTAAGTAAAGTTCTTGAGAGTCAGCTGGAAATGGAACCATAAGCCAGAGCCATGTCAGAGGGAATTCTGCACAGCTTTACTCTTGGATGTATGTTTTTAACGTGTTCTATGAATGGTCTGGAGAAACACGAGTGCTATCTGTGGAACAAAAACCACAAACAAACACCAAATCTGGCTGTACACCACTTGTTAACAGCCACCAAGTTATTGCCAGAACCACCAGCTACTGGATCCCCATTCTTCTGAAATCTTAGGGACACAAATGGCATTTTAAACAAATCCTTGAAAGCTGGAACTAACATAAACACTTACCCCAGTTCTGGTCCCTCAGATACATCACTGTCTCTTCTGGAACATTATCTTTCTGAATCAAACCCTTCTGTCTTACAGGTTTATTGCTTGAGAGGCACATAAGCAATGGTACCAGAAATGTACAGAAGCCAGTAATAGACAAAGGCATTACAAAATATTTGAAAACAACATCCCTAGTGCTCCTTTGGAAAGAAGGAGTCTTTGGAGAAAAAAGAAAGGTTGCTAAGTTTGGGGAGACAGGGAATTCTCATTCCTCACCTCTGGCAACTGAAAATGACTGAAAAATCCCAAATAGCTCAGCTGCTGCCACCTTTTGACTAGCTAGGCCCTTTGACACATAATTTCATTGCTACGGTGATCCCCTGACACCAAAGCAAAAGAATGGCTGTAAGAGTTCAGACCAACAGTCCATTTAACCCAGCATCCTAACTCTGACACTTACGGCTACCAAGGGAAGGAAAAGAACAGGGTATGCATATATGCTCATTTTCCTGTGGGATTTTCCAACTTTCAGCTCTTACTAGTTCAGAAAATTTCCTGAAACTAATGTGGTCTGACTACTTTTTAAACCCCCAAAGTTTTATAGTGGAGTACTCTTCCAATTATTCACCAAGTTCTCTTGAAACCCATGGAAACTCTATGCATTTACAACAACCTTCATTAACTTGAAGGGTCTGGAGCACAGGTCGTACGAGGAGCGGCTGAGGGAACTGGGGGTGTTTAGTCTGGAGAAGAGGAGGCTGAGGGGAGACCTCATCGCCCTCTGCAGCTACCTGAAAGGAGGGTGCAGAGAGATGGGGATGAGCCTCTTTAACCAAGTAACAAGCAATTGAACAAGAGGGAATGGCCTCAAGTTGCACCAGGGAAGGTTTAGACTGGATATTAGGAAGCATTTCTTTACAGAACGGGTTGTAAGGCGTGGAATGGGCTGCCCAGGGCAGTGGTGCAGTCCCCATCCCTGGAGGTGTTTAAGAGTCAGGTTGACATAGCGCTGAGGGATATGGTGTAGTTGGGAACTGTCAGTGTTAGGTTAATGGTTGGACTGGATGGTCTTCAAGGTCCTTGCCAACCTAGTTGATTCTGTGATTCTGTGAAATTCTCCAGGTCTACAATGAGTCACTTCTCTGAGATGGGAATGAAATGCAATGCAAACATGTCAGAGCCAGCTTTAAACTCACCAGTAGGTCCTGACAGAAGTTCAGCCACAGCCTGAACTTCAGACTGTTTGATTATTCGCAGAGCTTCCCCAGTGAGTTTTGCAGCTCCTTTGAAGCTCTACAGTGCCACAGTGTCACTGCTTCCAGATCACAGCTCAGGTCTGTGGGCACTGCACTAGCTATACTGACTGCAAATACAGTTCTTGTCTCCAGTACCCTACTTCTACCTAAAATTGGTAAAGAATCACAGATTTCCTTCTGGGGCACAGTCCATAGCGGTGGAAAGTCCCACACTGACATAACAAGTAACAAGAGTGATGTCCTAATACCACTGTCCTGAAGCACTTAATGAGCAAGGACCAAGAGCTAAATACCCATCCCATCTACCCCTACTACCGGTGGCACATTTGAGAACAAAATTTGACACTGAATTAGAAGCAATCTAACTGCAGAATAGCAGTCTGCTGTTTCTTATGGATCCCATTTTGCATCTTTCTTAGTCAGTAGAGCTTGAGCTTGGATCATCTCCCTGCTCATGAAAGTTTCTAGCTTAGTCACTTATCAATTTCACCCGAACTGTGCTATTTCCACCTCCATTTGTCATGTTTGTGGCAACATGTTTACTACTTAATGTTCATACAAAGTTTGGAAGGTAGAAAGTGCTGTCTAACTGCTAAATGTTGTCATTTATACAGTTCCTAAAATCTCCAAGGCAGGAAACACACATACAGGAGGCAGCTTGCAATGCCTTGTCTTCCAGTACATGAGACTGAGGGGCAGTTACACAGGGGCAACCACCGTGGCTAGCTAACATAGCCAAAGGCAGGATCACATCTAATACCTACAGTTTTTTTATGGCTACACAGGCAGTCCTTCAACGAAAGACATGCTGCTGAAAAGGCTGCCCAGAGCCCCAGTGCCACGCTGCCCATGCCGGCTGCAGACAGGAGGGCAGGCTCTCGCCTCCCTGGGAGCACACCACCGGCACCTGAGCCAGCGCCGTTTGGCACACGGAGCGTATATTTATGGTGCCATATAAATGATTCATAGGAACATGTACCTTATTAGTTCAAGAAAAAATGAAGGATTTCTGTGTACTGTGGTCTATTAAGTAATAGTAATGGATCTCAATTACTTGAAAGACCTCTAATTTCTGTATTGGCAATGCCTGAGTTAAAAGGTCAGTCAAGAGATTAACTTCTGTTCCCTCAGTGTTGCTCAGCCTTTCAGTACCAATTTCCATGAGCCAGGCAATGCTGCAGGAATCAAAAATCTAAAGAGAAAAAAAAAAAATCTAAAATAGCCATTTTCATTACCACCTCCTCCTTCCCTCACTAGTTGACAAGAGATACTGTATTGCAGAAGACTAATGGAGGGGAAAACAAAAGGTTTTGCTGTCTAAAAGATACCTTCTTGCTCTCACATAATGCTCCTGATCTATTTAAATTGCTTCCCCCTTAGTCTCCCTCTCCATTTTGACTGCTCATTCATTTTGAATTTCCTTCTGAACCATTCTCTTCCTCTGCTGCCAACTGAAGTGTTCTAAGTCATACCTATGAGTTTGATATTTCCTGATATTTCTGTGCCTAAACCCAACTTTTCCTCTAGTTTGCCCAAAAATCTAATCTGTTGTCAGCTGCCAAGCTTGGAGTACAAGGAAAGCTGTACGCTGAACCTCTTTTTATGCACTTTTTATTACAGAAGCATACATCAGCCAAGGGATGACAAGTGAAGCAGTTTCAACTGGCACATTTTCATTCTACATTACTGAAGTACTTATATCCTGCTTCTAAGTATATATTACTCTATACAGGGTATGTCTATAATATACACTTACAGTGTAAGCACCAGGACTATAATTTTTAAACAGCGGTTGAAATCCTCAGTCATTGATATGGTTTTGGCAACATACTGCCTTTCATTTTTCATATCACTAACTCTGTTTGACTTAAATGCTTTCAATTTTAAAAACTGGTTTCTCATGAATTCAATAATTACATCTCAGACATCTCCTGTACCATGTAAATTGAGGTATGAAATCTCACCAAGATCCAGGAAACCTGTCTAGATGTACAATGTAATAATGAGACTTAAAAACTGCACAGCTAATAGAAATAGATAGGCTGAGAGTTACATTAAACTCAGACTACTCTATTCTTAATTGAACCCTTGACTGCAGTGAAGTCTGATATCTGCTGTCACAAAATGTTCCTTAAAGGACAACTCAGGCACATGGCAACAATTAATAGCTGAACTTTTCAAACTAAGCCTACCATTACTAGGTTTCTGAATCTGCACTGACCTCATAAGGTACAGACTAGCAACCCCACATCTTCCAACAGATCATTTGGTTAGAATAGTCTTTGATTATGCAAATACCTCCTAAGATGAGCTCAGCCTAGGCCAAAGGCCTCAGCTTGTAAATAATTTCAAGGGATACAAACCTTGCTGGGTACAAAGCACAGACAAACTTTGGTCAGAAGTTCAGGAAGTGTAACCACTTTCCTTTTCCATATCCCAGCTGCTGCGTTAGGATCTCCATCTTCTTTGTCGGTCAGCTCAGCATCACCTCTTACATCTTTGCTTCATAAAAGCAACGCACTGAAAACTAACAACCCAAAACCGTGCTCCACTTAATAAACTCTTGACTGGTGCATATGAACAAGTCAATGCTGGGCATCTCCACTAGGATTCTGCACCAGACCCCGTGCAGCCATTGCAGCTGAGCAAAGATGATGGTTGAAGGAACCAGCCTTGCACAGGGACCTGCCCAGCAACTTCCACACCACAACAAAAGCACTTCTCAGACTAGCAGGATGGGGGCAACGTGGTACAGAACAGTTTAGGAACTCCTGATATATACAGTGGTGGAGTGATTTGGTTTTTTTTTTTGTTTATTTTTAAACTTTGAAAATTTGCTTTTATGAACAGCTCAAGGTCTAAATTTAGTCTACTTCACAAGTTCTATTGCTTGCTGACTTAAGAGGTTTGGTTTATTATATTCTAAAGCTTTGTGTTTTACAAAGAAAAAATGATAACTTCATCTCTCTTCTGGCCAAGTTTGAAAGTTATATCTTTTTAAAAGTCAATACAGTACAGAGCTTGACTGTGAAGACAGAATTTAAGGAAAATAACCTCTGAAAGGGTTTTTAAGGCAAAAAATTCTACTTCTATTCACTTGTTCTTAATGGGGTGCTTCATGAGTCAGAATATTTAGAAGTCCTTCTAGGTTATGTCAGCTTGTCTACTTTTATGTTTCAATCCTACTTTGATTCAGCTTTCTTTAGATATAAATACTGTAAACTTGAAAGTCAACCTGAGGTCAAGCTCTGATGACAGCAGTATATACATTATGAAAGAATAATGAAGCCATGTGTTACAATGCTGTGAGACATAAGCCGAGGGTTTAGACGGTCATGCTCCTGCTCCTTGTGCCTCCTTGAAGGCTAAAAAAAGGGCAAGACCTCACAGAACAGAAGTCACAGTTCTGAACTGAGATCTGATAAAAGCACATTGTGGAAAGCAGAATAAAAATCTATTACCCCTAATATAAAGTTCAATAAGGAGTTGTAACTCAAGGAACCAGAACACTATTTTTGGAATGACAAAACCTAAAACTTCAACAGGAGGGAAGATTCTTAAAACAAACAGAAAAGTTATTTCTCACCCTGCAAATATTAGAAAGGAAATCAGATCCATTCATTTGGAAGTAATTGCTACTGTAAAGTACCTGGTTGTTGGTTTTTTTTTTGAAAACCCAAGTCACACTAATCAATCCCAGCTATGAAACAGAAAAAAAGTATGTGAAACTCTTTCCATATGGTTCTCTCTGTAAACAGTAATATTTTTTGAAACAAATTTTGTATAAAGAATTCCAAAGAGTAAGCAGAATATTCTGAAATTAGTTTCTAAAAAACATTTTCAGAATTATTTAAAACATATGGAAGAGCTTGTCTTTTGTTTAAAAAAGATTCTTGAATCTGAGATACAGTTTTATGCCTGAAATGGTTCTTGGTAGATTTTCAAATAATTGTACTTTGCCTGCTTCACCATTTCTGACTTTGAGTTAGAGACCCTTAGAACACATCTTTTCTTCAAGACTAATCATAGTTGGAGCAGACAATGTTAAATACCCAGTATTTACAAGTGTGTTCAATGCCCAGACACATATACCATATCTACAAGTTCTTCCTGATAAGACTTTCAGAATTTTGCATGTATATTCTGCAGTCAAGGGGAAATATCTATAGGTCAATTATTCAATGACCTTAAGTTGCAAGGCTCAGGTACAGAAAGCTCTGAGGTTTGAGTCCTTCCTGTTTCAGGAATTAAACTCTTCTGTGAGTTCATAAATAACTAAGGTAGCCAGGAGGTTTATGCAATATTTATCTTATTTAAATTCTCCAGAAGGTACAATTTCTTTCAAGTCTGCCTATTTCCCTGTGCTCAAAGTCCAACAACAAACAGGTTTGCTTCCCTCATGTTTGTGCACAGTTAAGAGCACTGTGCAAAACAGAACCTCTGAAAGCAGGTTCCATGGACCAAGTGGAGACAGGTCCCCCAGACCAGCTAGCTGGCTCTGCTCTTCACCCCTGGCTGCTGCCTGTGAATTGAAAGATCAGATACTCTTTCATACTGCTATTCCCAGTAGGCCATTGCTGTAATTGCCATCAGGGAAATGTTGTAATCTCATGTGGGAGGGGATATAAATAATCTTGAATAGGTTGTGAAGTATCCAGGAGACAATTTGTCTATTAAGACATGAGCTGCACTGTGAGCCACACGTAAGCAAAACTTGTTGGGTTGCTCATGATTTTTCTTACTTTTAAAAGTGATGCCATCACTAAGAATAGACCATGTTACCTCTTTTTATATCAGGCTGTAAAATAGCTGATTTCATACCAAAGAGCAGACACTTCACCATGCTGGGCAACCTGCCCCAGTTTAGATTCAAAGGCTCAAGAGTTAAATACAGTCTGAGGCTTGCAAGTCGCAATGTTTTAAGGTTTATCACATTTCAAAATCTTGCTTTCTTCTGTTTATCTTCTTATACAGATAAATCCTTCAAGTTTGTGTTCAAACAGCCTACATATGATGTAGAGTTTACTGGTGTGTCTATGCCACTATTAAGACCAACCAAGACCACCTGAGCACTACACTGGCTTAAGACTGTGAGGTCTGTTACTTTTGGCATCAGGGAAGACCAGAGATGCCTTCAACAAGTGCAAAGAGGCTCTCAAAAGCAGTTGAGCCTTTGAGGGGTCCATACTCACCCTGTCAGGGCTCTGCATGCAGGTTCAGGGAGTCCAGGCAGTAGGAAAGACATGGGAAGATCCCAGGAAGGGTCTAGGGGAAGTGCAGCAGCCAAGGAAGCACTGAAAAGGTTGTCACAGACTGTGCTAACTGAGGACCATAGGAAAAGGATGAGTAGGAAGCCAAGATATAGAAAGTTCTTACACAATCACTCCTCTAAAAGGAAGTTAAAAGCCAGCCTGAATATGGGAGGACTCAAACGTGGGTTGAGTCTCCTTGGACAAGTTTTGTAGGGACACAAGTCTGTCCCTCGCACCAGATGCTGGGCCAAGATTCACAGCTTCCCTCTCCCTTTTCTCCCCTGGTCAAGTGACCAAAGTTTTCTCCTATGGCTGTATTAAGAAACATAGTAGACAGAAAGGAAAAACAGTCTCAGCTGCAAAATTCCCTCCTTAGTCATAGGTATGAGAAAATGCTTCACTGTAGACAGGAAAAGTGAACACCCATTCTCCTCCCTTTCACCTTCTCCTGGGACACTGGGTTCAGTTAATGGAAATATATCAGGGGAGTGTTTTCTTAGAATTTAAATGGCATGTTATTACAGGGAATTGGATTTTTTTTAAAAAATGGCACAAATTTTCTCACTGGTTGTATCATTTTAACTGATGGTTACAACATGTATGCACTCCATAGCTCTAAGGAGGTACGTAGCATATCCAGCACCCTGAAGCCCTAATTATCCATACTGTATGCTCCCAGCATCTCTGAATTTGTACATAAAACCAAATTAGCAATATCTACCAGGCCAAATTCTTCCTTTGTTCACACTGGTACAACTGTTCCTGTCTTAAAACTACCTGGGGTCCATGTTCAATTTGCTCTGCCTTCATGTTAAAGTTTTATGTCTTCCTTAAGCACACATTTTATTACTAGGCCTCTTGTTTCCATCTGCTCATACTGGCTCACAGAAAAAGTCTCTCTTTAGGGCATTCTATAAACAAACTAATGAGATGAATGCAAATTACGGCAGCCATTCTTTCTACTGCATCCTTCCCAATGCAAAGGCCTGTATGTGCAGAAGGGATATGTGAAATTATGTTTTCAAATCAGGGCTGCAGATTTTGTTGATTTAAATAAAATATTCATGTTTCTTCCAAAAGATGTACAATTAAAATTTTGCTTGTTACTTTGACTATACTCACATACACATATTTTTAAATTAAAAACTTAGTGACAAGTGGTGGACCTTTGATGGTATTAAGTGACTTTCTCCACAACAGCTCCTTGGGGTCAGCTCTAACTGTGTTCCTCAGACAGGTACGTGCTACTGACAATTGCTATTCTACAGTTGCTCTATGACTCACACAAGTGTCAGTTTTCCCAACCACTTACAGAGCTGAGCAATGTCTAGTGATCTCTGTGTCTCTAGTAGCTAGGTCTGTGACTGCCCTTGGTTTTGCATCATGCTGAATTCTCCTGAACACTCCTTTGCAAGGGCTGCAAAACAACAGCCTGTGATTTGTCAGAAAGGAAGTTCCAGAAATCACTAGTCACCAGGCTTTCACCAGAGCTGAAAAGCTGCAGCCAAGGAAGGGGATATTTAGGATGATTCATTTGAGGTGCAGTATGTTCTCATTTGTTCTTCAGCTGTGACATCCACATATTGCTGCTCATTCAGAGAAGCAGATACTGATGCTAATGAGATGCCCTCAGCAATCTGCAATTCCCTTTCTTCAGCAGAACAATACCCTTTGACCTATATGTTCCCTTTTTTTGAGCAGAATATTTAAGGTATAAGCAAGTAGATATATTTTCACCTTTTTGATCTTATAAATCTGAACAGCATAAACAAGCAAGTAGTGAACAGGCAACTAATTAAATTCTTCCTTGGAAGAACAACAGCACCAGAACAGCAGCAGCAGCACAACCCTTTTACGAGCCACATGCTTTTAAACTGGCTACTCCCTTTTCTGATTATTTGGCCTTCCTTCTTTCTTCTACTTTTAATATATAGTTCATGAAATACTGGAATTAATTATCTCCACAGCAATATTCATCAAAGAACTCCTGCTTCTATGGAAGGCAGGGTTGAAAAGTTACTAGACAAATCTAAAGGAAAAGTGCACCCATTGGATTCTCACAAGCAGGCTAAATGTTCACAGGATAAAATGAATAAAACTGGAACATTTTTTTCAAAATACATTTTCTCTCAGCTGATATCTTTGAGTGGTGCTAGCATTACCTATCTTGATGATGAACATATTTTCAAGAGCATTTTTCTGCTAACAAATAGACATTCTGAGAGGTAACCATATGTTTAAGTGCTCCACAGAGCCATGGTCTGAAAGAGGAAAGGTTCTTATGGAAAGTGTGCCAAGACAAAATCCTGACCCACAGAAGTCAATAAGAATTTTGCTTTTGATTTTAATGAAGCCAGGATTTCACCCAAGAGAACTGCAGAAGGGTCAACCTATTTAGAGAAAGAAAGTATCCAGATGTCTCGTAGTATTATGGGCTCTAAATGAGAAATTGCTGTAGCACCATGAAACCTTTTCTCACTTGCTTTACTACATGAAATAAATGTCTTATTTTTAACTAAAAGTTATTTTTTCCCAATAAAACTAATATAAAAGAATGTATTGGAGAAGAAATGCAGGTCTACTGTATTATGAGACATACAAATAGCTGTTGTGCCTTAGAGCTTAATCCTTCTGCAGAGAGTTAGGTTTTTCTTTTTTATGTTGACAACCACATTTATTTCTACTTTATGGATTTATACCTGAGTAAAAAGAGAACAATGAACCTCTGGACTGATAATACAGGTAATATTTTGATTTTGGTTTTATGGTTTTTTTCTAAAGGGGAAGGTGATGGAAGATTCACTAGCACTCACAGGTATGCATATCTGCAGTGCTAGTCAGAGATTTGAATGGCCATTTTCACTCAGCTGCCTTAAAAAATGGACATGTGCCTTCAGTTAACAACAAGTTTTATACCCATTTCAGAAGCCAGGAGAATTTTAATCATCATCCTATTATAATTTAGTTGCATTCAGCCTCTTCTTTTCCTCCCAATCCCTTCCAAGACACTGCTTTTCTGTTGTGTTCAGACAGTATCCTGTTGGGATGTTGACATTCTGCCATATCTTTGCTTAGAAGCATACACAAAGAGAATATAATTCCTGCCAAAAGCCACCAGTGGTAAAGCAAACAAAAAGTGTCTTCAAAATGTTCAATCTTATGCAAGATTAGACAACGTTACAGTCAAGGAAACTTCTATTTAATGTGGCTTGTATTTCAGTTAGTGTCTCTTGGTGTCTTCTCCCTGATAGGAACACATATTGAAATAGCGCACAGTAACCTCGTCATTACTACCCAAACTTTTGCTTAAGAAATCTGTCATTGCAAGTCCAGACTCCTTGACTCACTCAGTCTTGAGCTTCTGTCTGACAGCGCGATCTGTCACTGTCAGCCTACAAGGAGAGGCTGACAACAAACCATGTAGTAAGTAATCAACCCACAGATGCTTCTACATCCCTTCCTGCTGTAATTTCAAACCTTTGAGCTTGAAACTGATCTCAGTTACATCAGCATAAAATCTGACTAACGCCATCAAACTATGTAATTCCCAGTAATTATTTTAAGGGAAACGAAACCAGATTCCAGTGCAATGAATCCTAAAAACCAGATGAGACCTGATATAGTCATACCATTTAATTTTATGAGCCAAAACCCAGTAAGCAGCAGCACAAACTGACCCTCAGTGTACACTCTTATCACATGTAAATTACAGAAATGTTATTATTAACTTTTGATTAGTCTTGCAAAGAACTTTTTTTTTTTTTTTTTAATTTGGAATCAGCTGAGTGTAATTACTGTGTAATCACCAGAAGTAGGTGCCACCTCTGCTAAGTGTTGGTTATGTAATTACAGATTAATAACAAGGGTACCTGTGCTGTAGCACAAAGCAACACTACCTAGGATCTATTCTTGTATTCAGCACGCTGAGAAGCTTTCTGATTCCAGACCAGAGGATATGGCTGTATAATTTAATCACTTCAGTGTCCATGGAAAATACTTCCAAGGGAAATTTTATTTATTTTTTTAGTTGGGGAAGGAGTTCAGTTCCTCCAAAGCAACTCTGATAAAAAGCAGAAACAGGCTTCCCATTTTGATTGATCTGTCCCAGGCTTGATACCAACTTTCACCACCTTTGTGAACATTACTAGAACTTCCAGGGGCCAAATGTGAAAAGCTGTCAGGTGCATCTCAACACTGACCTGTATTAAACAAAATGACAGCAGTACTGCTGAACTGGGCTAGTCCCATCTCTGAAGAGGCTGGCAAAAGCCTGAATGAAAAAAACAGCCTGCAGCAGTATCACCCTTTTCCCTGGAGAATGACCGGTACCTCAGAAAGGTTTGTTGTTTTCTTCCTCCCACCTAATCAGCAAAAGACTTAGTTTGCCCAGCTGGGTCTCAGCATATGTCATTTATCCAGAAAAAGGAATCCCTAAGAAGAGCTACAAGGTTTTATCCAAACATGAAGGACAGATCTCCCTCTTGGCAAAACAACTGCCTAGAGTGTGTTTAAACATGAGACTCTCCAGGATGAATGTGGCAGCAGGGGCAACTGCTATCTTCCTTGAGGCATACTTGCATCAAGCAACCTCTCATGAGATAGAGGGAGCTGAACCCCTAGTCCCTATTTCTGGTCTGGTTTGAATCTCACCGTTGTGGTTTCAGGTCCTGACTCTTCTCTTCCTTGAGAGGAATTTCAGTTCCAGGGCAAGAACCTTAAAAACTAACCATACATACCATCTACAAGGCTCACCTACCTACACTTCTTTCTTTCATGTAGGGATCCACAACCATTCTGTTGAAGACGTAATATATATTTTAAATGCAACAGAGAGCGCTCAGCACAACAGGAGAAAAAAATTCCAACCATGCAACCATGGATTCCCGCTCATATTATCTAAGGCTTTGGCAAGATCCTCTTACACCAGTATGTCTGT
This sequence comes from Athene noctua, assembly GCF_965140245.1. Classification (NCBI taxonomy): domain Eukaryota; kingdom Metazoa; phylum Chordata; class Aves; order Strigiformes; family Strigidae; genus Athene; species Athene noctua. The sequence goes on along the minus strand of NC_134038.1, from coordinate 72,948,067 downwards.
AGTTTAGAGGACAGATTACTCCATCCAAGTCTCTGCTTCTCCCTCAATCTTTTGACCTTCTCATGGCTGTCCCTCTCAAATGGGGCACACAAAAGTAGAAGCATCCAAAATAAAACAAAGCCCTAATTATTTCCCTAATTTTTACACAAGAGTAGCAATTAGTTTACAGTCTGTTGCAATATGCCTCTCTATGGCTTGTGTAACAAATGAAGTCTCTTCAATTAGATGGCCATTGCCAGCAGTGGCTTAAATGCCAGTTGTAAATTATTTTTGTTCCAAACACATCACTAGCATTATTTTATCCACAGAGCTTGTCTTGCATTTTCAAGATTTAGGGAAAATGAGTGCTTGCTATATGTGATTGGGCACACTAAGAAGCAAGGACTAGTTTTTTTTTCTAAGTACTTAGGTGCTTGGCTCCCATTTAAAATGATGGAAACCTTTAGAAACTTGGCCCCAAATGACCTAGGGCTTGTGTACTCTGTGTCTGCTCTACTGCCTTCGGGCACATGTTTAGCCAGTTGGTATACTGACTGCTACAAGGAGCCACAAAACCAGCATAGTACTGAGTCATCATTAAAGCAAGAGCGGTTTGTCAAACCACATTAAGGGTCTGATAAAGAATAAATGCCACAATCATTAATATAATATCTGAAAGCACCTTGTCTTCTGGATTTCATATCCATATGGATTAATGTTGTTAAAATACATTGTACAGTAATAAATGTTTAACATTCAACATAACCCAAAGCATAAGAGTTGACACAGGAGATCTACCAGGAGCATGCAGTTGTAAGAGACATGATTCATGCACTAGTACTAGTGAATGTGATCTGTCTGGGAAGGGGGGAAGAGTACCACCCCAGATCTCACAACGATACCACCCCAGTGTGAATCCTAGTACCTGTACCCTTCTCTTACCACCTAGAGAGACATATCAGTTCTGTTCAGAAGTCTTTTATAAATACAGTTAATAGATTGGTAATGCAGCAAAAAGATTCAGACACTAGGTAGTAGTGAATTTTTCTTAAAATCCTTGGATATGAATTAAAATAAAAACAACAGGCTTCAGCTCAATGTGAATAATTTAACAAGGATGTTAGTGTCACTATTTCAGTCACACCAGCATATTTTCTATTTACATTTCCATGGGTGCAGCTTAACCATATTCCACATGGGAAAATTAATGCCCTGGTCTGTACAGGTCTTACAACAAAACTGCTTTTCCTGACCTGATTTTACTAATTTAAATCCACGGCAGATTTCCTGCTCACTTTGACATGAACAAAAGAAAATCTAAAACTACATGTTGCCTGTCACTGAAAACCAAGAAGATACAATTTTACAAACCTATGATCTACTGTTCATCTATTGTGCTTCCTAAGTGTCTCCTTTCTGGAAATCATAAATAAATCTACTCAAACTAGAGCTACAGTAAGGAATGTACATACATCCTAGGTTTAGACTAGACTTTGGACCCAAAACTCAGTTAAGGAGGTCTTGAATCTGAGCTGCAATTTAAACAGCAGAACTGAGCTCTGATCTGACAGTCCAACTCTACCACTGTTGATTTTCTAAAATACCCAAGTACAGTCAGTACAGTAACAAAAGAGTGGAAACAGTAAACCCAGGACTATTCTACTAATTGTGCAAATACCACAATAACCCCTGATAGAATGACTGCTCAGGAATAAGAATATACCTCTTTTCTCCCATTTTTTGGTACAACCATTTAGACAGACACTCACAAATTCCAGATAGTATTTTAACACATATTGAGCAAGAAAACTTATTGTCCCATTTTACTTTCACAATAATCTGACAACTGCATTGCTACAGGTGTGAATATAAATGGCAGAACAGCAGCTGAAGGTATAAGAAACCTATAAATGAAATGCATTTTTTGCAGTGATGATTGGTATGATTTTTTTTTTATTTTTATTTTTTTACTTTACAAGATCAGCCAGTGGGCAGGAAGTAATTAAGAAGGGGTTTTCACCCTCCTGCTGTGTGGTCTTTCAATGAAAGATCTCTTGGCAAAGACCTCTGCATAGAGATTGCATATCCATGACACTAACTACTAAAGTTGCTAGGGGGGCAAGCAGAAGAAAACAATTCCCTAGGCACTCAAATCAGGGGAAAATCCTGTGAGAAGGAAGAGAAACTCTTCCTTACTTACTTTTGTAGTGTTGCTTTATAGTTACATTTTGGTGAGAGAAAAGGCAAGGGGAAAAAACACCAAATCAAACAACACTTGGTTAGTGGCTTCAAAAAAACCCTACTGGAATCTTGAGTTTTAAAAGTTTCCATTTAATGCTGGGGGAGTAATCATTGAAGACCAAAGTGCAGCATGTAGACCTTCAGAATCCTCAAGGAGTAAAAGTGGTTTGGCTGTTGGTGACAGATTCACGGAAACACACAGGTAAACATGGAGGCCTGTCAGGGGATGGGTCAGCCTACTTCAGGCAACATTAAAAGGTTAACCCCTATTTTCTTCAAAATCAAATGTTACTGGCCTTTGTGCTTACAAATAATCCCCAAAATGAAAACATCCACCGAAATCAGTCGTTAGTCTGTAAGTTTTCACAAAAGTTTGCTGACACTGCACCCTCAACCTCAATTTCTAATCTGTCGTATTTGCAGAAAGTATACCACATTTCCCGTCTCCTGACTTGATGATTTCCTGATTAACTATATAGGCCAGTGGTGGGGGACAAAGAGGGGAATCATGGAAAAAATAGAGGAAAACAACAATAGTTGCTTAGAAAAAAAATGAACAAATCTTTTGTCTTCTCTGGATCTGTTACCCTGTTGAAATAAAAGCTTTTCAAGAAGATCATTCTCCAACTGGCAAAGGTCTGACTGCATTCAGATCTCTGAATTTTTTCTCTGCCTTTTTACTCTGTTCCCAACAGTTTTATCCTATTTCGTCCCAACCAATGGAAGATCCTACCTTAGTGACAGACATGTGGTTTAGGAGTATAATTATCCTTTGTGAAACACTTCTTTATAAAAATGCCAAAAACAGAGGGAGAGCATTTCAAGGATAGAAAAGAACATTGTCAACTCTGCTCTCTTACCAACTCCCCATACTGGTACTGGGAACACTGGCGTGAGTCTGGTATGCTTGCATAAACTATTGTTCCGTAGGCCCATTCAACCCACCAAAAAGTCATGTCCATTCAACAGTGCTCATAAAAAGAGGGAAAATCCTAAACAAATGTAAGCCAACGATACTGCTGGGGGCCTCTACTCCTTCCAGAGGCTTGGCATATCCCTCAGCAGGGACAATCTTTGAACTGGAAGGATACAGCCCTGTCACCAGTGCTGCCCGTGACCTGGCCAGGGAGAGCTGCATCCAGAGATACCATTCCCAGTGCTCTGGAACAGGAGCTGGTCTCTCCCCCCAGGTAACAGCTGATATGCAGCACAGTGACCAGCATGGATTAAAAGCTTCTGAGGATGCTGCCAGAAGAAATGTGCTGTTTGTTTGATACTTACAAATATTCTTATGATGCTCTTAAGTTTTCACCACTGTATGAAAGCTGGTTTCATTAATGAAAGCCTACAGAGGACATAGATTAAAATAATAATACTACCCTACCCCCTGCTGTCTTAACATCATTTTTCTTAGAATATGATTAATCAATCCTGATGAAAGGCACTGAAGTGTGTTGCTGACTGTTGACAAAAAAAAAAAAAAAGCTGTAGACTCAGGTCTTAGCCAGTGTAAGAAGGTCACTCTACCTCACTGCTTTTCTCCAGTAATCTTTCTGTGATGCTTGTGCAGAGATGGTTAGACAATTGCAGGCTTTATACTATGGATGTATTTTGTGTATTGCCTTCCTAGCTGATGACACGTCTGATCAGTTTACTTTGCTGAAACCCTATCTTTTGCTACTCAGGATGATGCACGAGGCAGAAACAACAGTTTTACTGTCTGACTCCAGCACTGAGTTCATCGCATGGGCAGGTAGGAAAAATACTATTAGTAGAGTGAGTTGAGCAAGAGCTAGGATCATTGCCAGATAATAAACACACTTTCCCTCAAAGCAACAATAAATAGTATAAACAGGCTTCAGTTCTTTCTGTAAAGAAAACTATTAATTTCCTCCAACTGTGCAAAGCTGGAGCTTAGTGACCCACAGGCTACAACAGCATATTCTGGAGGTCTTTTGTGAAAATGCTTTTCCACAGTTCATCAGGTCACCACATCATCTCATAATTAAGAGACAGTTTGATTGTCAAGGCAAATTATTGTACACTTGGCATTTCAGGTTTTATGTTTGGCCCTGGGCTCAAAACAAAATGCAAAGTCCCTACTTGCAAAACTTTCTTGAGCATGGATTGAATTATACTTTGTGTGCAGTTCTTCAGAAGCTTCTATCTGAAATGCCTCAATTAGCATCACAAAAATCAATATATTTGTTAATGTGAAATGAATTTCCACTTCAGATCTGATTTAGCACAAGTGCAGCTCTGTAACTCAGTAAACTCAAGAACTCCCTTTTTGGGACTTAAAATTAGCCCTTCTAGCCCACATGGTAGTTAGCATCTGAGCTGGTCAGACACTTACAGGAAAGGCACTAATACTTCTTTCTTTAACACTAAAAACAGACTCTGAAGCACATCAGGAGACCATTCTTTCTCTCTACCCAAACCTGGATGGTACTGCAAAAAATTTTATATTAGACACATTCTGGCAATCTCTATCATTCACTGCATCTTCCAGGGTCTCTCTTTGACCTTTCTGCTAACCCATAATGGCATGTCAGGATACCGCTGATCCACACACCACAACTGACTGCTCCAGAGGCCTTTTCCAGTCCTCTTGTCTTCAGGAACCAATCTTAGTCAGCTCACCCAGCCACACAACCAGGCTCAACACTAGATCAGCCATGCATGACAGCAATCAAACTGCATATTATAGGGTCTAATGGTCCTGCAGCTAGAATTCAAGTATTTCCATCTCTGACTGTCCCTTATAAATATTTTGGCAGTTCCTTACACAACACACTGTGAAGCAGTTATCCTCTACCTTGAGCTTTCTAACTGAGAAGTTACTTCACCTTCATACCAAGCACAAGTCCCAGTCACTAGCAGTACTATTGGCTTGGTTCACAGTTTTCCCTTTTAGGGCTGTTCTTAGACATTCCCAATCTGCATAACTGTTCTGGAGCCTCGGGTAGACCTTTAATAGCCCTTAGCTAAACCAGAGACAGCCTACTTATTAGGGCAGCATCTAATTGTTCATGTCACACTTTAAACTTACTACCTGAGTTGCGCAGCACCATTAACTAGTCTTCCACCTTTCAAAGGTCTTCATGGCATTGCATTAACTTAAAGCCCTGTCACAGAAATACTGAAGGAAATGTGTTAAAAAAAGTTGCATTATGCTGCTCTGCTACAGTACCCTGGTGTTCAGGATACTAAAGAAACATCTAATTGTGGGTGAATAAATCCCCATAATGAAATCACAAAGCAAGTTAGAAAAGGAATAAACAGATGCACAGAAAAGCAAAATGATGCGCCCTAGGTTACACAGCAAGACTAAATATCATTTTATCAACTAGCCTGTCTTCTGTTTCACCTACATGTGGATAAATGCAGAGAAAAAGCTACTAAAATGTCAAAAAATTTAAATATCGTTCAAGTGAAAATATTCGGAAAAATGTAGCCAACTTAAAATCCAACATTCATCTGCACACTTACTTACGAACTCAAATATTATGAGTCAAGAAGAGACATAATTAGGGTCATTTCTGTGTCCTTGACTCTGCTCCTGTCCCACTAATGCTCAGACTTTACCTGTTCATCACAGCTAAATAGCCCATACCCTATAGGCTCCTAAAATGCACTAAAATTTTGTCAGCATAAATTTCCCAGTGAGCTATGTTCTAGAAAACTGTTTATGATTTTGGTTTTCAACAATGTATGTCAACAAGCAAGAATGGGACTGTATACCGCCTTTCTATTTGCTCCAGTGCTTAATTCCTTTTTTTAGGACCATGTGGAAATCATCAGCACTGTGAAGCCCTTGAGGTATGCAGAAACCATGATATTGATGCTATTAGTGCTAATTAATTCTGCCAACAAGGCCTCTGCAACTAGTCAAGACATCAGTCTTTGCCAAACCAACAGATTAAATAAATGTAAAGTTCTAGGACAAGCCATTCCATAGTTATAATGAGCCAAAAAAAGAGTTAGGGAAACACTGAAAAAATGAGGTAATTTTCAAACTTTCATACAATGTAAATACTTTGTCTAATTTGCTTCAAATTTTATGTGAATTTGCAGATGGGTTTGTTTCAGTTTGTATGTGTCCACAGAGGAGTTAGCTGTATAATGAATAGTTGTTGCAAGTGAACAACAAAAAAATTAATATCATCTTGATATACATCATACTTTAGTTTTTGAATGTATTGCAACACATCACAGTAAAATAATCACAACTCTCGGAAGACACAGGTTTCTCATAAATCATTATATAGAAAGCTGTTTAACATTACATACATAATGTACATACTGTGAACATATTAGATAAAAACATCCAGTTACAAACATGTTAGCTGTTCTTTGTACAGCACTCATGTTCCTCTGAGAAAAGAAACAACAGGAATGATTTATGTTTGCATTTCCACATCTTTGCAGCAGATTATACTTGCAGTCTGAGGATGTGACTTTTAACTGTACCCTGCCACCTTTCCAGGCTATTCTCCCCAGTCCACCAGGCCCAAGGCTCTCTGTTATCAGGAATGGTTGACGTGATTTGCATACCTTAAGGACCCTGACAGTCAACTTTAAATACACAGTTAAGCAATTCTTGAAAAATGCAATTAATTCAATTCTTCTTCTAGAAGTAGGTAACTGCACTGGAGGAGACAAGGACATTATCTCTGCACTTACAGCACCCTGCAAGCTCACTTCTGCATACAAAGAAACAAAGGAAAGCTGTGTGTCAGCCAGGCTCAAATTTAGGTATAAACCTCTAGTTCTTTATGAGCATAAGTTTATAGCAAACTAAATGAGTAACTAGAGAATGGAACATCCTTCTTTTCCAACAACTCCATATTAGGTTTGAAGAAGTGATGGAGACAAGGTGGTGAGGCAGTGAAATGGGAATTTCCATCCTACAGACAAACACATCAAGATTCTCCTGTTCATTTCTGGTCACAACTAACCTAACTTTAGTTTGCACCTATTTGGCATTGCACTGCCAAACTAGCCTTTGGCGTACAACTGTGCTTAAGGTACAGCTTGGCTATAAAGGCATACAACCATGGTAAGGTACAACCTGTCCATCCTTGTTCATGAGCACCCCAGATCACATGCACTTTCCAAAGAGTTCATCTCTGTTACTTTAACAGCTTCATGTTTATGCTCTGCTCAAATAAAGCAATGACAATACAAAAGCCTCTAAAATGAGCTGTGCTGGCTCGAACATTCTGTTATGAAAAATTTTCAATTTTATCATCAGGTTGTTAATGTATGGCTCTTTCTGAAGACCATAAGCTCCCAACAAATCTGAGTTACACATCCAGCAATATACTAAGGGAACATCGGTCCCTCCAAAATCAAAGGTGTGTTGCTATGAAGTATTGGCTAATCTAGGAAACACCGTGGAAGATTCAAGCTGGTCATGATCTAGCCACTACTTTTATTTCTAACCCAGTTTTCTACCTTCAAAACAATTCATGTCTTCCTCATAAGTGCTACAAATATGAGCTATAGACAACACTATTTTCACTCATCTGAAAATGCAACCTGGACTAAGGTACATCCATCCTTATTTCTAATCTAGCCCACAGTAGGCAGGGGTACAGAGGTACCCTCCTGCTCAGTAAAAGCTGCTGAACTAGTTTGTCCATACAGCAAGTGAAATGTAGACATACAGGCTTACCTGGGATGACTTTGTAATGACTTTTGTGCTGCACTCAAGCTAGAAATCTCTGCCTCTTCACAAGACAAAGGCCTGAGCTCTTTATGCCACCATGTCCTGGGTTTGAGTGAGCGGCAGGGGTTTTTGATAGCAGGGCAGGGGGCTACAGATGTGGCTCCTGTGAGAAGCTTCTCAAAGCTCTCCTGGCTCCAAGTCTGATCTGCCTCTGGCCAAGGCCAAGCCAAATAATGATGTTGGCTGTGCCTCTGCAATAACATATTTAAGAATTGAGAGGAGGAGCTGCAGTCATGAGGAGAACATCTGCGGGAACACCAAGGTCAGTGGAAGAAAGGAGGAGAAGGGGAAGGAGGTGCACCAGAGCAGAGCCCCTCTATCCTGTGGTGAGATGGCAGGGCCATCCCTGCTGCCACCCATGGAGGTCATTGGTGGAGCAGTTGCCCACCTACAGGCTGTGGAGGACCCCATGCCAGAGCAGGTGGCTATGCCTGAAGAAGGTTGAGACTCTGGGGAGAAGCAGCCCCCACTGTTGTAGTCTGGTGCTGGGAGAACTTCAACACGTGGGGGTGACCCGTGCTGGAGCAGCTAGGGAAATGCTGCAGCCTGTAGGAGGGTCTTGGTTTGTGGAGGACTGTGTCCCATGAGAGGGGAGCCATGCTGGAGCAAGGGAAGAATGCCAGAAGTTCCCCTTCACCCCCACCTCTGAGGTGAAAGAAGAGGCAGTACTGACTGCATCCCCCCATTCCCTGCCTCCTGTGCTGCTGGAGGGGGGAAGGTAGAGATATTAGGAGTAAAGCTGAGCCTGAGAAGAAAGGAGGAAGTGGGAGGAAGGTGTTTTTAAGATGTCCTACTCTGTCTGGTAAGTGGTGTTAATTCCTGTATTAAATCGGTGCTGGAGGGAAGGGGGGAGTGAGCAGCTGTGTGGTGCTCAGTTGCCCTCTGAACTCAAACCACAGCACATCATCTGATGCAGCTCTTCTGTCTCCACTGCCAAGCCCAGGCAGTGCCATGCAGGTCAGGCACCTGTTTCCTATATCTTACTACCTAGAACTGCCATGTGCCCTGAGACATCATCAATGCTACAGTGTGATTTGGAGAAAAAGGCAAGAAGTTAAGAATATTCTACATATTCATGAAAGTTGCTATCTGTTTAATTTCTTGGGTTTTTTTTCCCCCTCTGTTATACTAATATAAGAGCAGTGGACTGTCCTGAAAGAACAATAGGATTGCTCCTTCCCTTATGAGTAACTGAGCATGCAAAGAGGAGAGAAGACTGTAGACCACAGGGTGACTTGGGAGGAGAGAGCTACAGCACCAAAATGGGAGCCTGCAGTTAGAGGAGACTGAGAAACTGCTGAGAGCAGCAAAGATGACAGGCCTCGGAAGCAATGGAAAGACTTTCCTATGGATCAGAAGGGACTTGGCATAATTTGAAACAACTCAAAAAAGTCACTGAATTGACTAAAATAAATGCTGGAAGCCAAGACGTGATTGAAAGATCACAGTGGACAGGGGGAGAATGTTATTTAGAAATCTCTTTTCTAATTTCTACGCTCTCTGGCCTAGTTACTCAGAGTTTGAAAAATTCTTAGAAGTTTTAAATTCTTCCTAAAAAAAGACATTCTAATGACACACTGTTTCTCTTTTCTTTGGTTGTCTTTGGTGAGCTTACCTTAAAAACACGTACAGGTAGATCCACCTCAAAGATCTCACTGACGTGTACACATTCTTATTTCCCTCACAAAGTGAAATGGCAAAGTCAGAGAGGAAGAATGAATTCACCCTGGTTAGAATCTGATCAGGACTTTAGAAGTTTCTGCAATCTAGAAAATGACATCAAAACAGAACCACAGAGAGCTTAGGTTCATGACAAACTTGTAGCAGATCATTTTCACCCAGCTCATTCACTCAGTAACTACTGCTTGCTAGGTATTCAGATGATCACCAACAATCAACATAAAGATGCCCAGTAAAAACTGAAGTCAATTTAAAAACACCGAATGACAGAAATTCTCAAAAATTTCTGGCTGATCCACCACCAGCCCCTACACTTTCAAGCCATCCCATGGCCTTCTGTCACAAAACCACTTAGAGGGAAATAGGGAATGATGTACTTAAGAAAGCAACTAGCCCAACCAGTTCATGGGCTGGTCTGTGACACCGATTTCTGCTGGTGCTTCAGAGGACTGGGTCTTTGGATTAGATCAAATTTCCATGCCTCTGGCTAACTAACCAATGCTACACAAAGAAGCAGAAGATCCTTTCTTCTCAGTTTGTTCCCTGGAAAGAAAGACTTGCCACAATCCTTGTAAACCTTTGGTCTAGCCAATAAAGCTCCAAGTGCTACTATTTATACAAATGCCTAAACCTTTTTTTTTTTTAATCTTGCTAACTCTTTGCCTCAGTAACATCCCATGATAGAAAACCCCATGAGTTTATTATAGACTACATTAAAGAGTAATGATTTTTAATGTATTTAGAATTTGGTGGGGTTTTGCACCATTTGCCAGCTTTGTAGTCTTGCTTCATTCTGTACCTTCCCAGACATGTTCCTCTTTCCTCTCCAAGCGTACTGTACAAAGATCAGGGCATGCTCATGCTTCTCCCCACATCACGTTATTTCAACTACAGTAGGTTTAGTACAGGAAAACAACTCAGTCCAAACAATGAGATAGGGCTCTAAATGAGTGCATATTGTGATCACTAAGATACACATCAAAATAATCTAAAAATAGGCAAGGCAGAGTACTTGTGTATTTGTGCCTAGTGGAAGCTGAAAGTGCCCACTCAGGGTGTTTATTAGGGAAGTTATTTCTTCTCGGGACATACTCTAAAGGAAGTGTTATAACCCTCAATTCTATTGCTCTGTTTCCCTCTGTATGTTGAAACAGTATTTGTTGAAAAGTGTGAAATAAGCGTTGTGGTTTAACCCCAGGTGGCAACTAAGCACCGCAAAACTACTCACTTGCTCTCCCTCAATGGGATGAGGGAGAGAATCGGAAGGGTAGAAGTGAGAAAATCTGTGGGTTGAGATAAAGACAGTTTAATGAGTAAAGCAAAAGCTGCGCACTCAAACAAAGCCAGCCAAGGAATTCATTCACCAATTCCTATGAGCAGGTGGGTGCTCAGCCATCTCCAGGACAGCAGGGCTCCATCATGTGTAACAGTGACTTGGAAAGACAAACACCATCGCTTTGAATGTCCCTCCCTTCCTCCCTCTTCCCCCAGCTTTAGATGCTGAGCATGACATCAGATGATCTGGGATATCCCTTTGGTCCGTTGGGGTCAGCTGTCTCGTCTGTGTCACCTACCAACTTCTTGTGCACTCCCAGCCTGGTGGGGTGGTGTGAGAAGCAGAAAAGACCTTGGCTGTGTAAGTTCTGCTCAGCAGTAGCCAAAACTCTATCATCAACACTGTTTTCAGCACAAATCCAAAACATAGCCCCATACTAGCCACTGTGAAGAAAATCTATCCCAGAGCTGTGTAAGTTCCAAATATAAATTTCTCACATAGCATATATGTATTTGCTGCTGTTGCCAGTGATTTTAATTGTGTGGCACCTAGAAGAATTCCTCAGCTACACTTCTGTTACAACAATGTTAAACAATAGCCACTTCATTAAAATGTGGCTCATAACTGAGCAAAATGTTAATCAAAATTAGAGATCTCTACCCGAGTGGCATTTCTCTAGAAATAGATTTCCACAAAAGCCATATCAGGCAATAAACTACATAGGCTTTTACACCCTCTTTGTATCAAGAGGTTCTGCCAAGAGATAGAAGAAATGTTCCTTACCATACTCTCTGCCAAGCTGCCAGTCAATATTTGGCGATCATAGATCAGTGATGAAAACACAGGATGGCTATAGGGGCCATGTGCTGTAGACTAGATCAGATAGTAAGTTGGGATGCGGGAAAGCTATTGAGAAGAGTGGCCCCAAAATCCATGGTTTCATTAATAAGATAAAATAAGGATCTGGGAGAGGCTGAAGCTTTATAACCTGATCTGAAAACTTGGATTTTACATTCTGATCTCCAGAGTTAAATGTGCAACGATACCAATGATGCTTTAAACAACAGAAAGAAATTGCACCACAGAGGCTTATTTCCGTGACCCACTAAGTATGCACACATATATGGCTACTTATACAACACATACAACAATCATCTATGTAGACAGCCCACAGACATCATAGCAGTTGAGAAAGTAGGGAATAGATTGGCCTTTCCTCTCCTTTAAGATGTTTATTTAGTAGGCAACTTACTCTATTGCATTACTGATTTCAAGTATATAAAGACACGTGTGTTACTCCTAATGAAAATTCAGTATGTCTTTTTTTTTTTTTTTTTAATCAGTTTTTAGATATCAAATCACTTCTGACCTGGTTGGAGATAATCTATCTTTTGCAAGATTTGTCTGACTCCTGAAGAACCAGAAGATGTTTCTGTCTTCAAAGTATTTTTCCCTTGAAGAGAAAAGATGATTCAATTTTTGTTCTTGCACAAAGAACAAGGACAGAGGTTAAAAACCAGAGCCCCTGCAATGCATTCACAGATGAAATATACATAAAAAGGAGAAATGTCAGGTGAAGACTGAAAAAGGGGGCAGGAAGCTATGCAGACAAAAAGAACAGAGCTTTGGTCTCTGAAAGACGGATTCATTATCTAAGTCATAATCCAAAAGGGCACTAGTCTTTGTCAGTCAACTTGATCAATTCAGCAAATTTCTGTCAAGTATTTTAAGAAACTAAGTATGTACACTACAGTGCAAGCTCCCATTTGGCATGTGCAGTCTATTATGGATTGTAAACCTTAGGTTGCCCATATGACTCCCCCCTAAATCCATTCCTTAATGATTATTTGTTATTAACCTTCAAGAACTTACAGCCCTAACTGTAATTACTACATACAGATTTATTTTTTTTTTTGTATATTACATTAGAAAATAAGTTTTTAAACTTTGTTCTGGAGGGTTTAATTCAGTACTGCTGTTGGACCAAAATGAGCAGTTATACTCAGTTGTGAATAGGGACTCAGTGAGATTCCAGGAGAACTGATGTGGCTGCTCATGCATAGCTGATGGCCCAAGATAAAGTTAAAGTAAAAAAAAAAAAAAAAAAAAGTATTGAACATTTCTGGAAGAATAAAGAGCCTGTCCTCAGGGAAAAAACTGCTTTGAAAGCAGCAAGCAAGATTCAACTAACCTGGCATTTCTGGTATATCCTCAGCTGAAGTGATAAAAGACTTTTTTCCTTTAGTCTTCATTTTGTTAATTGTCAGCAGAATAGCATTTAAAAGTACCTTCAATACTTGTCCTTTCGTGCTTTTGGTGCTTTAGGATGGCTCAAGTTCTCAATTCCTTCTGCTGAGAAGTCGTTAAGACAAGAGGCTAATGGTCAAGCCCATTACATGAGAGCTGAGCTTGTTTCCATAGAATTTGGCATATGATTAGGAATAATTCAAGTCTGAAATGAGCAAAGCAATAGTGTGAGGGAAATCAGCATCAAAAGAGTCAAGCAGGAAGTTCATCAGTCTTTAGCCTGTCAAGACTTCATGAGGAAAAGGAGGCTCAAAAATCAAAGGGAAGAGGGAAGAACAGCAGGAAGAATAACTCTCACAACCTACTTTGCCAGTATCAGACATTCAAAAGGTGCATTTGAGAATGAGTTTTCCAAATCACATTTGTATTTTTTTTTAAACTATTCACGTTATTAATCACCTGAGCCTATGAATCATCTAAGCTTTCCTTTAGTTCTCTTGTATTTTATCTTGTAGGGGCTTGCCTGTACAATAGCTACAAGGTAATAGGTCATTTTCAACATAGGACCATTAAACATCCGCTGCATTTACAGTTCAAATAGGAAAAATCCAAGTTCATCTTAAACATTTAATCCTCCCATCCAATTATTCTGAGAATCTCAAAAGTATTTCTCACAGAAGAATGGTTGCCAGAGCACAAGGCTTTTGCAGTGTTACAGTAGAGAGGCACTGAGCATTTGCTAGCAGACCGCAAAAGCAATGGTGTGCTTGTATCTGCCTGCAACACACATCACCCGGTGCCAGGCAGTGCAATAGCAGGATCCTACACTCCAGCTGTCAAAATCAAAGGACCTCCAAAGCCCTGTCCAAATCTGTGCTCTCTCAGTCCCTTTGCCAATTTATATCTCAATACTGTTCCGCTTCCATCTTGAATGATGATATAAACACAGACAAAAAAAGTAATCCGAGACATTTTCTGAACTGTTGCATCACTACCATGGGACATTTTCTTCAACACCTACAGGTTTTAAGGTCCTCCTGCCCTTTTTAAGATCACAATGAATTATAGATCCAGACATGCCAGCAGATGCAGCCCAAAAGCAGTAGGTAGCGTCAGCAGGTACATATATTTAGATTCTTAAACTATTTCCATGATTTAATCCTCATTTTCCAAATATGCAGATATCTCACACCTCTTTGCCCTGCAGTGGTACATCACAGTACAATCAAATGGATGATCATCACTGCAAAAGTGAAGGGAGCATGACATCTTCACCCAAGGCATTACAAAACACAAACAGATGTCTACTAGTCCCTTCTTACCTCCTATTTCTAGCAAGAGGATCTGTTGTGAACATAAAACATGGAGGGCCTTAGGAGGTGGTGGCAATGCCAACCACTCAGTTAATCAGCTTACATGTTGTGCATTCAGAGAAGAGGAAACGAGATTACAGCTCAAACTCAGCCAACCTGCTAGGGAAGGTACTGGTTTTACTAATACTTTGGGGCTTCTCTTTCTTTCAATTTCCAGCAACTGTTGATAGACATCTGTGCAAATCTCTTTGTTACTGGTTATGGCAGATAGTAAAAACAAAGATGCAGAATCACACAGCATAGACATGTATCTTTATGTGTCACTAGTGATCCATATCCTAGGCTGGGTGCAGGAAAAGAGGCCACAGGGAGATACTTTGATTGTCTAAAATGTAACAAAAATGAGGCTAAAGTTTTCTCCATCTGTCTGAATCCAAACAGAATTGTGTGTGCATACCAATTCAGAACTAAAACAGCAACAGCCATGAGATGAATGCATTTACAGTATAGACGGATTGTTTCACTCTTCTCAATACAATCCTGCTAATCCAGTGTCTGTGAGAAAGTTACCCTGTGGTCGACACAGGGCTCTGGGCAATCCAATGCCTGCCATCCTTTTGGCCACGGCATTGTCTCTCTTAGCCCGCTAGAAGATAAACGTTTTTACTGGAATCACAAACACTAATCCCCTGCCATCAGACACAGGTCTGACGTTAGACAGAATAATTACAGCCCAGCATCTACTTCCCATGCCCCGTATCTCATAACATATCCAAGTATCCTTGCTTTTAGCTTGGACTAATGTCTAGCATCTTAAAATTTCTTTTCTGTTGAAAATAACTTTGAGAAGTTTAAAATTAGCTTGTTTGATATCCTCCTTCCTGTTAAGGTTATGCAGCTATGCTTATGGTATTAAGCAGAGCATAGATTTACAGGGAGGGATTTAAAAATTATTCTTTGAAATGGCCTCTGAACCATATCTTAAATAACTTATTTCTAAAATAGATGACACGTACAGAACACAGTGAGTATGGCATAAAGGATTTTTTGGACCTAATATAAGATGACTAGGGTAATTCTTCCAAAACTTTTTCACTTTTTGGTAAAGTACCCATTCCAAACAATTGACAAGACGGCCGCCTGAAACCTATCCATCTGAACAACTTCATATTAAAAAATGCTGCTCTGATAGGAATTAGAACATTTAGAGAAAATATTAATTCCTTTTTGGTTTTGGAAGGAAATTATCATTTAATTATGACAGTTAAAAATATTTTGCACCATAAAATATCAGAATAGTAAAATTAAAATCAAATGTAAAACACTGATGATAAAGTAAAAATGAAATTAGTAATAAAAATATTTTTTCAGAATATTTTACTTAAAATATTCTAAGAATTGGTCTTTTTGTCCTCAATGCAAACTCTATTAGTTCAAAATTTCTCTTTCAAAGACAACATGAATCTTCTCATATTCTACATACAATGTAGTGATTCGTATGCAGTCTCAGTATAGAGGTGCATTTTTAACAGCTTTTGCATCACACCTGTTCTAGGGTTATCTTCTCTCCAGTTACAGAACCTGGTTCCAGTACACCTGGGAGAAATATGACTTAATGCTGCTTCATTTGTTTTGTGGGTTTTGGCAAAAATCCCCTTGGATAAGTTTCCTAGGGGTCTAGGTCCACAGCACATGGCAAGGGAGAACAACACTTTCCTTAGCAGAGGCAATATATTATTAAATTTTAAGGTGGTCACCCATTCAGAGAAATTCTGATTCATAGGTCCTGCAGAAAGTATGCTCTCCTAGGTGAGCCATCACCACTGAGGAAAGACACTACTCCCTGCACCTCATCGCACTGCACTTCCACAGAAGATTCCCTCCAGCACAGGTGTGGTGCTGACAAAAAAGGACCATAGTTTCACCTGGTACACTTACACCCATGCTGAAGAGACAATCACCCAAGCTGAAAGGCTTTCTGCATGAGAACTTCTGAGCACAGTCTCCCAGCAAGGTGCTGCTACATGGCATAAACTACAGTTTAATCTACCCAATGCAGGCCAGAATTTGAAAAAGGACTTTTGGGGCACTGAGCTGTATTGTTTAGACCTGGTTTTGAGCAGCATATTTTAATGGATGTCTCTTGCTACTAGGAGACAAGTGCAGGGAATACGACTATTAACAATGGCTTTGCGATTTATTAAAGACCCTTCTTTATCACAGCTGAAGAAACAAATGACTCCCAGACTGAAGGGCACACAGTTTCTCTCCTAGCAGTAGTGGGCTTCTCTCCCAGGGAGAACATTTTTATTAGTTTTTCAAAGAGCCTGGTATAATACTGCTGTGCTTACCTCTAATGTACTGTGGAGAGACTTGAACTGCTGCCAGCAGGAGGGCTGTGAAGGGACTTCTGAGGCACCGTGACAGGCCTTCAGTTGACTTTACTAGCAGCTTTTACAAATCTCTTTGGAACTCCATTAAAACAGTTTATTTAGTGTTATTCCAATTGCTTTCATTAAAGACTTGTTTTGTGCTGTTCCAGTTGGAGTGCTCTCTCATTCTGGTACTTCTCTGAGGTTTCTGACTGGGATGAAAAAGCTACTGCTGTTATCCCATGGACTGTTTAGTTTTTACGTAAGTCCCTTATCTTCAAATACTTCAAAGTACTTGTTCTTTGCATGCAAATCATTCCAACCCAAAAATTAAATCTGAATTGCTGCAGCCATGCTGGAAAGGCAGTTATGAATAAAATACATCCTTTATTACACTTCAGTATGCATGGGCTATGGATCTGCTTTACACACATCAAAGAGAAATACTTTTACTTAGAGTCAGCTCTGGTAAACTCAAGCCAAAACTAGGACAGAACAGAGTCAAGTTTAACATGGGGTCTTCAGCTCTTGAAGGAGGTCATTCAGTGAAAAAGGGGAAGCAATGGGCTGCCCTGAGCCCTTCCTAATTTCACTGACACATGGCACATCACCCTGCAAGTACCAGGGCTGATATTCTGTCAAGCACAGGGCAGAGCTACAGGTCCTGGAAGAGCCAGCTCTGAAATTACTCCGACTGGATTGCTTCCACCTGACATCTGCAAAGTTAACATTTGTTCTAGTCATTTCTCCCCATCTTTCCCAGCCTTCACTTTCTTACTTTTTAAATGAAAACAAACATTTACTTGAAGAAAGGACAGACCTTTAAACATCAGAAATAGCTCTGTGCTAGATTTCAACTAGAAAGCTACAGAACTTCTTTGGAAGTTTCGTACAGCACAGCTCCCATGTTCATAGCTCATAAAAGTTTCACATGTTTAGGCTTTCATGTTCTCTGAGCACAAGCTGGTTTTTTTCCTTCTTTTTAATTAAATTCACTCAATGTTCATGAAGCTAAAGAATGAGGACAACTTTTCTTTCTCCAAAATTGTGTGTGTATCTTTATATAGAACAAGGAACTTCTTTGACAGAAGTAATTTTTGAACTAATCTTTTTTACAGTATAAAATATCATAAATGTAATTAGTAAACACTGCTGAATTGTTGCCCCGGGCTTCATCCCTTTTATAACCTTTCTGAAGACTCACTTTCCTTAGAAAGATCCTTGCAGCAAATTCTGAACTTGTTTCCAGTGACAGCTGGCACCTCCCCACCAAAAGCACTGACACTATTTCAGGCTGCTCATGTTCTTTGTCACTTGTTCTCCCGTGAGTGCATTTGTTGGGGGGAGTACTGCAGCTTGACTGAGTATGTGAGCAGCCAAAATATTTGAGAAGCTAAGCAATAACTTTGTTGTCATTTAAACAATTCCAAAATCTGGGTTTGCACTCTGTAGTTCAACTGTGAAACATGCAAGTGATGCAACTAGAAAGGAATATTAAACCTCTCTTCCTCCCTCTCAGATCCCTTGTGAAACATTTAAGGGAAACTCAGATCATTTTCCAGCTCAAGGGAAAATGAAACATAACTTACATGACAGGGCCCAATCCATTACCCTCAGGACATGGGGATAACGCCCACTGACATCACTAGAGATTACTCATCTGCAGGGTGGGAGAACAGGAGACAAAGATATTCTGTACAGACTGCATGTCTAGATCCCAGAGCTTCTCCTAAGTTGTCTTGAAATTTCCAGCCATCAAACCATTTTGCCAAACCACACAGTTTCTTGGCCTCTCAGCTCACCTGCTCAGCTTTTTACCCTCACAGTCTTGCTTTTTCACCATTTCATTAGCTAAAGTTTTTAATGTGGGTTTTGCAAACTTGATGATTCCTTGAGTAGTGATAAAAGACAAATGTACAAATTATCATGTTCTAGATTGTTCCAAAAAATAATAACCATGAAGATCTGCTTACAAAAAAATAACATTTATTTTTTTTAAGTGATGGTGAAATGTGGACTGTTGCTTTTGAAGCAGTTAAACAGCCATCCCTGAAAATGCTCTTTGGTATCAGAAAGATTACTTTTCTGCATATGTAGAAGTAACTTTTTTAAAATAGGAGAACTAAACTGGAAAAGTGTCAGGGCTTAGAAACACTGGGAAGAATGTTAGGGAAGCAGGTAACGTTTGGCTGGAGATCCACTTTCAAGGAAGGGGTGTAAGGTGAACAAGGCATCTAAAAAGACAAATAAAAAATAAGCTTGTTTTAAAATATTTTCACCTGTGAAATATGTTATGGAAAGCTGATGATTTTTTCCTTCTAAAAACATGACTTAATTGTTGGTTACTTGTTTTACTCTTTTTCCCAAAGAAATCTCCTAAAAGTTGAGTTTATACCCAGAAGATATCAGGATAGGCAATCCAGAAACATAGCATTTAAACAACATATTAATAGTTAAATTTGTTTGGGAGTGTACCATGGTTCTAGCTGTCAGTCAGTTCCCTAATTTTTTTCCTCATCTCTCTGGCTTTCACTCATGTTCTCCTCTTAGTTCTCTTCTTCTCACAAGCATCTCTGCCACCTTCCCCTTCCCACAGATTATACATCTTCTCACCAACTCTCATAATTCACTTTTCCACCCTGCTGTCCATCTCCACTAATCTTAAGTCTCTCACTTTGTTTCCCTCTAATGTCTGCACTTCTGACATGGAAAGCAAGGCTGGAACTGACTCCTTGTGTTCATTAGTCATGGAAGTCATCCTCTATGAGCAACAGCTGCTTTAAACAGGGCAACACATTTTCACTGCTTCTCCCAATGAAAAATGTCTCACTATGACGATGAAAAATGTGACAGGGAGGACTTTTTGGGAGGGCTGATGGCAATTTCTCCTGCAAGGTTTCACACCTCTGCAGGAAGCTCTCACTCATGCCCGCAGACAAGGCAAATGGATCAGCTCTTCTCTAGGCCAACCAGGATTGTATGATCACATGCACAGTAATGTAGACACCAAGTAGGTAGCCAGTGGGCTGGCTGTTGATCCACAGGGACCCCTAAGTAAGGTGCCAGACTCTCTTCAAAACTTTCTCATTCTATTTGGTGGAGTCCATTGGGAGAAAGGGACTGTAACACCATCCTGCCCAACTAAGTAGCCACAGAAGCTGGAAAACCCACAGCCACAGGCTTTGTAATGAATGTCAAGGACTAAAACATTCACATTATTTCCTCCTATGATAAAAATAAAGAGGTAAAACATTAACACCTTAGGTCTGTAGATAAGAAAATCTTACTTTCATTAGAAGCACAGTTTTAATAGTAGCAGACCAAGGGGAAACAAGATCCAAACAGCATCATTCCTAAGCAAATCAGTGTTAGAGAATAAAGGGCAAATGTTCAATAACTGGAGAGCTAAAGTTTACCACACCAGTAGGGTATAAATCTTGAGCACTCACTACTTATTACAAAAAAGCAGTACTTGATTCAGCACTTTTTCCAATGAAAATCTTTCTGCAATCCTATCCTTCAAGCAGAGGCAGGAAAGAAAAAATAATTAGAAGAAATGAACTCTGGGGAGAAACTGGCATTTTTATTCATAGAGAAATCTTACTGAATCAGTGATTTTAGAACTTCACAAGGTTTGCTAAAGTCAAGATACCAGGATGTCTTTGGCAGAGACACAGGACCATGGAGTCAGACAGCCTGAATGCCGCCACTGTCCTTCTATCCTACTGGTTGGCTCTGGGACCACGGTAGCATTTCATCCATCTGAATCCAGGCCAGAACATATTTCAGTGTTCCTCACTGAATGAGCTACATGTTGACACCAAGTCCTGTAATAATGATGATGATTACTAACTACTAGAAGGGGAAAAAAATTAAGTCTTCTCTTTACCCTAACAGCACTTCTTTGTTCGCTTAGCGGTAACAGAGCCATATTTGAACAACACAGAAAGTAAGGGGATACTCCATGCAGGAGAGACCAGCAGCCTGTTAACATTGGTGCGGGAAGTGAGGCTCATGGCATCTTGTCAGTAATGCCATCAGCTTCAGCCAGGACAGGAATTGCCTGCAGATCAAAGAACTGGCTGATGGCAACCACTACTAGCATGCTGCCTCCAGCATAACCACTCTCCCCTCCCCACAGAACCGCTGAGCTGGAAAAGATCCCCTGACACAAAGCAGACAGAACAGTTCTTAAGGTATCTGTGACAAGCCTGTCTTACACCCATCCTTCCTGAGACAAGTCCACAGTCTTCCTAGTCAGTCTGTTCTACCACTTTGCTATCCGTATAAATACAGTTTTTCTAATATAGGACCTAATCTCTGCCACAGACTTGCTGGGGTTTTTTTCCCTATGATCAGCAAACCTGGAGAACAAGTCATTACTGACCTCTTTATATCAGGCCATGCTATACTGGAGGCCATCAGTGTAGACCATCTTCTCTCTCTCTCTCTTTTTTTTTTTTTTTTTTTTTTTTTTTTAGGGAAAAGGGAAAAAAAGAAAAGTTCCTCAGAGGTCACTTTCTCTAAATCTGTCATTCTGTCATTCCTACTGTTGCACTCTTGGCCTTCTCTGATTTATCTACATCTTTGTCACAGTGCTGGAGAAAGCTGAGCACAGTACTGCAACTGGGATCTCACAGGAAAGGGGTAAGTAATCTCCTATCATACTACCTCCAGAGAAAGTTTGATCTCCCCTGCTTTTTTTTAAATTTTATTTTTTAATTTATTTAATAAAGCAAACCATCATAAAAACTTCAGTGCATTTTCTGTTCTATTATCCAAATTCTTAACAGGAGAGACTCTGGAGGATCAGGCCCAAGATAAACCAAGGAAGGATTTCACTTGAGATGTCACTGATGGGACAGCAGGAGGAGGAGAGCATTTTGTTTAGATACTCAGCAAAAAAACCATCTTCCAGATGGCTGAGAAAAGATTAGCAAATGATGACATGATAACACAGAGCTTCTGGCACAGACTGAGGGATGGCAGAGAGCCCAAGGAAGAGACAAAGATGAGTGAGAAGCACACAGGGAATTGAGAGGGGGAAACAGAAGGAATAAAATAAACCTCTGATACTGATAGTGAGTGTGGCCTAGAAAATGTGTGAACTTTCACTCCACATAAAGTCATTAGCATGTCCTCTCATAAAGATGTAACAAAGTTTTTATGGAACATTTCAGCTATTCATTGGCAATGAAAGACTCCATTAGCCAAGATGAAAATTGGGGACAACTCTTTCTAATATCAAATCTGTAGAGAATGTAGAATAGTTTAATTACCAGCACAAACCAACTAACACACACTGATTTACAACCACAAATGAACTGTGAGTTCGGAAAGTACAGACAAGAAGTGCACCTGTAATCTGGAAGCTAAAAAAAAAAAGAAAAAATCAGAGGCAAACCTCCCTCTGCACCAGCATTGTATTACTCACTGTAAATATATATTTGACTTTGAAGAACTTGCCAAAGGCTAAGAGTCTGGCAAGCCATCAGTGAAGAACTGCATCTAAAATTACTTTCCAAGAAAAGAGGAGGGACAGGGAATGAAAAGTAAGTAAATAAGACATAAAGGGTGTGAGAAGAAAGAATTTAAAAACACAAAAGAGAAACAGATTATTAAAACCAAAAAGGAGTAGCCTTTTACTGACCACAAACTAAAGCCAGTCTATCATGCTGCAGATAAACAAATTAACTGTTTCTACTATTTCGCAGAAAGCATTTTTTCCTTTTTTCCTTCCTCTGTCAATTTTGCTCTCCTTGCTCTGTTTTTACCTTTCCAACTTGTTCTTTCTCCACCTTAATGTGTTTGGAATTATTTAAGAAATCAAATAACATGGAAATAAAACTGTGATAAGAGATCTGCTTAGTGACACCTCCAGACTTCAGATTTTGGCAGTGATGAAAATGAACTCTGATACTACTCAGTAAGCCTTAGACTGAAATAAACAGGTTTACAGAAATAACTGTTTTCATGGAAAGTGTCTGCCATCTTCAAAATTTCTTGACTACTGTCAAAAGCTTAATCTAAACATTTTTGGCTATAACTAAGAACAAAAGAGAAGGTGTTAATGCGTCACTTTTTTGGGGAAGGTGAGTGAGAGGCAAACTGTTAAATAATTTTTTCCAAGAAAAAAATTATAACCTGAAAAAAAAAAATATGCATGCAGGAAAGGGAAACAGTACTGGCAAAAGGCTTCCAAAGTTTCATTTGTTTCGAAATGCAGCTAACTACAGGCTTCTCATTAGCTCTTCCCTCAGGCTATTCCCAATTCCCTTTGAAATTCTAAAACTACAGTACATGTTTTTAAACAGTGGGGATATGTAATGATTTGAACAGTCTATCACAAGGTGTCAGATTTTCCAGCAGTAAATATGTTTAAGATCAAGACCAGATTGTTTAAGCAGAAATACTGTTACTCCTTTCTGACCCAAGAAGTTAGCAGAAATTCAGGGTCAAAGTGTCATTTTGTTCCAAAAAAAAAGTTGATACAGAGGATGCACATCTCTTACATGGTCTTGTTAACAGAAAAATCTATTTCCCTGAACACAGTAGGAGATAGCTTATTTGCTCACAGTGCTCAGCTTCCATCTAGCTGACAGTGGATTCAAAAAACCTCTCTTTGTAAGTTCCCATCCATCCCTCGGGGTTTTCACTTAATGCTTGCCTTGCTTGACTTCTTGCTTTTTTTCTGTCCAGTGGTCTGGAGTTACAATTGCTTCTTTTTCATGGTGAAACACACTAATCTAAGAGCATATGCATTTGCACAAGCAATGACATATACTTGTGCTTTGTATGGAAGATATTATCGTTTCAACAGTTTTGTTCAGTGAAGAAGATCCACTGTTTGTTATACTTGAGAGTATCAAAAAAGGGCAGAAGTTAACCCACTGGTTACAAAGAGGTTTAAGCTGGCCTACAGTAATATATCTGCATCCTACAACGTTATTGACATTAATATAGGAGTTTAGTCACATTCCAGAGCTGTAACAGTCCCCCAGCCTTACCAGCTATGTCTGTCAGCAACAGAGGAAAGACACCCTCAGGACAGCTATTAACTATGTTATAAAATTCCATTTATTTCAGGAAAGAAGAATTGTTAGGGTGACTTCACTGTCAGACAAGTAAAAATAAAAGAGCAAAACGTAACATTTGTGAGGAGCTGCATTTCTGAAGGCTGACATAAATGCCAGTTGGAGTTAGCTGCTGTACTGTGCAGAAATGAAGCAGGCTTCTCTTAGACTTTCAAAGATTACATACTGCCACAAAATCCACTAAAGTGAACTAACAAACCCAGAATGGTTCAAAGTCCCAACAGAGCTGAAATACTCTCAAAGTTGGGGAGAGAGAGA
Organism: Athene noctua; assembly: GCF_965140245.1. NCBI lineage: Eukaryota > Metazoa > Chordata > Aves > Strigiformes > Strigidae > Athene > Athene noctua. Next base: position 72,923,873 of record NC_134038.1, on the reverse strand, counting down.
TTTAAAAACAGACACTTCGGATTTGTAAAGGATGATACAAACACACACAGAGTTGTTTGAAGATAAGGTAATTTCTGACAACAACACTTGTAGGAGGGCTTTTAAAACTGTTTTCAGTTTCCTTAGAGACTGACTATGAAGCTGTATTACAGAAAGCTGAGGAGCCTTGCACTCCATAGAAAAAGGAAATCTATGACTGTATATGAGAGTTCTCTCTGGAAGGGAAACAGAAAACAAAGGGGGGAAAAGCTGGGCTATACTTTCTGCCAATGTCAGGCCAAAGAACCACTTTACAAAAGAAAGGCTTCAGAAGGAGGTGTGGAAGACAATTAGATCTCAGAAGTAAAAAGCTTTTGCTGTAGGTGGTTTATCCCAGTTCAACAGAAACATCTCTGAAAAGTCACTTCCATAAGAAATTCTCTCCACTGAGCTGTCTCTCCCAGAAATGGCTCAGTCAGATCAGCTGGCAGGTGCCAATAGTCTGAAAAGGATGAAGATGTGCAATGGATACTCTCACTCTACAAAACCCAGAAATACTCACCATGGATAAAAAGATAAAGACAACACAACTGTCTGGAGGAACAATGGAGAAAACAAGCAGCCAAGGTCTATTAGACTATCATCACTGAAAGCCAAAAGACATTTCTTAAAGTTCAACTTACTTTCAAAATGTACATAGGTACGTCAGGAACTGTCAGAAAGATGTATACTAAAGCATGGGGAGTGGGAGAGAACAGGAGAAAGAAAAACAAAACCACAGGCAATAAAAGGTGGAAGATCCTCTAGATATCCTCTAGTAGTGAAGTTTTCCCTTCATTAATGAAGTCTGTTGCCAGACTAGCCAGATAAACAAGGGAAAGATACAAAATGTGGCAGCAGAAGAGGAGAAAAACCCTCAAGTGCATGAAAAATTTGTCAAGTCTTTTAGCAGGGCTATTTAGCAATACCAAGTGGGCCTCTGAAAGAGGGTGGGAGATTCAGGTCAGCTTTCTCAGCTTGCCTCTCAAGACTCAAGGACCCCTGATGAATAGAAGATAGGCAGCTAGTTCAGTCAAGACCATTTCTGGATGCAGTGAGGAAAAAGCAGTTTTTAAGTGTCTTAGTTTTGATATTACAATACAAATCTTCTGTGAGTGCCACATCAAAAAAGCAGCAACTGCTGTTACCTCCGGAGGTCATTAGGGCTGTCACCCTCCAGGAACAGCAAACCATGGTGGAAAAGAGAAGGTGCTCAGAAGGAACAGTCTTAGTTTTGCGGAGAAGACTACACGTCCCTCATCTGATAGACCTTTGGTTCCTGTGGGTGAGAGGTGCACCCCCAATCACATTGTCAGGAGATCAAAGGGGCCAACTAAAATTCTCAGTTTCCACATGTCTTTGATTGAAGTAGCTCACAGGTTAAAAACCCTGCACATGGCTTTGTTTTCTTATGATGTCTTCTCTGCTTTAGCAAGGGGCTCAGTTGATCTCAAATCCCAGAAAATAAGGAAACAGAGCAAAGAAATTCTGGCCTGAACTATGAAATCCTACCTAGAATAGATACACTTAAATACCCATGGTGATGCGATTATTCTTTGCTGTTTCCATTAGGTACCATTTTCATAACAAAACAACACCAGGGCATTATTTCGTGGCTGCAGACACATTTTTCAGAGCACTTGACAAAAAACATAGTGAAGTAAAGGTCACTGTATTATGTGCATATCAACCTGATTAAAACAGTATACAAGAAATCCATCCAGCCATAAAATAAAACATCAGTGCTAAACCCGAGAGGACACTCCACACAATATGATTAGCATCTGAGATAGCAAAAGTAAGTGTGTACAGATCTTCAAAGAGGATTTTGTTCAAAGGCACCAAAATATCTCACAAATACTGGTTAAAAGGACACGTGAGGACCATTTATGGATTAGAAAAACCTAAAGCCAGAGACAGACATACTCCGTAATGGTCTCAAAGGTGCCCTAACAGACATTAAGGAAACTCTTTACCTTTTATCACATACATCCAAAATGTAATCTCTCACAAAAGAATTCATGTTTGTGATACAGGTTAAAAAAAAAAAAAATAAAAATCTTTATCCAGAGCAAAGATGGGACGGGTTTCTTGGAGAGCTGGAACAATCTAAGAGAATGCTCATAGCTGCTGGTGCCAGCCTTCCTGCAGGTTCACGAGCTAGCCTAGCATTTATGCATCTGAACAGCATTTTCACCTGACAACATAGTTTCTTTCATACATATTGCTTCTTTTCCTGAAGTAGTTATCACTGAAGCACACACTCAGCAATATTGTAACTGCTTTCCATTATCTCTAAACTTAGGAAAATATGATCAAAACAGGAGAGGCAGCTACAAAAAGTATGCATGCTGAGACTGTGATCCATATTTAGTTTTTTTTAAATTGCACACTGGCAAAAACGGAGCATTAAGTGTTATAGACGACACCTCAATATACCTATCTTAACTATAAGGATATGTTATAACCTTTGTCCAGACAAGTGCTGATGAGAGATAGAGCAGATTTGTGATCTGTTGCTTCAGGAGCAGCCAAAATAATTCTGTGAAAATCTGCATCACAGAAATAACTGAGAACCACTATAAGAAGGAGGAATATCTGAAGGAATAGACTGTAGTCATGGGAGGTTGTCACCTGGATGGTCACCTGGATGTTAAAGATTGGGGGACACCTTCTCTAGTGTACAGGGAAATTGGGATATAGGCTGTTGTCTTGCCTGAAAAAGCATCAGACTGTTGATGAGTGTAACAAGCTCAGAGGGCTGAGCCCTAAGGCACAGGGCATAACCAAAAGTAGTAGAAATACCACCACCCAGCAACGGTCACATCCATCTCTCAGAAAAGTCCCACAGGGCGGTGTGATGGAGCTGGCCAACTCAGTGCCTCAAGGTTTTGAAACATTTTCCCTGGCAAACCTTGGCAGGGCTGGGAAGTTGTTGAAAGTCCAATGGGAACATGCCCTCATTTCTCAGCCACTCCAGTCCATGTCCAGCATTGTAGTTCAAATCCTCCTTCACAGGACACGGGGCTTTGCACAAACCCAGGCTTTCTGTCAAAGTCTTCATTGTCACTGTCACTTAACAAGGCAGTTTATGTCTAGCTGAAATTCTGTATTGCACTAATGGTGATCATTAACAGGAGTGAGGATAGCCCTTGCATGTCCTGACCCCTGGCAGCACTGTCAGACTTTTCTTTTCACTACTTTATTGCTGTTCTGCTGAACACACACGGCTGCTGTTAAAATCCCAGCCAGCTGCTAACAACTGCTGGGTTTTCCCTAGTACATTATGAGGCCACAAATAGTTTTAAATCATGAAGCTAATTAAGCAGAAATAAGACTGCCAAATGGCCTAGGCCTCAAACAAAATACACATCTAGAAATTGCTGACCTGGTAAAAGACCACAGGGAAGAGTTCAGCACCATCTGCAGACTCTGTCTCAGCCCATCAGCTTCCCCCATTTAAGTGTTATCTTTGTGAATTGCTACTTTGGTGCTCCTCACCACGGGCCAAGAACAGTAGTTTTTGGCATCACAGCTAGCTGTTAGAGAGGACCATCCACAAGTTGTGCTCCTAGTTAGCCCATCAGACTAATGGCCTGTTGTAAACAACATTTCCACACTTGCACAAAGCCCCTGCCCCTCCCCTGGTAAAATGGATGGGTGTCCTGAGACAACTTCTCTGATCACCCTGGTAAGAACAAGGTGCAGACCAACCTGGACCTGTATCAGCAGGTAGATGCTTTGCACTACACAGCCAATGACTTTTCATCCTGGACATACGTTCAAGACCTGTAATAGGTATGCAAGTCTGAGGGCTATTTCTTAAGCACGATACAAACCCCAGTTCTTTACCACCGCAAGCTCCACAGTACAAATAGCCACACAGAGACATCATCCAAGAGGGCGGAAAGCCAGCTTTGGTGCCTTGGGTCTGAGTTCAGTAGAGTGGAAGCAGCTTGCCTGGGCCTGTTCCCAGGTGGCCGTGTGGCTTGTGGCTAGTGCTGTGCTCCTGGCACATGCTCTTCCAGCAGCCTCTGCAATCAGAGTGGCGAGCAATGATGTGCTTACACAACACACTGTACTACATGGATCTCTCCCAGGCATCTAATATGGGGGTGTTTTTCCCCCCTCTTTTTTTTTTTTTTTCTCCCCTCAGGTTCTTTCCACTACTACAGATGCATCTTGTGGCCAAGTTTGGGAGAACGCCTTCCAACAGGAAGGAAGATTGAGCGCATATTTCTCCCTCCCATGTATTTCTGTGGGAAGCTAATACAGCTCACTTTTTTACCCAAGTAATAAAATACAACTGACATGATTCATACCTGCCAAAAACCAGACTAAAATTATTTAATATTAATACTAACATATAAGTTGCCTTATATATTAAACACAAATGTAGGAAAAAATCTATTATTGTTTCATTAATTTTAGACTTCAAATCACTTAATCACACCATGCTGGAGAGCAAAAGATTGGATCTTTTAAGGAACCAAACAGAAATAAGAGTTCTCAAATTGAGAAAGGACATTTCTTTTTTTTTCAGGTCCTTACAGATGGTGTGTAAAAAAATAATTGCAAGAAAAATATAGAAAGTGAAATGCTTGGGGATTTTAATTTCTCAACTGCACTGGATTGAGAACAAAAAAAGTTCTATTAAAAATTTTAAATAATGTATTTAAAATCACATGAGAAAAAAAAATGCTATACCACCAGTGTTTCTAAGAGAGGTAAGAGACTGTAGACTATAAAATATTACAAACAGCATCTCACTAAAGTCAATGAGAGTCAAAAAAAGAAACATCATCAAGAAACAGACGCTGGGATTCTCCTGCTTCCTCAGAGTCCCAAATGCATTTCTAATTTCACTCTTCCTTTAACCACTGCTTTGCACGCACACAAGTATGGCTTATGGTCATCTGTTGAGCTGTACGCAAGATGAGGTCCTAGAATGATCCATAGACAGGATCTGGTTTTTAGAGACTGGTAAATAAAGACCCTTCAAAAACTGACACTCAGAATCAATGAGAAAGACTAATTGTGCCGTGCACATCATGGAAAAAGCCAGAGCAGAAAATCTGGGTCCCTTATGAGGATGAATGCAACTTGTTTTCCTACAAAAACATATTAGAAGACCCACTTATCTAAAACTTTTGGCTAAATACAAATCTTCCCAGTAAATTTACTCCCAATATGATTAAACAAGCAAACAAACTGCTCCACTAGCCAGAAACAAAGATCAGGAAACAGTTTTTCCTGGACCTACAACCATCCATAGTCACTAATTTCAGTTTCGTTCAAGGGTGGAAGTGGAAGCTTAGATAATGGGAAAGAGAAACATTCAGCTTCCTCCTGTGATAAGCAAAACATGTTTTTTGTTAAGGGGAGTCCTGAGATATTCTAATTCAAGGTCATCGTCTTTGCAAAAGTGAGCACATTTGAAATTTATAAAGCTGTTTGGCTACCTCCTCTCTTCCCCTTCCCATAGGGTGACCAAGCACTGACAGTAGGAGAGGGGCATGGAGAAGGTTAATCTTTGCTTTCTTTTTATGAGTGGGGTGAAAAGGGCCAACCCTAACTTCTAATTTTTTTCTCTCACTGAAATGCTTGTGACAGAAGTCATGGTGCTCTGGAGCCCAGTTTTGCTAGCAGCAGGTTTCTGTCCGAAAATACAGACACCTCTTTCACAGATACACGTTTGTCATATGTGGCACATAGAGGCTGGACAGGTATGGCACAAAGATCTTGGTGACACTCATTTGGAACAACAGAAATAATTCCTGCTGGCTTCATCCACTCACAAACACTCCGACTGTCACAGAAATGCATGCTGATAAAATCTTCAAGCTGTAAAGCCTTATTTCCCTCTGGGTGTATTGCAAACAGATCTCGAGTAGGGTTACAGTACTGGTGTATTGCTTGAACCAACCTAATTCTCTCCTGTGGATTTCCATCTTCCTCCTTTTTCACTAAGGCAAAACTAATGATTCTTAAGCTTGCCAACCCACACTCATTTAGAATAAGGTTTATTTACTCTGGCTTCATTTTTATGGCTTTCTTTTCATAGGTCCATAGTACTCCCAAAGAGAGGAAGTTTACAGTGCATTTTAATGGAGATTTTAGAGGTTTTGCAGACTCAGAAAGGAGAATCGTATCCACATACAAAAGGCAAGCTGAGCTGCTGGGTGCTAGAGGGGACATCTCTTTCGTGTGCTTGCCAGAGAATGCAACTGAGACAAAAAAAATACCAAAGTTCCCAAAGATTTATCAAAGCAATCTGTCTTAGCTAGCTGAAGTCTGCTGTTCACTTTTCAAGCAAGCAAAATAAAAAAAATTCTTGTTACATCCATTGGTTGATTATATATGAATATGTATACATCTTCCTCTGGCAAGTTTCCTTCTATTTTAAGAAACTTATGCCAGAAATGTATTTGTATAACTCTCACCCCATTCCTTTCCCAGTAAAATGTTAACCCTTAAAGGAACTCTTATTTTGATTTGTTGCATCAATTTCCTCTGTGATTAGCAAAATAACTTACTTTAGTATCTGTTGCAGGACAGGAATAAAAGCCCATAGAGGTCTTAAAAGGATAACTTGATCTTGATAAAACACCGGAATCAGAGGTAAGAGAGGAAAGATAAATTACAATAGGGTGAAGGAGATATATAGGAGAATAACTGGACAATTTGATGAAAGCCTTTAAAGATTGAACACAAATGCCAGGACCATGGTGAATAACCCAGGAAAACACAATAATTCTTTACACAATCAAAGCTGTGACTGTGGGGTAAATAGCTGGATAAAAGTATAGGTATAGAAGGAAATCAAAAAGGCAAAGGTGGTATACTGTATCTAAGAAAGAAAGAAGAAAAGGAGGAAAGAAACAAAACAGGACAGAAAGAAACTTGCTCAAAAGGTTGAAGAGATGAAAAGCTGATTTTCCAAATGAGCTTAAATATGTAGATAGCCAGGTACAATGCTTTGAGGTGGACCTCCTACTCAGAATAATAAATCAGAGAGACTAAGTAGCTGACAGAAGCACCCCAAAATCAAAATCTGAGGGCAATGGTGGACTTTACCCCCCTGGATACCTTTCAAATAACTAGTACCCTGTATGTATAAGTTATCCTATATATATAAGGTACCCTGGGACCTTATAATGTCAATGAAGTTTTTGAAAAATGTTAGGTGATTTTATCCTTATTTCAGAAGGCAGAAGAACCTACTGTGGAACAACTGTTCCAGATCTGCTTCATCGAAAGCTTTGAAGTAACTAGGTGAAAGTATCCAGAAACAGCAGAGCTTTTTCTTTTTTTTATAAGGAAGGGCAAAACCCAAGAATGACAGAGTAAGATTTAATTTCGGCTTCCTATGCAGAAGCTGTTGTTTAAGCCAGTGTTGATAAACAGCCTTGAAATTTTAATCCATTGCCCATTTCTCCCCCTCCTATTTAGCTGGTTTTTGAAACTGGAATGGGAGTCAAGTTTCCAGACACACACACTTCCTCCTATTGTGGCTGCACTCTGGTCAGAAGACCGAAATTCTCATCCATTAAAAACCTATCAGCACTCCAACATTCACTCCAAAAGTATGACCTAACAGTTGTACGGTGGCCCTTCTGCTGGGGTCACAACTCATGAACACTATTAGCAGATCCCAGCACTAGTTTTTGAGTTGCCAGTGTCATTTCCCCCAAAGTCATCTCTGCTGCTCTCTATCCAGGCTTACAGGTCACACTGACCTGGAGTTCACTTCTCTAACAACTCCCCCTGCTGCCATTCATTTTGTTTCTTCCCTCTTTGGCAGGTTTGAGTGCATTCTCTATCCTTTCAAACTCTTTTAGCCACCTATCCTCAGAGGTGAGGTGGGATTCATTGCAAGTTCATCAGCTATGAAGACTTGGTTCCTGTGCTGACAGTTTTATATAGCCACAGAAGTTTAAGCTGTTATGAGAATCTGCTGACTAGTTCCCATCCCAATGTTTTCCCCACAGGAGTCAGAAAATCTGGTGTTCAAAGACAGATAAGAAAAGGGCATAACTCCCCCATCCCCAAACTGGATCAGTAGTAAACCTATGGGATTTAGGTGTGCCAGGACTGTCTCCATATCTGCAGGAGAATGAGCCAGTGCTCAAAGCACTGAGCTAAATCATAACTTCCATGAAACACGGGGTACCACAGGGAAATATAGTATAACAGTTCCTAAAACCATCCAGTTGCTGTAAGGAACAGAGCCCAAGGGACACACTGTGGAGAGTAATAAAATGTGAATGGACTAAAGAGGGAAAACAAACAGTAAAATCAAGCAGGCAAAACACAATCTCAGTCCACCAGCTTGTCCAGACTTTGTTTGCTGTTTCATAGAAACCTCCTCTAGAATAGAAACTAGATAGTACTACCATCGCCCCTTCCCAAAACCTTCAAATCCCAACCCAAAAATGTGTGTCCAAAGAATTACTTATACTCCTATCAAAAGCTGTGAGAAGAGAGAACAGTCCACCTCTGCTTAAAAAAACCCAACAAACACGCCTTGTCTTTTGCCTGCACAGAAGAGATATATTTTTAAAATGATCCAGACAAAAAAATCCCCAAGTCTTTCTGGCAAGTGTGGTCACTTCCTAGTCTGGGCACCCTCTTACAGATTAAAATAAATCTCATCAGAAATAACATAAACAACATAAGGAGAGAAAATCTGGAAAATTTTGTTTTCTGCAGCAGTAAGACAGAACACACCATACCCAGTTCTCTTCCACCCTGCAGTGCACTCCGTCATTTCCAGGAACTTCATGCAGGTCAGACATGGCCCCAGATGAAAATTCCCCACGCAGTTACACTAGCAGCAGCAATTTACAACCACTTCCATTACATATAACTCATAAAATGAAAAGGAAGGTAATGAAGGATTGAGCTGACAGCTTCAAGTTTAATCTTCAAGCAATTTGGCAGTCATATGGAAGGTATTACAAACTTGAAATCACTCTTATTTGTCTTTGTTTCATTCTTTGTGTTTAACATTAAAATCTATTACAGCTTTGGAGCAAGAAGAAGCTATCACACCTAATTTAAGGCCCATGAGTTCCCACAAATAGCAGGTGTTACAACTAGGCAAATACAGATTAATCCTACTGCACATTAAAAAAGTGAAAAATAGCCGATACGTGTTTTTTCTCCCCATGCATTGCCAAGTTAGTTAGTTCACCCAGAAACAGATGCAGCAGCTGAAAAAGCAGCTGTATTAGAAATTACTCTTATGTGAACAAAGCAACATAACCCCAGAAAACCTTCCCCAGATCTTTTCTGGGTACTCCTTGATTGGCTTCAGTTCATCATTTATGCATTCAAATAAAAAATAAAAATTAATAGGTCAAGCAGAGAGAGACTGAGGAAAAGGAATGTGACAAGTGAGATGGGAGATTGAGGAAGAGGAACGTGACAGCCAATAAATAGGCTTATGGGCTCTAAAATGTTCCCATCAATAACTATCTGAGAGTACTGAGCTAAAAATTATCACTCTAGAAAGTACTAAGAACACTGTGGGAAATGTTCCCATCAATAACGATCTGAGAATATTAAGCTAAAAGTTATCACTCTAGAAAGTACTAAGAACACTACAGGAAAGCAGCTAATAAACTGATGATGCTAAGATTGAAAGTAGTTGCAGAGGATGCACATTAAGCCTGGCTCAAGATAAAGGATTCCTACCCTGCTGCCAAACCCACATGAATCTAGTAACACACTCAGTTTATATGAGGACATACGACCCAAGAATGCCTGCTAGAAAGGAAGTTGTCCATTCACACTGGTGACAGAAATTGTTACTAGCATCAAATTTGCACTTGAAAAAGTTTTTTGCACTTAGATTTATTTAAACACAAGCCTTCCTATAGGTGAATACAGAAACTATTTACTTAAAACAGCTGTAGAATTTATTCACTATCTACAGATATGTAAAAACAAGTAAAAGACTCTTAAAAGCTAAGTATTCCAATAAACTTTAGTTTCTTTGGTGAGCCTGTAACAAGGATTGACACTGACATTAGTTATATAGGGAACTTTGCAAAGCTGAAAACTCTATAACAAATTATCCACCATCACACATCTCCTTTAGCCAGCAAAAACGGCAAAAGAAATGTCAGACTGTAACAGAATGAGCTGCCAAGACCAACGTTTTTCCCCTCAATGTGTCTCAGCTCAAGTACACTATTTATCTGTGTAATGGGACAAATTTCATACTGCAGTAAGAGTTTAACAATGGTAATAAGAACTTACACTATTAGCCCCAGTAAAATCAGCTGTCAGTAAAAAGCAGAGAAAAATGCTTGTCGCGTAAGCAATTTCTGACTCATCACTGTGAACTTTGTCAGAGCTGGAAATGACTTTTATTTACCTGGGACAAAGCAGCAGCTCCCTTGCCTGCAGAAAATCTGTTAGAGACCATGATCTCCTTTGGCACTGGTGGCAAGACAGATCCCAGAAATGGGTGGTGTCTGTAGCTTACGCTGAGTTCTGTCTGTGCAGTGGAGCAAATTTCCAGCCACTGCACATTGCCATCAAAGAACCTCAGGGGATAGAGCAAGTGACCACTGTAATTCACATCTGAATTGCATGTCATTGCTTAAAAACATCAGGATGGTACGCACCACTGGATATCCCCTTCATTCTCTGGGAGAACTGGTTGCCACAGATCCTAGGGAAGGTAGTTTAGATATGCACAACTGTAGTTGAGCTCAGAATCACCTCCTGGGCTATAACTAGGTCAGAAAGCAAGCAGCAAGGAAAAAAATGCTCCCCCAGCCACAAAACAGATTGAAATGTACAAGTGGACTTGGAATCACAATTAAGTGGCTGTAAGAGATCTTGTCCTCTTTGTATTTCATCTCTCCCAGTTTTTCATTTCTCATTAAGCAACACCTCAAGCTGCTTGTGTTTGAGCAGCAATTTACAGCTGGGCGTGTTTAGATAACCTCACTTGAGTTTCAGTTCACTTCCCTAGACCCCTGAACTACAGAGGCTCAGGAACTACATACAACCATAGGGAGCCATCCTATGCAAGTGGGAACTTCTTCAGAGTAGTAAAGACAGCTGAAAACAAGAACTACTACAGTTATCTCAGGTTATGCCACTCAAAACTCTCACTCAGGGTCCTCAGATGGCATCCTTGTTGCACAACAACTTTAAAACTGTCTCCCTCTCTCTGACTGAAACCAATGTGATATACAATGTGCCACGCTGAACCCAGCCCAACAGTCAGCAACAGGACAATGTGCCTGCTCAGAATAAATAATTCTTTAGCAGTGAAGCAGCTGTGTGGCTAGACAGGGTTTCCTCTCCCAAAAATGTGTTATGACTAAAGCCTTGTTAAACTGCCTTTTGCACCTCTCTCCTCCAAGGCTGCCACTACTTAGGTAATGTGATCATCTTAAAACAGAAATCTCTGGGTTTCAGGCTTTATTATAGGATAAAACTCATCCGAGTAGGTTCAGTCCCAGTGCAGGGATAAAACAGATTGTGGTAGAGAACATGCCAATATCTAAGCAGGGGATGGAGGAACAGACTCTACCATTAGAAATCATAACTTATTCTTACAAAGTGGAGCAGATAGCACTGTTTCAGGCAAGCACCATGTTCACTTTGCTTTCTGTTTTGACTAATTAGTGAGAAGATTCTGTATATATAAATGCACATTCTTAATGTACCTCTCTCAGCAGCCCTTGCTTTCTTTTTCCTGCTTATATTTCTTTCAGCATTACTGACCATTATCTGAAATGCAGCAGAGAGGCATAGCTTTCACAGGTGTGTTTCAAAAACTGGAAAGGAACAGAAAAGACTGAACAAAGAGCTAAAAGAACATTTAAAGCATATTCAATAATGGCATTGTGCCATTTTGTGTGGTCCTCAGAGCAGAGACTTATTATTCCTAGGAAAGACACAGCAACTTTTCTCCTAAACTAGGGATGTCTGAACCATACATCAGCAATATCCTAAAATGCAGTAATGTGTTAAGGAGCAGCAAAAGAGAGTGTGAAGTTCTGTTTGCAATATTACTCTTCTCTGCTTCCAATATTAACCTTCCCTGAAGCTTTCCCTCAACATTATCCCTTTCCAACAGAGCGAAGCCTATCCCTGAGTTTTCTTCTCCAGTTTCCTGGCCCTAATTAATATTTTTCAGTGCATTTGGATCAAATACAAGACTCATGTTCCTCAACTTCAAAACTCTTCACAAAACTTTCTTGGCCTCTCTTTTTGTTCTTTTTTTGTATTGGTAATATTTTCAGCTTTGATGCCCATTCATTCTGGTTTCTTCTGCACCATCCTACATACAGAGAACACTCTTCCCAAACCCAGTCCACCATGTTATGCTGCACTCCTGTTTCTCTTTAGTGATGTGTGCCTATAAGGATATAAAACCAAGAACAGTCAAATCAGTCAGATGGTCCCCTCAGTCCAATCCTCTTGCAATGCAGCCTCTTAGAGGGTAAACATTTAAGTCAGAAACTGTCTGGTGTACAGCAATCCTGATGTGTTGCATTGTGTTTAACACTTTACCTATGAAGATAGGACATTGGCTGAGATTGCAATGTCAGCGTTGGATTATAAGAAGCAGGAACATATAGTGACTCAGTTGCTCCAGATGGAGTCAGCACAGTAAGAGGTCTGAAGCTGCATATTCAGCAACAGACCTGAGGAGTCATTTGAAACGAGCAGTAGAGAAGAAAATCAGAGATCTGCCACCTCTCAGTTAATAACGAGTGCATCCAAAGCCAAACTGACTTCTTTGTATATTGTGCTCCACAATGTGTCCTGCAGCATCCCTACCATGCAGGTCACGGGGACACCAGCTAGCAGAGGACACATTGTCTCACAGTGCACAAAAGAGGACACACAGAGAGATATGTCCACTCTGAAGGCAGCTAAGATTTGGGATGCACCTCACAGGCCTGCTTTGCCAATCTGTCAGTAAGGACAGCGGCTGTGTATGCTGTGGGTCCCCTTCTGCTCACTTTTGCTTCAAGAAGTATGGCCATGCAAGGGGGTGATGTGTACTTAGGTCTCACCCTGTGATATGAGCAGAGCATGGCCTTGGTGCATGCCAGATGGCCATGGCTACAGGCACAAAACAAAGGGCACCCATCTTGCAATAGAGCCACAGAAAGCCGCAATCTTGAAGGTGGGACAGAGGTGGGTTTTGGGGCAAAGCAAATGCAGAGACACACAGAGTTGCCCACTGGAGAGGTGGTTCAGCAACATGTCAGGGAACATCTGAAACTCTGGAGAAAAAGGAGGGGATTACAGCACACGGGCATTTTGCAGTGCAGGAGCATGCAAGGAATGCCTGTTGTGAGTAGTGGGCACAACAGTTTCCCACAGGAGCGCAGCACTTGCTGCCTAACCCATTAGAAATAAAAGGCTGTACAAAAGACACGTGCAACAGCAGAAAGCTGAATTTACATGAGGGAGTCTGATGTGGAATTACACAGTCTGCCCCAGCACCAGCGGAGTCTCCATGCCAAAGCTCACCAGCGGGGACATCCAGCTGGCCCTACCTGGTTAGGGGGAACCACTCCCACTTCCCTAGCCAGGGAAGTGGAAGCCATGCAGACACAGATCCCTTCACCTCTTTTCTGAGTATTTAACTCAGCAAAGTGGAGTCTTCTCTCATCCTGTTAAGTAACTCCTGCTGGTAACAGATCACATCATACACTTTAACGCAATATTTCTAGGGTCACTGCATAACAAACTGTGCTTTACCATCAAACTTCTGGTACTTTACTAGGATGGGAAAATAAACCCAGATGGCAAGAAAGTATCCTCACCAGGGCCCTATAAGAGTATACGTTTCTCTTCCTAGCCCCTCTACAGACTGTAATGACTGTAACTCTAACTCTGTCTGGAAAGATGCGCACTGTCACAAGGTGGGTACAAAATTATCAAGTAACAAGCAAGTTCTGTGCAATTACCCTGAACAGAAGAGCACAAATCTGGTTGAAGTATCAGTTATGGATCCCTCCCTGCCCCCCCCCCGATATCAGTAGGGACATAAATGCAGTGTTCATGGAATCAGCCCCAGAGAAACAAGGCTCTCACTGTAGATGAAATAGAATGTTAATTAAAATTTTAGCATACAATACATGAAAGAAAAAATGCAAAAAAACCTCAGGATGCAAGAGATCCATGTATTACAGGGACATCGAATGCACAAAATTTGTGATTTTAAGGTAAGGGGGTAAAAAGCATTGAAAAAATAGATTCTATTTTTAACAAAAATGTTTATTTGAAGAATACTAGTAGGTAGTTAAGCGAAAAGAAGTCTTCCTAAATTCAGACACCCAAGTTCTTCTGCTTTAACTGAAGAAAGTTTCAGGGCATCTGCAGATGGGGACCTGAGTTAAGAATACAAGTGCACCACCAGAGGAACAGGATTATTATTTTTTAAATTTAAATTATCCCTAATACAAAGTTATCTCAGTCTACATGGGGTAACTGGGTAAGGTACCAATGTTAGCAGTAGATAAAATTACTTTTGTTCTTCTACCTGGTAACAAAAATATTTATTAGCTGGTTTGTGACCTGATTTGTGACTTCTGTCCAAGGGGAGTTTTGCCTCATTTCTTATTTCTTCATCTTCTTACCTCCAGTATTTTCCAGTCATCCCATTTCCCACTAGCAAAAATGAAACCAAACTGGACATATGCTGTCGACAATCGTTATTCACATTTGCTAAACTGCCACTCATGTAGCTCTTTCTCTTAAAACCGTCCTGTAATATTTCTTTTACTACCTTACACTAGATAATGCGCTTTGGCTTTCTAAAAATTTATGCTGGAACATCAGGCTTATAATGCTTAATTCTCTGGCCACAGCAGAGCAGTCTGGGAATTAAACCAAGCAGTACCAGTTACACATGTCCTCACTGGAGTATTTATCAAGTAAAGACACTTCTCATTACACAACAGCTAAATGTGTTTGCAAATACAGTGCTCCCTCCACTTGTGCTCAGACAAAAGGAGTCTTCAGATGCAGCTATGGTTCCTGAAATGTGCTTGTAAGGCCTCTCCAGAGCACAGTTGTTTGCACTTCACTACTCACATAAACCAGCATGGTCACTTTATTCCTTCTGTGAAAGCAAAGCTCACTCCATAAACCAAATGTCCATCCCGCAGTAGTTTTGAATTAAAATAAAAATAAAATTGACATCAAAGAATGTTTGAGACAAATACAAAAATCCTCAAAAACTGAAACAACTATATGAAAGATCACTAGGATAGTAATTTCATTTTGTAAATGCAGAGGGTGGTGGAGCTTTTTCCCAAAGAAAATTGGCTTTGAGAATCCAGACAGCAGCATCTGTGTGAACTCAGAATAATTCTTAGTCTCATTACTGCCATCACAGCTGTACCAGTTCTGTGTTACCCCTGAGTTTTAGAGAAGGACAACACTGAAACTGTCAATAAAACTATCTTAGTCAAAAGCTGCTGGGATCCCAAAGGACATTTCTCATTTAAAGATTTCATATACATATTTTTGAGTGTTTCTAACGGATAAACTGCAAAAATTCTGTTACTTCTTTTGGTTTCTTATTTATTTCTTTCTCAAGCCAGTTAGACATTGTAGCTAATTTCATCTTTCCATGAGCAGTAATAATAATGTATTAGCTGCTTATCACCATCTGCTGTTAAAGAGATGATGGATCACAGCTTCAGGAGTCAGTGTGTTCAGGAAGAGTTAATATATCCAGCAGTAGCGACTGTGTTTGGCTAGCTTCCTATCTTTTCCTGCCCACTAGAACGCTAAACTTCCTTTGTGTTGCTGAGCAGGTGAACTGGGATTCCCAGGTCTGTTTTCAAGTCCATGCTATTGAGCAATCCTGGATCAGGAATTCTCTCAAGCAACAAATGCAGAGGAAAGTCTGAATAGCAGACTTTTGAACAGGTCCTTCTAGGGACCAGGAAGAAATCTCTGGTCTGACGTTTCAGCACGTTCAGAGTGCCATCTGCCCAACAGCTGTGAGCAGTCCATATTGAGGACAGAAGTGGGATTGGACTAGAAACAGGATTGCATAATGACATCAGCAAGCAAGAAACTCAACTGTATTGAACTATATCAGCAATTCCTACATTAAATAAAAAAGTGCAAAGTGCCTGACACATGCACCATTACCAAGTAGAAGCAGAATATTATCCCTTCCAATCTCAAGCACTATGGAGGGCAAACAGTAGTCATCTCAGCCACCACACAAATAGAAAAGGGGGCTCTATCCAAGCTTCTCCAGAGTATGCACAGAAATTATTTGTTTAAGCACTCACACACCTGTCCCTTTTTGCAACCAAAACCATAGGTGGCATCAGAGAAAAGTGAGAGAGGGAAAGCCCACCCTCATCTTCTCTTCATTTCCAGCCAGAATCTTCAAGAACTTTTGTGAGCTACGCTAAACCAGCCTGGCTGCTTTGAAATACACATTGAAAACTAGAGAAAAAATAATCTCCTTTCCATTCCTTCTTCCTCTTCCTCACATATCCACACAGGTGTCCTTCCATAGTAACCCCCTAACATATGACATGAGAAAGAGAAGGGATCCTCTCTTATTTCATCGTGCTTTGAGAGAATACAGTATTGGAAAAGCTCGGGTCTAAACTGGACCACAAGGACAAGAGACTCACATGAATGGCAGCCTAACCAGGGAGCCGTTTTTTTACATAGTGATGTTATCTGGACAGTTTGTGGCAGAGTAAAAGACCAGATCAAATCCAAGGTGGGGCGGGGGAGCTCCAGAATAGTAAAGCTGATGACCTGGTGGGACTGGCTGAAGGTTTAGGTAATTTAAGAGGTGCAGATTTAAGATGTAATATGGCAAGGAATTATAAAAAGCCTTCTAATTCAGCCTTTACTTAATCATCTTAAAATTCATTTTGGGCTAGACCAGACTCCAACTAAACTGTTTAAGCAGGGTCTTAATTCGCATAGGAGCAGCTGACAATGTCAAACCAGTGACTTTGTACAGCTAAGACCGTAGAGAACTATAGAACTGTAGTATATTGTCAGGGAAATGCCAGGTTTTACAAGCATAGAAAAGATTAGCAGGAAGAGCAACTTTCAGACATGTAATGGTTCTAGGCTGCTAGATCTAAACATTTGGAGAAATTACCTTAGTCACAGAAGCAACCCAGGCAACCAAGTTATTTGCTGCAATGGATGCGGATAAATCATGCTGCATTTCCAGCAACACCCACATCATCCCTTGATTGAGGTTCTCCACATAACAGAAACACCATCTTTAGGGCAGTGCATACAGTGGGACATCAGCTGGGAAAATATTCAGAAGCTTAGCAAGTTTTGTTACAAGTGAATACCAGAACAAAAGTTGAAAGAGATGAAGAGCTGAACTTTCTGCAGGCCCCAATTACATCAGAGGAGTGAAAAGTTCAATCTCCCCTTTCCTCAGTTCCCTCATTCCTCTCCTTTTGGACACCTGTTTTAGCCACCTGGCTTCACCTGAGATAATGCCAAAATAAGCCTGGAACACACATGGAAGATCACTTATTTCACTTGCTTTCTATAGAGAATATACACACACTGTTTTCAGAAAAGGCTGAACTATTTCGGCATATTCACTGAAGGCTGGTGTCTTTAATGTAATCAGTGTCGTTAATTACCAAAAAGCCAGGTACTGCTCATATTTACTAACCAATTTCTTCTGCATAGCATTGCAAGGTTAAGTGGTTGCTTTTCAATACACCATTGACAATATTGAGGTTTTCTGTGAATTAAAAAAAAAAAGGAATTAAATCCTTGAAGGAACTAATAATTTAAGCATTTGGCTAGGTGACCTAAATTAATTGAGTTGTTGGCCAGTTAATGCATTCAACACTGTCCCTTTAGCACAGAAGGTGGCACTTGCTTTGTGTCTATTGGGCAATAAAGCCATACAAAGAACTAGGCTGACAGATCAGAGTATGCACAGCTTCGCATCAAGCATCTTGATCAGGTATCATTTACAAACATCATGCAAGAGTCCAGATAACAGTGCCAGGGCTCTAGTGATGTGAGGGAACTTGCAAACAGAATAGGGTACCCTAAATATGCCCTGGAGATAAACAACCGGGCAATTTTTAAAACCTATGTATAAATTAGATTATTTAGGAAGTTAAAAAAAAATAGTGGAGGTATAAGTTTTTGATATTTTCCCCTTCTCCTTTTTACTTCAATCCCCCAACCCATGATGATCTACACCTGTTGTTCATTCATTCCTGCCAAGTCCAGGAAGATAAAGGTGTGATAAAATAGTAAACCTGCTAACACACTGTGGGTTTTGTTAACATGGCTACTTTGTTTCTCTGTATTCGACAAGACAATTTGTGTCCCATTTTGTTTCTGTTGAGCAAGCAGAGACATTGTGTGCTCATTTTCATGTGACTTCTCAGAGGTTGGAACTAATCACTTCTACCTTTATCGTCTTGGCAACCACATCAGTATATGTTGCACTATTACATTAAAATACAATGCAATTGTTAGCTATATTTCCTTTAAATAGACCTACATGTATGATGACTCTTACCTAAGCAGCATGACAGCAGTAAAGTAATTCATAGATGCTCCTTCACCCTGCTTTATTTCCACACCTGTGGACTTTGCCTCTACAAGTTCATAGTTTAGACTAGAATTTAAATAGGATGCTGACCTGTTGTTATCTAAAATGCACACAACTTAAAAGTTGCTCTGAAAAAGACAATTAAATTGAGACTTCCCGTTTCCCTTCTCCTGTACCCTCACAATGGAGGATCCCAAAAATGGTTTCTTCTCCCTTTGTGTGTGACCTGCTGTGCTTTTCCCTGTCAATTCTCATGTAGTTTCTGTACTCAGAAGGATCAGATCCCTAGAAAGAGGGAAGCTCCAGCTACATTTCTCTCAGCATTACCCCATTTCAAGATATACAAAGAAAACATCAGTCTAGCACTGCTGCTGCTCCCCTTACAGCACTGACCTCCCAAATACAGCATATTGGATTTAGTGATTTACATTTAGTGATGCACATATCGAATGCCACATGTAGCTCTCAGTAAAACAGTAAACCAGCTTTCTTTCTGAGTGCTCAGAGAAAGTATGTTGAAAAAAAATGACTGCTTCTTGGAAATCCACTTTTGTATAGTAGATTTCTATCACACCAGAAATGGATTGAGACACCCAGAATATCTCATGGGTACTAGTATGTTCTAAAAAGAGGAAAAAAAGGTTCCTCAATCAGACACCTTGTTTTTTTGCTAGGATGTCAGCATCCCTCAGTACTTCTTCCTTAATTTTCTCCTTTTCAGAGAAAAAATTCTTGGTAAACAAATAAATGAGCATTCCTATAGAATCTGCTGGTCTCCCAGTTCCAGGCTTAAAGAAAATGCAAGTGATATGTAGTTCTATATTATGCAATATCAAATACTCCTTTAGTCTGACTAAAGCTGTGATTTTTTTCTTAGACCATATGACTGATAGAGTCATAACTCTACCAGTATGGAAAAGATGAGGGCTGTGCAATTTTCATCCTGTGATGAGACAACGGTTGTTCCATAAAAATAGAAGTGCCAACACTGTGATGGATCTGCAGCTGAGAGCACACCCTCTGTGTACCATTTTAGCTCTGGTTCTCTGTGTATAATCTTAGGAAATATTCAATATCCCCCTCACCTCTTCCCCTCCCCCTCTCACTTTCTGCAGTTTTTGATTAAATATGTGCTCTATGCTTGCAATCTGATATCTAAATCCCATCCCTCAGTGCAGCTACACTACTGTTCTATTAAAACTGTGTCACCCAGCTACACACTGCTCCCTCTCCTATCAAAAAGATGTCACAATTGCATTAAAACCTTTCCCTACCAAGTTACATGAGCTACTGCTGGATCTTTCATCCAGTCAGGGAACTATCAGCCCCTCAGCATGGTTAGGCAAGTGGCAGCTGGCTAAATCAAGGCTCTTGAAAGGTCACTGTAAAGATTAGTGATCAGTCAGAACTATCCTGTTAGCTACAGCAATAGAAAAGACTTGTGTTTGACCTTATGCAACAGGAAGAAATTATACTGCAGTGGCATGTTATCAAGGTAGCTTGCTGTTCATATCACCCATTACACTCCTAGTTTCTTTACAGAAAACCTGACAACAAAGATCTACATTGTCAGATTCTGAATCATCAACATATCCTTGGAACTGTCAGAGTCTCCATAGAAGGAAACCAAGAAAGGAAAGATCAAATAAACTCCACAAGGTCGCTAACATCCAGCAAAGAGTGAACACAGAGATAAGAATCCAAGATCTTCAAAAGACAGAACCCCAATGGAGGCAGAGAGAGAAAAAGCCATTAATTAGATGTGACCTTACCCAAATGAAGTATCAGCCCTACATCTTTGTGCAAAATGGAAACATAAACTTTACCAAATACATCTGGACCACTACATAACAAAATCAGGAGATGAAGTTTCTTCTGATATACAAGATGTATTTAAGAGTTTCACTCTGCAGCTGTTAACATCAGTCTTCTGGTAGAAGCATTAACAATACCTCTCCCATCCCAGTTATATTTATCATTTTTCCACCACTGTAATTGTTTCAGTTCCTGAAAACGTATTCAACCCCTTTCTCAGAGCTAGTGGCATTTTTTCATTGCTATCCAACAATCAGAGTGCAGTAGTTATCATGACTTTTGCCTATGTTTCTGATATAAGCCCTGAGCATATGAAAGCAGTGCATATGCCACTCTGGCTCACACTGATGACCCATTTTGTTTTCACAACACATCTCCTACTTCATCTGTGAAAGCTTCCATTTTTGTTCACAGTATCACATAACCCAGCTGCTACTTTGTCTCAGAAATGGGAGGTTTTTGACATTTTTCTTCCCAGTGCACTGTTTCCACTCCTTCAGTCATATAAGCGAACCAACTAGTTTGTCAAAATATTTTGCCTCCTGCTGCTCTCTGAACACCACTATTAATGTAACACAAATGGCATTCGATCTACAAGAATGTAATAATAAAAAACATATTCCAAATAGTTACATGTGCAAAAAATGTCCATAAACTAATTTTACCACATAATACAATCAAAACACACAAATGCAAAATGTGTGCAGTGCTCCAATGACCTCTCCTCCCATGCTCCTCTTTCCACTGCTCAGCAAGCAAAAAAGGTGCAAGTCCCACCTGAACAACGCCTGGACAGACAAAAGTAACTGCAATGCCTACAGATGAGCTAACAGCCCACTTAGTGTTCCCACAGCAGTGCAGTAGCAAAACGAAGCATCAGTGAAGATTAGGGACCCAGGAACTGGGTCTTGCTACTTCCTTCTGTTACCGCCATCTTTTACCTAACCTTGTCCTTCCATTCCAAAGTTAGCAGAGGACACGGGTTGTGTTCTCCTTTTGGATAGGGAAACATTGAACCAACACCTCATCTCTTCCGTAGGCTGTGTAGCCACAGCACGGAAAGCCCTGCCTTTTTGTGACTGCGCTGCTCAGATGTGCCCCAGCCTTCACTTTCTAGTCAGGGCTCGCAGGGACTTAATGGCCCTGGGCAACCTGGCTGGGAACTCCCACTCAGCCCCTGGCATAGGCCCAGGGGCTCCAGCTCAGGTCAGCTCATCCAGCCCTGCCCTACATCAGACCCTCACAGACGCAGCTTGCCTCCAGCCTGCCCTCAGGTCCTTTCTCCTCAACAGACTTTGGACACAGTGTGCTGGAGGGTCCAGCTCCAGCCCTGTCTCCTGCTGCTCCCAGCTGGACCCTGGACCCGGCTCAGCCCCAGCTGTGTCGGGGCTGCTGTTGGAGCCTGTCACCTGCCCCCAGCTCTGCCTGCCTGGCTCAGACCCCAGGGCATGGCAACCCATCAGCAAGGGCATGGCCCACAATGGGGTCACCCTGGCTCAGCCCACCTCATAGAGCAGCCCCACTGGCATGAGAGGGAGGGTGTTAGGGGAACAGCCAGGAGATTATAAGGATATAGACAGCTTCACAAAATAGCATCCCAGTGTCCAGTGGGTTCTCCCTCCTGGAGCTAGCATACTTGACAGCTCCTTTGAGCCAAGCATCTGTTAGCTCCTGCCTAGTCCAAGAAAGCTTGCAAACCCAAATCCAGCTATAACTCAGAGGCTAATGAATTCTCTAGCACTTGTTACTGCCAAAACTCAGGATTGCCTGCTCTCTGCAGTGTTATTTTTTCCTCTAATGCTAGATCACCCTGGAATGGATTTTGCTCCTTACATTAGCCACAGGACTGCTCATGCTGTAAATTAAAGATCCCTTTCTGTAGCTTTGCATCTTCTGCTCTTTGTGCTACAAATCCCTCCAGCTGTGTGTTGATATACCAAGCCCTTGGCAAATAATTTGCCTAGAAACGTATTTCTAAAGCTACAGCTGTGTCCATAGCTAACTTGCTGTCAGAGTTTGTGTCTGTAACCCTTCTATGCTCTTTTGAAGCTAGCACAGATTTTCAAATGGCTAACTTTCTCTTTTACTCAGTTCTACCAGCAAACAGAAAGGCACTATTAAAAACTGCTATTCTTGCACTCTTTAGTTCCAGCTTTCTGACAACTACCTGGTCTATAAGGTGTGGCATCTAGAGTACCAACCTCATAGACGAGGTGTCTTGTACTCTTGCCTTGTCCTTGCACAACACATCAGACCCACAGTCACAGTGGCTGCCCCCTTTCTATTCTCATTTTTGAAAGCAGAGCTGTGACAAATCCTTCTCTCTCAAGCAGTAAAACAACTTTCCTGTAACAGGCAACAAAACTGAGGGTTGACCACTTTCTGTCTCACACTGAAGCTTTCTTTCTTCTGATATTGCATCTTTGTTGTGTTCTTTTTAATTTTGTTTTTGGATTGCAGTTGGTACTTCTAATATCATAAAAAGATGAATTAAATCAGTCATAACAGCCTTGCTAGCCAGAGCAGAAACATTGTACTTGATCTTTATTTCAGTAGGAAAGCACCTTAGTTACGGAATTATTTTTTTTTTTTCCCCCAGAGCACTGCAATGCAACTCTGAGCAAAACTAAAGAACTTTTTCTGTGAATTAAACTGTTCTTTTAAACAGTAGTATACAATCTTTCTAACTGCTCACTTTGAGAGCAGCAGCCACAGAAACCATACAGCACCTTTCAACCTTTGCACAGAACATCCTCCTGTCAGTGGGCAACCTAATTCAAGATATGTAAAAAGTGTGCTGACAGCCCCACATACCCTTGAGTTGATCCCCTCCAGAGACTCACAGTTGGAGCAGCTAAGTATTAAGAAGCATAATCATAGAACATTTTCCCATAAAGATAACCTGCCTATCAAATCATGCCAAGAAAATGTCATAGAGACAATCTGTTCTCTGACCATTGCTAGCTAAACCTAGCTTACGTTTTATTTCTGGTTACATGGCATCATGAAAAGAGGTATGGTACAAGTATGAAAAAGGTGTCCTGAGATCTCCTTCATCCAGGATGGTTTCATGACGTGAAAATGACAGTGCTCGTCATCACCTCCTCCTCAACTGCACCACCTCTCTCTCTGTCACCTAAAAGCCAGTCAGGATATAACCTAAAGAAATGACAACCAATCCTCTAAGGATGTGGTCTGCACAGCAGCCTTGATAAAAAAGCATGAGCCACAAGGAGAAAAGAAGCTATCAAATAGCTGAGAGATGACACCTTTCCTCATTAGTCTGGTGGACAGCTTACCAATAGGTATTCCCTTCCCTTTCTGTATGAATCATGAGAGCAAGGAATGGAGCCACAGAGGAGAAAGGGGCATCTGGGGACTAGCCGTCACCATGGCAATGCAGGCACACCACTCACACCTTCTCTTCTCAGCAGCCTCGGTTCTCATTGTCTCAACAGCAGCCAGCAAGTTGTTTGGGGTCTTTTTGGCTGTTTTGGGTTGGGCTTTGTTTGTTTGTTTGGGGTTTTTTGGTTGTTGTTGGTGGTGTTTTTTTACAGATTGTAATTCAATCAATGCACAGAAGCAAGAGAAATCCTTCACTTTATCTTCAGCTGATGTTATGCAATGAATGGCTTTTATACTGCATGAGGTACTTGGGAATTAGCCACCAGGGCAGAGATATGCAGGCACCCACACCCCTCCACCTTAAGCACTCTGCTGGAGAACACCTGGCAGAGATCAAATCTGTCTTAAGTACTTGCCTAGAAAAGCAAGGCCCGGGGACCATAAGTAGTCTGTGAGATACTGAGGTGTAGACAACATGACAACAAGGGAAAACATATAGCTACACCATGTAAAGGAAACTAAAGCATGCACAGATATAATACAAAGCACTGAAAGAGAGACTGGCTTTTCACTAGCAAGGCTTGGCACCTCAAGACAATGATCTTCTGGCAGATATCATCCCTAGCCTTCCCAGAGAATGAAGGGAGGGTGATCAGCTGGTTGTTTCTGGAATACTCTTATTTGCCAGTCTTGAAGATGGGCCCAATGGCTGCCTTTTTCTAGTGCTTAGGAACTTTCCCTTATTGTCATGACCTTTAATGTGACAGACAGAAGCCCCCACAGTGACTTCCACCAACTCCATCAGCACCCTTGAATGCAGCTCCCTTTATCACTTGGACTGGTGCTTGCCTGCTGGGTTTACCCACCCCCTAACTGTATTCTCTGTAACAGGCAATGCTTCATGCCACAGACTCTGCTAATAGGCTTAGGGACACAGCTTACTCCTGGGAATTGAGGGAAAGCATTATTCCACAGCTTATAGGTATGGTTTCTTCTTCCCGATGACTCTCACCAATTTATATGTGCTTCTGTCATTTTGCCTCTCTTCTGACTTGGACAAATACATTTCCTTTCAAAGAGGGAGAGAGTATTTAATCTCCTGGGTCACAGCAGACAACCCTTCACTTCCCTTCAACTCCTTCAAAACTGCTGTAATGTCACAACAGCTGCATCTTATTTTCTCCCACTTCAGGATATTCAGTACCCTTAGCCATATACACAGCAAACTTACCAGCTCCTGATTAAAGTCTAATATCTCTTTCATTACAAAAATGTGGGTTTTTTTAAAAAAAGAACAATACAGGGATTTCATTCACAGAATCATCTAGGTTGGAAAGGACCTTGGAAATCATCTAGTCCAACCATTAACCTAGCACTGACAGTTCCCAACTACACCATATCCCTCAGTGCTATGTTGGCGCAACTCTTGAACACCTCCAGGGATGGGGACTCCACCACCTCCCTGGGCAGCCCATTCCAACACCTAACAACCCATTCTGTAAAGAAATGCTTCCTAATATCCACTCTAAACCTTCCCTGGTGCAACTTGAGGCCATTCCTCTTGTCCTATAGCTTATTACTTGGTTAAAGAGGCTCATCCCCAGCTCTCTGCACCCTCTTTTCAGGTAGCTGCAGAGGGCGATGAGGTCTCCCCTCAGCCTCCTCTTCGCCAGACTAAACACCCCCAGTTCCCTCAGCCGCTCCTCGTACGACCTGTGCTCCAGACCCTGCACCAGCTTCGTTGCCCTTCTCTGGACACGCTCGAGTCATTCAATGTCCTTTTTGTAGTGAGGGGCCCAAAACTGAACACAGGAATCGAGGGGCGGCCTCACCAGGGCCGAGTACAGGGGTCAGATCCCTTCCCTGTCCCTGCTGGCCACGCTATTGCTGACACAAGCCAGGATGCCATTGGCCTTCTTGGCCCCCTGGGCACACTGCTGGCTCCTGTTCAGCCGGCTGCCAATCAACACCCCCAGGTCCCTCTCTGACTGGCAGCTCTCCAGCCACTCCTCCCCAAGCCTGTAGCGCTGCTGGGGGTTGTTGTGGCCCAAGGGCAGCCCCCGGCATTTGGCCTTATTGAAACTCCTCCAGCTGGCCTCAGCCCATGGCTCCAGCCTGTCCAGGTCTCTCTGCAGAGCCTCCCTACCCTCGAGCAGATCAACACTCCCACCCAACCTGGTGTCATCTGCAAACTGACTGAGGGTGCACTTGATCCCCTCGTCTAGATCATCAATAAAGATGTTAAACAGGAGTGGCCCCAACACCGAGCCCTGGGGGACACCACTCGTGACTGGTTGCCAACCAGATTTAACTCCATTCACCACAACTCTTCAATTCAATGTCCTCCATTATTTCTGACCAGACTGCAAACAGAGAAAGACATGTCTTACAGAACTGCTATCTTAAGTAACTATTTCTATATTGATCTTCCAGACACTGAAATTGTTTTCCTCACCCAATACCATGTAGAAAATAATCTTTTTTATCTCCTGCATACCCATGACTACTACAGCTTTGGTGTTCAGATCAAGAAATACCTTGTGTCAAGAAAAAAAAAAAAAAAAGCTTCATTTCCCCCCTAAGATTTCATCCCTACTCTTTGGTATGATACAACCCATGGTCTCATCTTTACTACCTGCTTCCTGAGGATTAATGACCAAAACAAATTCAAAAACGGACAGCTTTTTCTAGATGTGCTCCTCTCATTTCAAAACAAGACAGGTATCACGTACACAACATTTTTTCAGCTCCACACTTATATACATGTAAATAGAAGAGCACGGACAGATCAAACTGGGATTAACAAGGGAAACAATTGCTTTTGGTCTCAGATGAGTTAGGCTTTTAGTAAAATACTGTCAGGTTCTTGCAACTATAAAAGTTTCAAGCTCTATGGCTCCATGTTGTTTTAAAACCAACATATTAGTTCCATTTCAGTTGCTTTGCTGTCCCTTTCCCTTCAAGAAATCTGTGAGATAGGTGTGGTAAAATCTTTATTCCCTAGTCACACACCCTGCAACAGTAAGCTTACTGGAATTGTTCAACAACAGTATTGCCTGAACATTTTGGGGGTGCTGCTCTACCAAGGCTGGTTAAATAACTATCTTAGTTATGGCGATGATAGATTATTTGATTTCAAAGTTTCCCTCTGAATAACAAATATTTCCAAAACACAACAACAGTAGACTGGTTTAAACAAACAAATACCAAAAAACAAACCCCAAAGCCTAAACTTGATTAGAAAGCAGGCCCACTAAGATAATTGATTATTTTGGGCTTATGGTACAGTTGGACAGTTTATGCTTTGCTTTCTAGAAGGTCCTGCTCTGATTTAACACACAGAGGAAAGGCTCTGTGCCCAGTGACATACATTCTAATTCTGATCAACCCATCTACCTACCTCAAAACCTCAGGAAAAAGTTCTCCGATTTGAGGAGAAAAATGAAAAGGGAAAACTACAACTTAGAACCCATTACTGAAGAGCATTATGTATCTTCAGATTAAATCTAAAATCTGATTTATCTCCCAGGGGAAAGATTCCTGGCCAACAAAAGAAAGAAAGAGAGACACACACTACAGTGCTGCAGGAATGTGTTCTATCCTTCATATTTAAGCCACCTAGTTTACAGAGGTTTTACAAATTTAGCAATGATGTTCCTTCAGAGAATTTATCTAAAAAAGAAAAAGGGACAGGTAGGGAAGATACAAGGCTCAGCAGCAGAAAATTAAGAATTTTTTTTTTCTGTCCTTGGAGACTGATTTTTGATGAAACTATGTAAAATAAGACTAGGGTGGGGTTTTATTGCTGCTTGTATGAATGATAATGTTATATGTACATGGTGCTATAGTGGAGACACTTCTGTGAAAGGAATGGCACAGAAGCTTGCTGCAATGCTGGTGACCACCACCAGTTCTTCTTACAGAGATCTGAGTCAGTAAATTGGGATTCTAAAATCCATTGCTCAGCTGACACTCTGGACTACAGATATGTAAGAATTCTGCAAGCCCTGACAACATTTAGATGCATGAGAATTATTTCTGCAGATCCATAAAAGTATCCAAAAAGTTTCAAATAGACTGAACATCTTGGACTATTGTTCATGCATCAAAACAAATGAGAAATTACACAGTCTTTTGCCTAAGTGCTTAAGTGCCCAGTCTTGACACAAATCTCAGAGCTCACTGGATATTCTTCAACATCCATTTCCCATCAGATTACACATTTTTAGAGAGTTAGTGCACAGGAGAATTAAGGCATGAAACACTGCTGAAACTGAAGTATCAGTTGTTAGAGCTCTAACCTAGGAAATGGGATTCACGGGTTCAACTTCTTCCTCATTTTTTTTGTGCAGATAACTATTTCTCAGACAAAGCCTAGATATAATTTTTTATAATACAATGTATTTAAAAATGGCAGCTTAAGGTCTGTGAAATTCAAGAGTGGAAGCAGTATTATTCAGCAGTTTCAGGAAAAAGACATTACAAAGCAATACAATCCAATTCAGGTTTTTGGAGTACACAAACGTAGAGGTTTTTGTCACAGTATTTATCTGACTTAGTACAGCACCCATCAATATATTTCTGCTGCTCAGACTTTAAAGGAAAACATGAACACCCCTATACAACCCAAAATAATCAAGAGCACAAAAAATATCCTTTCCTCGCTCTACCAGTGCAACTGTTCCCTCTCATAAATATAGGGTATAATTTAAATGCTAGTTCGCTTGGAATGTTTATATCCGCTTTCCTCTAAAAAACAGATGAACTTTGACCATAATGAATGAAACTAATTTAATTTATATTTAATTTATATACTAGGTATATATATGAGGCCATTTCAGTCATTCCAGATGGCAGTCTTTAATCATTGGAACACTGAGATTCCCTCACTCTCCACAGTGTCAATCCCCACACAAAAAAGAGGAAAAGTAATTCATTTTAAGATACTTTAGTTTCACTTTGAAGTATGGAAGACAGTTATTTGGAAGATAACAGTTATAGCAAAGGTGGCAATTTCTTTTCCTAGCCTTCCATGTATCACATAAACCAACTCATATCAGGCTTTTATTTCTGAAACTTTGGCCCAAGCAAAGTACGTATGTCAGTTTGTTTCTCCCAGTTCTTCCATATGTCACATCTACAAACTTCTGTAAAGGAGACAGCTAGATACAGTTTAAGTAGCATTTTTTTTCAGTTGCTTTAATTTCAGTCACCGTTCTACATGGAATCCAAAACCTTTCCATTCAGAATGCCAGTAAAATCCAGAAGCACTTCATTCAGCTGCAAAAAAACCCCCAGTTTTTTTCATTGGTGATGTCCACATTTAAGGAGGAAGCTTCTCTGATTAAACATGGATCAATGTAATTTCCACAAATAGGGTTGACTGCATGCAGTTCCTTCCAAGATCACTGATTGAAATGAAGGATCAGGTTAATTTATCTCAAGGTCTCATATAAAAGCAGGTCAATTCATAGTTAAGGACATCCTGTACAAGTCTTACATGATTCAACATCAGCTTTTGCTATTGCCTCAGTTTCTTATTTCCTAGGTTTTTCAATACCTATCACTGCCATGGAAGAAAAGCTGGTGAAGGGTCTAGGGTGGTTTAGCCTGGAGAAAGAGAGGCTGAGGGGAGACCTTATTGATCTCTACAACTACCTGAAAGGAGGTTGTAGTAAGGAGGGTGTCCATCTCTTTTCCCAAGTAACAAGTGACAGGACAAGAGGAAATGGCCTCAAGTTGCATCAAGGAAGGTTTAGATTGGCTATTAGGAAAAACTTCTTCACTGAAAGGTTTTTTAAGCATTGGAACAGGCTGCACAGAGAAGTGGTTGAGTCACCAACCCTGGAGGTATTTAAAAGACATGTAGATGTGGTGCTTAGGGACATGAGTTAGGGGTGGGCTTGGCAGCGTTAGGTCAATGGTTGGACACAATGATCTTAAAGGTCTTTTCCAGCCTAAACAATTCTATGATTCTGTGATGTTCTGACTCTTATCTGAGTTTAAGTTTTTAATTCCTCCATGGGCTCACTTGTCCCCCTTCAGATCATGTGGTGCAGTATCTTCCTCAAGACTTTTGCAAATAACATCAGTAAGTGGAAATAGGACCTTTTTTCCTCTACTCGCACTTTTACACACTAATAGCTCCCTTTCTCTCAACAAACCTATCAAGACTCCTTTTTATGTGTTTGGGAAGATGACTACAGCAGCACCGGCAGAAGGGGGTGTTGAGCGACAGGGAGGAAGAAGGGCTAGCAAAGGGGATGAACTCAGCTTCCTTAAATGGCCAGACAACCCTGCAGTACATAATAACTGCAATAGCTGTCCTCTGGCAACAAATAAAATTGTGTCCACTTTTTGGATAGGCATTTTTCCAAGAACAAGATTGAGAACAAAGTACCAGCTCTTTCCTCCTCGAAAGAAATTCATATTTCTGTACCAAAACAGAACAAAGAGACTTTTAAATTTTTCACACAAAACAATCCATTTATTCTGAATGGGAGAACATAAAAAGATCAAATAGATCTCCATATGAAAACTTTAGCCTTATCTTTAAAGAAAGACCACAACCGAACTAATCTAAGCCACCTAGTAAATCTGTGTCCAAGTATCTCTTGCCTTCTCTGACCAGTATCTGCATAAATCAAGCATTTTGAAAGTCTTCACTGATTTTTAAAAGTCCCACATGAAGTTTTGTAATGTTTTTACTCCTTCAAGTTTGCTCTTTTACTCCATCTGCTCCAGAGATACACATAGCATAACCTATTTTAAAGCTTTCTCTAGCATATGCCAGTGTAAGAGCATCAAAAATCAGATTCACCCATATGTTAACAGGCAACAGAGGGACAGAATTTGTTTCAGGCCAAGAAAATGCCTGCTTTCCTCCCAACTCATCAAAAACCTGCAGACACTGCAATACTATATCACTTTATCTAATATTATTTTTCAAGAGCCTAAGATAAGAATTTCCTAATTGCATGCTGCATTTTAGACCGAACTTAGATTTATTCCTGCCTCCTCTCATTTGCCCTGCTAGTGAGATGTAAACACTGCCTCCTACTCCAACAGCTGTAGTGGTGGTGTAAGATGTACTTGACAAAAGTTCTGAAGTTCTTGAGTTCCTGGAGTTCTGAAGCTAGCAGTTCTTTCATATTTTGTCAAACTCTACCACCAGGTGTTTATGAATTTTTGTCTCAGGTCTCAAGAAGTTTGGTGGTTTTAAAACCCAGCTTCTAGAGAGAGGGATCAAGTGGGAACTGTACAGTGCTTTTTTTATATCTTACTTTTGTGGAGAATTTATCCATACCTGAAAGAGGAAAGGGAAAATTCCAAACTCTTTAATATTTCATTATATAGCAAAAGTACATGATTATTTTTGGTTCAGGATGATTGCAGATGGCAACATAAAACACAAGATATATGAATTTATTATTGGCTAGTGCAACCAGGCAAAGTGCCAGTTGTGGCATGGGGGCTGTGCTCAAGCTGTGTACATGAGCTGTGTATTCCTCAGTTACAAAGAAAGTTGGTCATACTCTTCAATGCCTTGTGAAAATACTGCTAATCAGTCTTGATGATGTACACAGAAATTGTCTCACCTCCATAAGGGTATTCTCTCCATAACAGAAATTAAACTGAAAGAAAGAAAACCAGAGTGATTCCTTCTCAAGTGGATAGAAGAGATCAGGTGTAGGGTCATCAGAAGAGCCCTGAAGTTCTTAGCTCTGCATTTTTCACTTCCCTGTTCCTGTCCCCTCAAATGCCAGGGGCAGACATGACGTTAACATCTACTCAGGAAATTAGCTGGCATGTTCAGCAACAGACACAGGTTAAGGTTCTTTTATATCTCTTTGTCATGAGAAGCCTAGTGGGGAAGACCATCTGAATTGGTTTTTAGATCTCTCTGTAGAAAGTATGATAGGTTTTCTTTACAGGAAAGATAAATGCTAGAGTAAAAGTAAGCAACCAGCCAGCAGATAGCAGCCAATATAATAAAAAATACAGACTGATTTAGAAATACTGATTAATTCATATTTTTCCAGTGTAAGATGAAAAACAGTGCCAACTATAAACTCTCTATTTCAAATAGTACTCCATCCACCCCACAGAGAATGAGTAAGAAGTCTGGCTGGAAAATACAGGTGTAGACCAATATCATCATTCTAACAGCACAAATGTTGTTCCAAACATAGGCACTTATTTAGTGCTTAATATTACAATAATACATTTTTTGTTGCTCTTCCAAAGGACAGCTATGAAATAGAAAATAATCAATTAAAAGTGTTCCCAATTTTCATTATTCCACCACAAAATTTTAAAATCCCACCCTTACGTTGAAAGCTTGCACCACTAGCAAAGCCAGAGCAAGCTGTGGACTGAAAACTTATTCTATCCATCTTTTTCAGCTGCACATCATTGTCTACACCAGATGCCTACCACAACAGCCTAGCCAACAGAAGAAATCACAAAAGTGATTTGTAGTCAGCCTTAAGTAAAAGCAGCCAGCTTAATGTTGGCTGTGCTCGAACATGGTCCTCCAGTTGCAGTTCAGATTATACCATCAGCAAACCCAGGTGGTATTCAGCTACTGTTAAGCCCACTTTCTCTTCCTCCCAATAAATGTTATTTCCTTCTCAGACATGCTGGTACAGCCTTGCAGAATCCCGTTCAACCACACTGGCCCGAGATGTCCAACAAGAGCGCAAGCTCCCTATGGGCAGGGCCTGGGAAGGAATGTCTGGCCTCAGCCTTGAACAGCTTCAGCCCATGAATAGGCTCTGGGAATCAGAGGGAGTTTCATGGGATGGCTGGCAGGAACTGATGGCTTACTAGTATGGAAAGGACCACTCCCAGTCTCCACCCCTTCCCTTGGACAAGGTCTGGCAATTAATCGTCCCACTATGGAGTTAAAAGAGCTCAATTAATAAATGCAAAACTAACCACCAAAAAAGTGAAGAGGTTTTTTGCCAATTGGTGTGAGATGGAGAAGGATGCAGCCACGGGCTGGGAAGAGCTGGTGTCAGGTTCACCTTTTTTGGTGACTAAGAGCTATCAGAGTGGCCCAGACTCTCATAGCATAGCATCCTATGTATTGTTTGAACTATCCTACATAAGACACAATATATTAGCATAACAACAAGAACCGACAGAGCAGGAGTTTTGAATCCACAGAAGAGTGTGTTTTTATCTGTATTACCTATAGGCTCAGCTAGGCTCACCCTTACACCCTTCCCCATGCACTGAAGATAGTGCAAACTGCTCCCTGTGAGATTCTGCCACAGCTTCGTCTTTACCTAACTTTTTCTGAAGAATGCTAGGTCTTTGAAACTCTCCAAGACATCTTGCTTCTCTGTCACAACCAGGGCAGCCAAACCATCCTGGGGAATATTTGACATCTGCAGTACACTGATGTCTGAATTTGTCTTTGTTGTTTGTCAGAAGATGTGAATATCAGGATAAATGCATTGTATCCCAAACTTATTTCCCAGCAAAATTGTTAGATAATTAATATTATGTGCAGCATACACAAACAAAAAACTTGTTCAGCATATAGTATTTATAAGTTATTCTCTGCAATTCCAGATCTGTCACACTAACAAATCAGTAAATTAAGTCATTTAGTGATCAGAGCCAGAAACTCAGATCAGAGACAGCTGAATACTGATCTAATTAGCAATTCAGTTGCTACACAGTTCAAAACATGCAATTCATTGCACCTTGGCAAAACTCAACATACTCATCTCTGAAAAAGATGCATTGCCTGCTTTGCAAACATCCCACACATTTCAACAAATTATCTTTGAGATTAAGAGCACCTAAACACCGTGTTTCTCTTAAATCCAGTTCAGCACATTTTCTGTTTTAAACACAAGAGATGTTTCACAAGACCAGATTTAATTTTTCTACACATTTCCAACCTAGTAAAATACCATATATTTTCCATATGCTAGCTATCCTTTATTAAGGCCATTTGATGGAAACAAAACACTTTTTCAAGTAAATGGATAACAGTCCTACTCACATGAAAGGTAATTTTAGGTTGTGTTATCTGAATTTGCTGTCAGGATCATATTTAAATTGTTCAATACTCAAAAAAAAAAAACCAACCAAAAAACCCTTAGAAGCTTTTTTCTCCTGATGACAGAGCAGGGTGGGTACCACTGCAGAAGTAAGCTGGCCTATCTGTCAGAAATTGTAGGCAGCCCAAAATGAACATGTTGCAGCTGGTTGTCAATACCATGTCACATACCTGACAGCAAGAGAACGAGAAGTGATACTAGTGGCCTAACAGCTGATCGGAGGTGGTGATAGAGTGGTGATGAATAATAATAATAATCATTAGCATGACAGAACAGATGTTGCAGGAGGCTTGTGGTTTCACTTGAATATCTACCATTCACAGGCAAAAAGTGATGTGTATGTTTGGCATGTGAAAACACAGAGATGCATGGGAGATTTGGCAATTTTTCTTGCCTCCCCCTCCTGTGCATGCTGTGGCACAAATTGTCCCAATTTGCACCAGGGCAAGGTTAGCTTGAACATTAGGAATCATTTCTTTACAGAAAGGGTTGTTAGGCATTGGAATGGGCTGCCCAGGTGTGAGAGACGAGAAACCAGGCCTGTGAGAAACTAAGACAAACAACCTGGGAAAGCAAAAGTTGAGGCTGATTGAAGAAATGCCTCAAACACTCGCAAGACAAAACTCTGAGTCACAGGGTGCATTCTGTGAAGGCCCAAGCTGATAACGCTGCCCGATGTAGCTGGGGGAGAGAGCCCTGTGGAGACAGGACGGCTCTCCTCTGGGGCACCTGGGCAAATTTCAAGGGCCATGTGTCCGGTGAATGAACTTTGCTTCATTATCCACAAAATGCATATTAAAGTTGACACCCCTCAATATGCTAACGAGGGCTGTCATGATCATGCTAATGACATCAT
Organism: Athene noctua; assembly: GCF_965140245.1. Taxonomy (NCBI): domain Eukaryota; kingdom Metazoa; phylum Chordata; class Aves; order Strigiformes; family Strigidae; genus Athene; species Athene noctua. The sequence continues at coordinate 72,889,177 of NC_134038.1, read as the reverse complement.
CCCATGAAACACCTTACCCCTCCCTGTACATGGGATACGTAGCTATGTGGGTCGACCTAGGGGACGGACCCAAGGAAAATGGGTATAAATCAAAGGGGGGAAGAAAGGGCTCTCTCTCTCTCTGCCCCTCTCCCTGCCCCCCCCCGACTGTCTGGAGAAAGCAGTGAAGCGAAGAAGACGAATGCCAGCGAAGTAGACGGCCGCCTCCTGGAACCCTCGCCGGTGGGATCAGCGCAGGAACCCAGACCGGTGATCTGTATTCCCCCATTCCCTCTATCTCCCTCTTTTCCTTTTTCTATTAAGAAATGCAAAGCATATTATATTGCTCACCACAACTTGCTCTGTACTTGGCCAATTATCATGTGTTCAATTAGTGCATTGTAGGTAGTTAATAAATGCTTGAACTTGGAGACTTGTTGTCCGCTCCAATTGGGGATTTGCGAATCTGAGTCACTTGCCCCCCTCATCGGAGCGGGACGTGACACCAGGGAGGTGGTGCAGTCCCCATCCCTGGAGGTGTTCAAGAGTCGGGTCGACATAGCGCTGAGGGATATGGTGTAGTTGGGAACTGTCAGTGTTAGGTTAATGGCTGGACTGGATGATTTTCAAGGTCTTTTCCAACCTAGACGATTCTGTGATTCTGTGAATTTCCATCAAGAGAAATCCATGTCATAGGGGCTGTCATGTGACCCACTATTAGCTCTCTGTGTCTGTGTACCAGAGACGCTGATGTTCCCACAGCTAACTGAGGAATGCTAGATTTTGCAGCTAAGACACAGCCTGAAGACAGCATTTCACACTTATAAGGTCACAGGAAACAGTCTTGCTGGATTTGTGTAATATCCACCTCCTATATAGAAGAATTGAGCCAAAGCCCTCCAAGTAGGGAAATTGGAGGGGTAGGGTGATGAGACAACTAATATAACTTCTTACAAGTGTTGCTATTTACACCTTTATACAGTTACTGCTGTCTACAGGGAAAATTCACACTGTTTATGTTCACACATCCAACTTAGGTGTCTGAGTGATAAATCTAGACTTTCTGGTCAAGGAAACTAGATTCAGAACATGTCTGTCTGTCTCTTTTGGCTTGCAATCACAGCTGACAAATACAATAGGGAAAGAAACCTGGGTGATCAACTTTTCAGCAGTGTGAAGCTTTAAATCCTCACAGAAATAACACTGCAGTACCTGTTTCATTCCATGTCACCTCTGAATCCCAGTCCCAGTGTCACCACCTTCCTTCAGAGGCACTGTTCCTCCTGTCTTTGTCTTTTACCACCTCAAACATCTGGTTCCTTTTCAGTTCCTCTTCAGCTTCCCCATGCATTCTGGGCTTACCTTCCTGAGTGCTCCAGTGAGGTCTAGGACATAAAAGTACTCTTAGAAGGAACACAGAGAAACATTCTGAAGCAGGGGAATGTCCCTTGTAGCAGAGGCAGCACTGTTACTCATGATCCTCTTACAGGAAAATGGGTTATTAGTTAACAGTACAGGGGCATTCCCTGAACCACACAGACCACTCCAGCTCCACTGGCGGGGTGGCCTAAACTCCTAGTTCAGGCATCTACACTAAGAGACTCATTTTACAAAGCATTTCTAAGACCTGCCAGTACATCTCCCTGCCAGGACAGGCTGTCTCCTCTCATCTAGTTTATCAATGTTTCTCAAATCTGATTAAATAATCTAAGAAAAGGTCTCTTGGAGAGGATCCTACTGAAACATATTTCACAGCTGGAGATTCTCTGCGTTTCACAGGGTAACAAATACATTCTTAGCCTTTCTGCGATAAGGAGCTCAGATTCTATTCTCCTTCTCCAGAAAAAATCTTTATCCCTCCCCATACTTACACTCTTTCCTTTATAGGTAGGCTTTTTGCTTTTCCCATCCTATTCCTCTATGGAAACTGCTTTCCCATTCTTTTGTGAATGTGTCCCACAGTTTTGTTCCTCTAGATGTCCATATCAAAAGCCCTAAAAAAAGCCAGGCACATTGGAAAATGCCGTGTGAACAGCTCTTACCTCAGCAGTCATGAATGTTCAAGACAGCAGCTGCACTTGGGAAGTGTTCCTTGTTTAAACATACCAACCTCTCCAAAATAGATTTGAAGCAAGTCCCTATTTCTCTGGGTACATGCACAGCTTTTGAGGTTAGGTCTCTACACTGAGCAGATGAAAAATGTTACATGGGACAGTCTTCACCCCACACTCTTTAGACTTTATTCTTTAAAAGCCTTTGCGGTTCCTCTGGGAGATGGCACATCCACCCCTGCTCTGCTCACCCTCAGGTGGTCTCCCACTTCACAGAGGATTCCGCCTCCACTTACTGCTGTTATCTTTTTTTCCCCAGTGGAAAGTGGGGGGACTTCACTCCCACGTAGCACAGAAATGTGGCCAAACACCATTCAGCACGATTAAGAATCGTTGTTCTCCCTTTTTTCCAACCCAGAATTCACAGAGCTGAAGAAACCTGGAATGCAGTTGTGCTGTTTTACATCCATCTAATTCAGGTTTATGGAGGAAAATGGGCACAGAAAGATAGATTTCCCTGGAGAAGACACTACATATAAAGCACTATACTCCTGTGCACTCTTCATATTTTCTTTTTTAGCATATAACTGTGCCAGGCATGATAAAATCATCTAACAGCACAACCTACTGACTATTTCTCCCCATCAGACAAGTAACTTATTCTCCAAGGATCCCAGTGGTGAGACCTGGGGAGTAAAAAGAAATCTGAGATGGTTTGAGAGGGCTGGAGGGATAATTATGCACTCAGAAAACAAAAACTCTGAAATTTTCCTATGTTGCTTGGGGTCCAGACTGTGACTCTCTTGATGTCTGGACAGGTGAAGGTCTAACTCTTCCTAAGCTGTAGCTGAACAGGTAACCAACAATACCTCTGCTACTCACGGCAACAGTTCAAAACCATTTCATTTCTTCTTACTACTACAGCTGAGCTGCCCATCATCAGGAAGACAGGGAGGCAGAGTAACCAATTAGACTGATTCCTAACCTCCTTCTGATGCCTGCACCAAAGCTCAATGAATGCGCTCAAATTCTTTGGGGCTGTAAATCACGTTTCCATAGGCATATTCTCAGGTGCATATCACTTCGCACTTCACAGAATATGAATGCATAGACTGCAGGCAAGATGAAGACAAAGGTGATGATTTAGAAGGAAAAAGTACAGCAGGAATTTTCTCTTCTACAGCTACACCAGGTCACACAAGGTCTTTGGGCAGTCTAGCCCTATGCAACCAAATTCTCAGCACGCCCAACTATGTACCACTTCAAATGGATGCCCTGTTCCAAGCTACATCGGTGTAGCCTCAAACCACTCTTTCAGCTTTCTTGGCGTTACTATGTATTTATTCTGATGTAATCTAACACTGGACATGTAAACAAACAGGAATTCATTATAGTCACCCTGTACAAAATCCACCCTTATTGTTCACCTCAGAAGTTAGATGTGTGGTTATATTTTCAGTACCCATGAATATTTATAACAGGCTATCAACATCTTTTCTACCACATTTCTTAAACAGTTTGTTATGCTACTTGTATTTTCAAGGTGATTTCTCGCTTGTAGAACCAAGTCAGAAAAATTCCTTGTGTCCAAAGAATCACTTTGTGGTTAGAAAACTCTATCAGTGGCCATAGACAGAAGATTCCTAAATTACTGGTACTTGTCAGGACAAAAATGTGTTAATAACTCTTAATTCTTTGAAATCAAATGAGCAGAGAATTTAACTTGATCAGATTAAATTCATATTAAAAGAAAACATAAAAGGCCACAATATAGGAAAAGGAATAAATGCAAAAGCCACAGGAAACCAATCTGTTTAATCAGGTGTGGAAGACTCATTTTGTCCCTTCCTACTTTTCCTCTGAAAGTTATAAATGTTAATGATTCTCCTACAGGGACCCCTGCCACCCATAAATACATTACTGTTGGAGGGAGAAAAGGAAGCAGCATTGAATAAAAGTCAACACTATTTGAATGGCATTGTCACACAGTAACACAACACAACAAATTTCCCTGAAAACTATCCCTGCTATGAGATAATAAATCCTGGTGTAACCCTAATTAAAACTAGACAGATAAGAGTATGTAATGACAGAGGATTCAACCTCAGCATCCAGCTAGGTCAACTGTCACACTGGAATGAGAGAACAGGATCACGAAGTTTTGTAGATAAACAGTGCCTACACAGATGAACTTCTATATTAATAGTGTTTACCAGCAGAGATGTGGGCTTTTCCATGGCAGCTGACCTTTGCGCTCAGGTCTTTTATTGATGAACAGAGCTGAAAGTTGGAAAGTTCTTTAATCTATCCCTCTCTCTTTTCTCAAGTCTCACGGGTTAGTGTGTTCACCCTGGTTTCACTGGTGCCTATGTCCCCTGCATTGCAGTGCTTAAAACATGTCAGGAGATGAGAATATGAGTGAATACACCAGCATCTGTGCAAGTATTGATGTGAACCCGAGTTGACTCCTAAGACAGAATCGTAGGTTTGTCTCCTGTTTACAGCCTGTCACAGACAGGTCAACTTTTCTGCTTCTTTCCCTGCTCTGATTTCAGCCCATGGCACACCTCTGCTGGAACTTGGTCTGTAAGGACTGCTCTGTTTTTAACAACAGCAGTGTACACTGCAGACCTATGGGCAAACAGACAGTTCCATAACATGCCACAAAATTTAAACTATCAATATTTTCTTTTACTAGCTAGTTAGTTCTTAAGTAGTGAAAGATGGCAAGTCAGAAGCACATATATTTGCCAGTCAGGATCTGTCCACACCCTTCTGCAAAATCATTTTCCCATCTGAAAACATAATTCTTGTTACCATAACACTGTTACATCATTCTGCTTCTAGATTTTTAAAAAATTTTTCTCCTCAGTTTTGAATTCATAGTTTAAGGTGACATTCACTGTTTCTGTGATGAATCATGCCAATACTTTCCTTGGGAAACCCAAAAACTGGCTTTTTCTGTCAAAGTTTCTTCTGGGGAAAACTTCTGACTTGTCAATCTGCTCTGTTCCTGGCTTAGAGAGTAAAAAGTTGTTAAACTTCTCAACATAACAACCACTTCAACTTCATGCAGCTATCTTAGATTATGATACCTCATTCTGAAAAACACAAATATTGATCTCATATACAGGCATTTAAATTACCACAAAGTCCATCAATGCCTTCAACAGGCTTTAGAGGAGAACTTCAAATGTGTAAAAGCTGTGGCACATCTTCCTATTTTTCTCCCTGATTAGAGAAAGAACTCACTTATAAGGAAAATCTAAGACTGTACAGAACTGTGGTCCATGTTATCATTTATCAAAATAATCTCGTCTAACTTGGAAGACAACACTTTGGGGAAAGTTTTTTTGTCATGTTACACTATGTTTCTATGGACATAAATATAAAATAGAATGATTTAAATCTCACTCCTAGCATCAAGAGAAAGTCAAGCCATTCTAAACTAAATACATCCAGGACAAATTTGAAATTTAGCAATGAAGAAAAGGATTAAAATTCAGCTCTACCCTATGCCTTTTGGATTCTAAGGACCACTTTTTTCTAATTTCAGTGCAAATAAAATAAGTCTAATGACTCCGAAGTCACAAACAAATTTTAAAAAGGCCTTGCCCAATGGCCACGTAACATCCTTCTAAAAAAAGAGGATCTTTGTAAAAATTACAAATATTTTATTGAGATAATTAGATGAGGCACCGTATCTTTCTTAGTGTTGCGCACGCCTCCATACACTTACCCCACTTCCTGACCTTCCCCTGAAGCCCACATGATTCTTCCCAGGACCAAAATGAGACCCAAAACAAAGAGGCAAAAATTGTATTTCTCTCAGTATATCTGTCTCTCCTCAAAGACGATCAGCTATCCAGTGAAAATCTTGGGAAAGGATTTTTCCATAATGTAGGAAACATTTGCACATTATGAAATATAAGGTCCATTTGCTTGGAATATGAGCAACCCGTAGTTTTGGAGGCTTTTATTTTTCCTCGTCCAGCTGGATATGAGATTGTCATGTGCTCTAGTCATGCCTGCTGGTGTCAACATGCACTTCCTGATTAAGCCTTATCATCTAGCATAATCAACTTAGCCCTTCTCTGTTACATTCTATTATCTCTCAGGCTTGATGGAGTTCTGCTATCAATACCCACCTCATTTTATGACAAATGGGAATGATTCTAGCAATCATTTCTGTGGGCCTTGCATTCAGTCTCTCAAAAGCTTTTCATTTCTTAAAATTGGAGATGATGATCTGATATTTAGTGATAGTTTGGTTTGGGTTTGTTTTGGGTTTTTTTTCCTCAAATAGGTTTTCAAAACCTGGCAAACAATATTTCACCACATTTGGATCGGAGTCAAGTGAAAAGCTTACACCAAGATGATTCACATGCAGAGAACCAGCTACAAAAGGTACTGCACACTCATCTTTTCCATGTCCCATTCACCAATGCTAGAAACCCTGACTCCATTTCCTGTTGAGGATATTTCAAGTATGTGGACGTTTTTCTTCCAGCAAGGTCAATGCTGAAATATATCATGGAATCACAGAACAATTTAGGTTGGGAGGGACCTAAGGAGGTCATTCAGTCCAACCTGCTGCTCAGAGCAGGGCCAGCTGTGAGATCAGACAAGGCTGCTTAGAGCTCTGTCCAGTCAGGTTTTAATAACCCCATAGGGTAGGAACTGAACTACCTCAGCAGGCAGCCTGGTCTGTCTTAATCATTCTCATGATGAAAAGAACATTTCCTTCTATCCAGCTGGATTCTCTCCTGTTTCAATATATTTCTCTTGCCTCTCGGCCTCCTGCCATGCACCACTATGAAGAGTCAGGCTCTGAGAAAGCCTACTATTAGGTCTCCCCAAAGCCCTTTTTGGGCTAAACCAATTCACCGACCCTCTCCTGACAGGGCACACCCTCCAGCCCCCTGACTATCTGATGGTCCTCTGCTGAGTTTACTCCAGTTTGTCAGTGTCTTGCCTGTGCTGAAAGACCCAAAGCTGGATATTGGTAATCTAGATGTCAACTAACCAGAGCTCAGTAAAGGGGGAATAATCCCTTCCTTCCACCTACTGACTGCGGTCCTGTTAATACAACCCCAGATGCTGTTGGCCGCCTTGGCTGCCAGGGCACTCTACTGGCTCACACAGCTTGCTGTCTACCTACAAGTCCCAGGTCCTTTACACCAGAGCTGCTTCCAGCCTGTGCTACTGCAGGAGGTTCTTCCTTCCCAGAAGCAGGGCTTTGAATCTGTTCTTGCTGAATTTTGTAAGGTTCACGCCAGCCTCCAACCTGTCTAGGTTCTTCTGAATGGCAGCCCCATCTTCAATCATTTCCACCGTTCTCAAATTTAGTGTCAACTACTAACTTCATGAGAGCACGCTGTTGCCTCCTTTAGGTTAGTCACTGGAAATGATCTTAAGGATGTTGCCCTCTCAAAGATAATAGCTTTCTGCTCTGGAAGGAATCTTAACTGCAGAAAATTATGCCAAATTTTTTAAAAAGCAGCTACTCTTGAATCGGGGATCAAAATAAATTGCAAAATTATTTGTTGAAATAAGGGCTAGACCACCTAATTCTTACTCAGTTTAGTAATTATGTTATGCTTGGCAATGAAGAACTGAAGCTTACAGACTCAGCAGTTACTGCTGGCATAAACACACAAGGCACAGAGCATTTTTTATTTCTGCTAGAGAAATGCTACTCACCTTTCCAGTCTTCAGCCAACCATAATGTGCTGGAACATACCATTCTTTCTCTTTGCCAATAACAAAAGGCTGATAGCAAAAATTATGTCCAATCTCATTTTCCTTTGGGAGTCTCTGTTGAGTTGAAAGGAATAAAAACCTAGACCCATACTGAGGACTGAAAATTTCCTTGAACTAGAATACACAGAGGCTGTCATCTTCTGTCAAAAGAAGCAATTAAGGAAATTATATACTGAAGATTACTTCAGATATGAGGATGTATTTCATCCAACCTCTGGAGATTCCACCTCATTTTAACACCTTTCTTTTATGGTTTTACTGTGCTACAGAAGCATTATATTTAACTGGTGGCACCTTACCATTTCTATCACTTTTCTGTTTTCCCTTTGAGATTTCACAAAGGGTTTTACAAAGCAATATACAAAACAGACATCACTTCTTCACACGCAGAGCCCCCACTTACAGCAACATCATCACATCCATCTAAAGTTAATTCACAAAGGGCACTGCCAACAAAGCTCTTTCTGAACTCAAGCCATTGTATCTTTTTTGTACACCTGAACAAGAGCTGCAATTGCCAGGCAAGTTGTGGTTGTGACTTGCATAGATTATTTTTTTTCCCCCAAGGATTTTTCTGCAACTAAAGGAGAATTTCACAGACAGGTTAATAATCTGGAATCTAGATGGTCTAGCTCTTCCAGAGACTCCAGGAAATTTTGATCACATAATACACTTTGTGCTTTCTGTTTCTCCTCCTGTCCTTTGCCTGGGCTGAAAATGTTGTGTGACAGAGTCTCCTGTTACATGTGCAGGTAATATACAAACAACAGGGTTTTTATTGGCAGCTGTTTTGTAAACCATATGGCCCATGAAACACTATTGCTCCAGACACTTGAGATCCACCACCACTTCTGACACAGAAATGCATTGGTCCTCCTGAACTTGCAGTACTCATGAAAGAAAAGGGAAAAAACCCAACACCCTACCTTTTGCTTAGTCATTCCATCAGGTTACAGATTAGGAAAATGGCGGAAAATGTAGGGTGCACCAGTCACATTACTGGCAACAACCCAGCAGTTTTAGGTTCCTTTTCTCTCACAAGACATAAGGAAGCAGCAATAATGGCATCTACAAAGTACAGGCAGAGTAGGACATCTCCTATCCCTCCTCCTCCTCTTCTCTCAGGAATAATACAAACCCCGCAGATCAAACAGTGCAATTCTGCAGTCTACAAGATAAGATGCATTTAACCACCTGCTTGGTATTGTAATAACCTTAAACTTCCTCTTTGCAAAACATTTACAAAAAATGAACTAAAACATTAAGTAACATAATTCTATCCAACCCCTTTTCAGTCAATGTACCCTGTCCACCCCTCCCCCAAAAAAGAACAAAAACACAATGCTGTAAGACTTTAGGGCCTTTTCTAGTAACCAACACAAGTAAACACAAATATAAAATCCTTATCTGAATTCAATGAATAAAAGAACAGGCCTTCAAATAAGTGTTTTAAGGTTACCTCAGAGGGTGATATGGCTGCAATTTTTGCCAGTCTAGCATTTTTCTTATATGGACCAAACATTATGAAGGTTTCATGCAGACAGACTATCAAGAAGACCATCCGTTTAGAATCGCATGCAGATTTGTATATTTTGCTGCTATGGTGGTTGTGTGATTCCTTGCCCACACTGCAATAAAACTGCAGCTCCATACAGTTTGTTCACTCGCACCTCAGGCAAAAAGAGCTCTTCAAGTATATGTTGCATTTATACGCTAGAAGTCCAATCATAGCATTCAGCTGCTGGCAACGTGGAGTGTTTGCTGTTCTCAGAAGTGGTACACACGAAAACATCACAGGAAACATCAATAAGAAAAGGCTACATAGGAAAATGTATATGCACTGAACATTTTTATCCCTTTGAGATACACAAATCTGAGATCATCATTATTGTCTACAAGTCAAAAAACTTGCTGTAACAGTATTTCAAACACCAGACAAAGCCTAGACTGTACTCTGAAAAAATGGCACCCTGTCTTGCATCAGCTCCTCTCCAGTGGCATATGATGAATTACATTTTCAGTAGCCAACCCTGTCAAACATCATGGTGAGTCAGCAAGATGCAAAGATTAAGACCTACTGAAAATCTATGATAGTAGATGCATTTGCTAAAAAACCTCTCTAAAGAGTACTGTGCTGAAACAGAACTGAAGGACATGGTGAATATGGAAAAGAAATCAAGTGTACAAAGGTTAGGAGATAGTAGTGCAACAATATAAATAAAGTTATGAAACTGGGTGATAGTCATGGGTGAAGATAATGAATATGAAGAAGGCTTTATTGCCACACTGAATACCAGACAGCTGGATAGATGCACCAGATCCACATATCTTAACTTTACATTAGCAGCTACTGGAATCCATATCTAGAAATTCACGTCATTTGGTGCTTTTGATTGTTCTGACTTAATTGCACTGATTTACAACATAGGCAATATTAAAAAAAACCCCAATGTGTGTGTATACATATATATAGCGTATATATATGTAGTGTGCAGGGTTAGGGATTATGCCTAAACATAAAGTGTAACCAGAAACCTGCTTGATTGACCCAAAACTTAAAAAACATTCAGGGGAAGTGTCTCTGACACATATGAATCTGCATACATTGATGAAGTGGCCAAGAGGTTGAAAACAGTGCAGGAACAAGCAAGTGACACTGTTTTATTCAGTCCTTTATGAACTGCTCATCAGTGAAGGGAAAGAAACACAAGCAGCAGAATGTTATTTAACATCTGTGGGCCAACATGACTGACAATCCAGGTGGCCATGGCCAGGTTTGAATGACATTACTGCATGCCCTTCTCCTGGTATCACAATGAACTATAGAAAAACAAAGAGAGAGGTTACTAGAGACTGAAAGGAGTAGGAAGACAGAAGCATTCAGACATAGTTAGAATCCATTATCAGAAAGGACTGAAGCTGGCTGGTGTGCAGCTTGACCCACTGCTAGAGGCAGAGAGCTCCATGGGATAGGGATGCTGCTGAAATCTCACAACCGTCACTACTGAAAAGAAATGAGGAAGGAGACTAAAGCAGCATGATTTTATATTGGAAGGTGGCTATGCCTGCCACCTAGTGACTCTAAGCCAAAGATAATCACAAACCTTTGTAGTACCGTAGGGATGAGGCTACAACAGCTAGTTTTAGAGTTCTACATGGCAGGCAGCTACTGACATGGCTGTAAAACCTGTCTTTGCAGTCAGTAAAAAGGTAGACTTTTGCAGACTGTAAAAAGGCAGTCCCACTGACACACGCAGGTGTAGTTACAAGAAGCAATCTTCATCCTCAGGAGTTACACTAAACAAGAACCAAAACATTACTAAAATGCATACCTTTGAGTGACTTGGAGAAAAGGGGGCTATCACCCTCACTCCATAACATGTGACTAACACATGGTAGATCCAGGTGAGAAATAAGGAACATAATTGCAAGATGTGGAAGTTTGTTATAGCTTGCACATGTGTCAGAAACTAAGTTACCATGGAGCCATGAAGAACCATCATGATGCTCAGGCAAAACTGAGACACTCACTATGTAAATGTAAGATTTGTGGGCCTTGCAGCAGACTGCCTGCTATTGTTCCCTTCTGTGTCCTGGTGGAAAAAAAAAAAAAAAAAAAAGAGTACTTATCAAGAAAACAGGAAAGAATGCCTAGTAAGTTGGTAACTAGCTTGCACTCAGGACTTTTTCTCTGAGGAAAAGAATCTTCAGAAGCCCCAGGTAGTGGCTGAGTACTGAAAGCAAAGGGACAGTAGCATTACATCAGGTAACTGGTATGTAGATACATGCTTATGATGAGTTTTATTATGATCTGTGTGAGCATATCTTTACCTCTCAAGGATTTCTTTTTGCAAGTCTTCACAAAAGTGCTTTTGTTACTGTTAATCGACCTTCTCTGATTATGTCAAGAAGGTATACGTCTACTTCAAATGTATATTACTCTAAGAGAAGAAACAACGTATTCAGCTAGTGCTTATTCATCATGTGGTGGTGGTGGAACTCATCATTGTATTGAAAAACCCCTCAAAACAGAGAAAGTTGGGATGACTATTTTGAGTTTTAAATAGCAAAATACTTAATATTTTGTCTATTAATAATTAATGTCTGAAATTAAGAGCTGTGCAGTAATTAATCTTCCTAGAGGTATCCTGATGGACAGTATTTCTGTCCAAACACTACATAAAAGGAAGCTTTTGAAAGGCCAGTTGATATAGTGAAAGCCCTAGCAGCAATTTATGCTTACATTGGTAAAACACTGGCATTTCTTAATCCACCTGTTATACTTTAATTGTGTTAACGTATGTTACCGTGACCAACATTAACCTGGGTTAAACTAAAAATAATTTGGCTTAAATATTCTAGGTACTACACTACACAGTATTGTCTCTGTGAATGATAATTTGCCAGAACCTCAGGACTATTAGATCTCTTTATTTTGAAGCCAGGAACAGATATAGGAAATAGCAACAATTATGAGCTTATTTCACTGATGTATACCATGCGCAAAATACTAACAAAAACGTTGGCAGTGAAGTTTGAATTTGCTTTACCTGATCATATTCCTGTGAAAATTAGGGATTTAGAAACAAGATATTCAAAACAACAATCAGTGAATCCTTATTTATCAAATTACTGAAAACATTTAAATTTCATTTGTAAATAAGAGGATGTCTAAACATTATTGAGAAGTACTTTCTAGAATTTTGGGTTTTATACATGCCATAAACTGGGGTTTGGAAAGAGATTCTGCAGATGAACAGAAAAGCCCCACTAAAAAGGAAAGCTTCATCTAGCAATCAAGCCTTTTTCAAATTACTAAGATCTAGAGATAGCTTGTCTCTCTTAACTGAAGTCAAATAACTGATTTGACACTGCTATTGATAGCTAATGCATCTGATCCTGTGACAAAGAATTACTGAAGCAATTACGTGATAGACTTAACATGTAACATTACCACGATCCACTGCAAATGATAACACGGCTAGCTAAAACTAATGATTCGTTACTATTTACTACAAGCAGCTTTATAGTGATGACACCAGGAATTTGAGTGTGAATACATCTAAAAGATAGGAAAACAGCATCTTATCTACATGCACTATAACAATAAAAGAACTAGAAGCAAATGAAACATTTTGTTCTTGCACAAGTAGAGCATCTCTCCACCAGGGTGGTATAACTGCATTAGAAACAAGTGAATATATTTATATAATTATTATTAATAATTTGGAAGACCATATAAAACAGATGAATCGGAGAAAAATATGACAGCTGATTAGCCAAATCAAAGCATTTCAACTGTCCCAGAGATTTAATAATATGAATAAATATTCCTTCGTTCAGTAGATACTGGATATTCCTTCCCTGAATGATCCTACTCTTTCCTACTGGGGGAGGCAAGAAACAATGAGCCTCTGCTAGAGAAAAAGGATCAAAAATGCTGGATGTGGGCATGACAGGGCACCACTGAGTGAAATTTAGTTCTCATGATTCTGTTGAGTTAGATGCTCAGTCTTGACTGTTTATGGGTCATCAAGTTTCTAAACACACAAAAAAACCCCCCACAATCACAAAAACTCAGTCTTTTTCATGACAAGCTGAGTCTCTTTGCATTTATAAGAGGTATTTTTACTCTGAGAGGCCACTACCAGGTTTTATTTCTTTGCTTTAAGATGACAGCCGCTGAGTTTTACCTAAAAGCCCAGGTTTGTTGTTCGGGTTTTTTCTGGTTGGTTTTCAAAGTTGCTGACTTTCGAGTAATGATACAAAAGATACAGGTCTGTCACAAACTTTTTCATTGTTTCCTACAGAGAGGAAGATCTGAAAAGTGTGTTTGGCAGCAGTTCTGTTATTTCCAAGCCAAACACACTCAAAGCCAGGAAAAACACCACTGCATAATTTCCTTCAGTAGCTACTCTTCCGTGCCCTTTTCCAGCCATCATCATCTTTCTCCCAAACCATCTGTTTTCTCTTCCTTGCACTATTTGTGATTTTTGCACTTCCCTGAGAGTTAAACCTGTTTCTAAATTTCCAGCCCACAGCCTCACATTCTTTCTCTTCCTATCTATGCACCCTTGAAGCTCTCAGACCAACTCAGGCTTGAAGAACAACTTCTCACCACTTTCATTTCCCCCTTGCACCAAGTCATCCTTCTGTGCATTGCCTACTCCATGGCTCTCCTTCCGCAGGGTCCTTGCTTGTGTGTCCATGCTCCAGCTCTCACTATTTCTCACTGTATGATGTTAATAAATCCCATTCTTTGACTTTTGTAGCCAAGCACTAGAATACCCATCAATATCTTGCCACATCTCTATTAGTTCTAGTTATCAAAATATTGCTAGTTATATTCTTCACATCCTCTGCTCCACTCCAAATTCCTTCACTGACTTACCAGTTATAAACTGTTCAAAATCACAAAACTACAAATTGACTGTTTTTTTCATTGTCACTTGTTAATTCCATCAAAAAGGGAGACATAAGTCAAGCTCTGCAGAAAGACTTAGACTTCCCCCTATGTTTTACTACTAACATTATTGATGCTGAGATAACTCAACAAGTTACAACGCTGGCTGATGGCACACAAGATGCTCTTACAAGACACAAACAAGACAATCATACCAAATTATCTGCATTTTCCCACATTGCACAGTAGAATTTCCTTAAATTCAGTTTTCACAAACTAATTTCTACCTTTTCCCTTGTGGTACATCTCATTAGCAACAGTCAAGACAAAGGAACTGAGGAACCCGGGGAACTTGTAAATGAAAAGCGAAGAGTGAAAGTAAATTGTGCTATAAAAAGGGATAGCAAGATTGATGAAGGCTGCTTGTTTTGGTACTAGAATGATTTGTAGGATGAGTAGCTTCAGAAGAAAATATAATTTTATGCCATGATACTCTAGCAAAGGTGTTTGCACACCTACATCTACAAGTTCAAAAAAGGTTTGCTAAGTGCTGATTATATGGCCTGGAAACTCCAGTTACACTATAAACCTCTTTATGAAGTTGTTCATTCTGTGTTTGCAATGTTCTTGTTGCAGTTTTTATTAGCCTTCAGAGCATGCTTTCTATGTCTCCTTTATAAGGAGATCACAGGGTGACTCAGCAAGCAGTTTGCTGCAACCCTATTGCATGTAAGTCCATTCTGATCTATTCAATTTAGCTGTAACTACAAGAAGATTGTTTCACTGTAAAATCTCTGGAAGACTCTGGCTTGTGAGATGCTGAGAATTCATGGTTCAGGCTTTTAAATAGTTACTTCATCTAAGACTGAGTGACTGGAGCGTTACGGAAACAGCAAAACCAAAGTAAAATAACTGTAATGGAGATCTAGATAATCACGATGGGGTTGGAAGTGGCACAGGGTTTTCATATCAACACTTGTTCTAAATCTTTCCCGTTCTGTAAGAATAAAAGAAAGACTTCTAGCAATTTTTAACAGAAAGATAAATGCAAACCAGCTTCTTTGTCTTCTTACCTCCCAGACACCTAATATTTTTTGGGAACAGCACTGTCATTTGAAAATGTGCATATTTTTGAACCTTGACACTCACTTGAGTCAGCAATATGCCTCTGACCAAGGCTTTGCTATAATACCTATTTCTGACTGCGATTTGGACTAAAAAATAATGATCTCTTCCCAAAATACACTTGTTCTGAATTCCCCAGTTTCAACAAAAACTGGTTTCTCAGGGGCCTACTCATTGTTTCAAATAAGGGCTCTACAACCTATTAATTCATTCAGTGTTGGCAAACATCTATTATAAAGGGTATGCCACCAACACAAGTCCAATACAGAATGTGGCCATATCCAGGCCAAAAACCTGGAATATCAGAAGATGCCAAAATGTTTGGCTGTCTTAGGTTTAGCCTGAACAGTATCTGGTAGGGAGAAAGGTTTTGCATTTCAAACATATTATAGGAAGACAGGTTACCAAGTTCATCTCTGATACAGTTTGGAAGTGTCATCGATAGTACCCATATACCTTGCAGAGGCAGACTGCAGCTAAATGAATCAATGCTTCTCACTGCTTGGCTGGGAGGTACTTTCTACCTTTTTTGTTTTATTCTGTTTTGAAGTACTTTTGTAAGGGTGTGAGGAAAATTATGTTTCCCTTTAAAAAAACATGAATCATGTACTAGAAGCATAATCTGCAGTATATTTGCTCTAGTTCAAATAAATTAATTTTGCTAGCCAAGAAAGGAGAGGAAATTATATGTAAGAAATACAAGTATATGTAACTAAACATTTAAAAAACAATTACATAGCACTAGAGAAATAGCACTGAGTTTAACATACCAATAATTGTACAGACTATAGAAATCAGAGGCAAATTCCATCAAATACCCTTCATACTCTGCAAACAACATGAAATCCTCTCTAAATTCTCCAATGGATTCATTGCATTGTACCAATCAGCTGTCTAATCCACACACAGACTTCCATTTCCACAATACATTATGCTTCGCAATAAGATACGCTTTTGACAAGAATGACTTTTGCAGTTTACTTAGAGACATGAGGCTTTCCATGTCTTATAATGCTCAGAATTGCCACAATACCTCAAAAATTAAGGAAAGGGTTCCACTGCATTCAAATACCCTCCCCCAATTCACAGTTTATTAACACTACCCAAAAAGTTCTCAAATCCCCACAGGCCTAAGGCACACTGCAGCCCCTAATCCTAGCCTTCAGCAAATTCAGATATACTTATGACTTTTACATGAGTTAAGACAAGCGCCGTATCCCATAATGACCATGTCATGATAGGATATATTCTCTACAAATTTATATTACCAGTTTCATAGCCTGTGCCTCCACAGCACTTTATTCTTCATTGAACTGCTTAAGACATGGGTAGGTTTTAGAAATAATAAGGAACAGATGTAAAGCATTTAGCTACAAGCAGAAAATAAATTAATACATGAAAATTTGGTCAGAAATTATTTTCACCTCATTAGCTGATCACTCCAACAGCATGCTTATTTGCAAACATTTCCAGTTATGCAATTGAAACATAGTGAAAGCCACCCCCGGTTTGCATGAATAAAAGCATCTGAACTGACAGAAACATGCAACTCCCCTCTTAGTTAGGCTGACTATAGGTCTTTGGCTCTGTGTATTAAAGGTTAAGTTACCAAAATGGACTAAAAAATAAAGTTTTATATAGTCAGTGACCTCCTATGGCTAGATTCTCCAAACACGACTATTATCAACTGGTCGTATTTTATATAACATTCTTGGCTACAGAGACCTACTCTGTAGAATAGCCTTCTCCCCTGCCAGTTGTAATAAATAAATGAAAGAAGAATCAACTCCAAACCCCTTCCAAATTCACACAGTGTTACAGAAAGAGGCACTTCATTGTGATCTATTCGTTACAAAATACTTCACTACAAGCTGCACCTGCACAAAAGGAGCTAAAAAAGTATTGTTTTATTAAATGGCTGTCACAAGCCTTCTAGGACTTCTGAGTTTCATTGGACAGGTTTGGATTTATGGCCAAAGAGTGGTGAGAGTACAGGCTGTGGAAATCTCAAACAAGCCTCTTCCACAAACAATCACTGTCTTTGCCCATTTGTACTGACAGTAGCCTTATGAGTGGCCATGTGTGACTTGCTAATTCTTCAGTCCACAACATAGTCCTCCCAAACTTCTGAACCAGCATCCTAGCCAATGTCTGAAATTTAAAGTATCTTCTACTAAGATATCAAGTCTTGACTTAAAAACTTTATTTCCCATGACAATTTGTTCTGAAGCTTAGTTACACTCCCTGTCAAAAAATTCTTTAACCATACCACAGAACAATTTGAGCATCTGAAACAGAGTATCTTTTTTTCCTTTTTTCTTTTTTTCTTTTTTATAATGGTTTCAGACAGCAGGTCTCATGTGAGCACTGAATTGAAGAGTCTCTTTTGATATCTTCCCATTTTCATCAACCACTTTAAAAAACAGCAATGAAATTTTGCTGTATTAGGATCCCATCTGTGCCTGGGAGCCGTGAGGAATGAGTCTCTGCTTGTGCAAGGTGGCACCCATGTCTATGGCAGGCAGCAGCTTCTTCCTCAAAGAGCCCCCATCCTAAACAGGGAAGTCAGGCAAGAGACATGAAGATATTCATTTAGGAGTATTTCCTTCCCACAGATAAACATATTGTCTTTCTCTGTCCAGTGACCATAACGCCCATTACCCTTCTGGGGGGAAACACAGAAGGAGACCCCCATGCAGTCTGCTGCAATTCAGGGCTCAGGATGAAAGCAGGACTCTAGTTAACTTCTGCAAAATGCATAAAATTACCAAAACCACCTATATGAAACATGTAATTAACATTATAGTGTACCAAAAGAAAATAATCATGAAAAGATTCGCATCCCTGACAAATATGACAGCTTATATCTTATGTTTAGATCATCAGATAACCACCAGGAACCTAGCATACAAGAAATACCTTTTCTGTACCCAAATACAACACTGTACTCGAGCAAGATCTGTACATTCTAAAAAGCCTATTTCTAAGTTTAAAATAAATTGATGATTTCAATTAATAACTCAGTTAAAAATTAGTGTTTGTGCATGCACATAAACACACACATTCAGAACCAAATGTCTCCTAAATGACCTCAGAATGTCAAATGTCAGAAAAACTGTTTCTTGTAGAGTAAGTGTAGGGCTCACAAGAAGAAACTTTAAAAAATAAACTCTATCTTTGTGTCAATAACAATTAAAAAGTGAAAGATAAAAGGACAAGAAAGTAACAAAATAGAATGATTTAAGAAAAGCCATCCACAAACCCATGTACCTCAACAGCTAATGAAAGATATGTTTGTTAAATGAAATCAAAGTAATTCTGTTGTGAGTAGCTTGAAAGGTTGGGTGCTACAAAGCACTAGCTGAATATTAACATCAAGGTTATGGTATTATATGGTATGGTATAAAGCTATAAAGTACATCGACATGAGTTGCCATCCCTCCTTCAGAGTTTCAGTAATCACAGAATAATTATATGAAGAACCATCACTGTCAATCCTCATTTCTTTAGCCACATGAAAGAAAAAGAGTATCAGCAGGAGAAGGGGAAACCACTGGTGGTGCAGGCATAAAATAGAGAAGAGAGGCTACAAGAGGTTTCTTTGTTACGGGGATGTTGGCAACAGATGTTCTTTCTTCAATAAAATATTTAACAACCAAAATAGAACTCTATGTTAACCACCTATTTTAGACAGAAAAAAAAATAAAAATAGAGGGTTTAATACTGAAGCCTCAAAAAGTAAAAATTCTCAGCTGTATATGTAAGTCAGCACTGCAGCTCACCTTCAAGACCATCAGAAGCAGGCAGCTGATGCAACCATCTGACCATAAACTCAATCCCCTGTGCCTTAATGACAAAGATAGACACTCCCGTGAAAATATCTTCCATTAAAAACCAAATTATTTATCAAAACCCACACTGTGCACTTGCTTCTCCTGAAGTGAATAGCATGCAAGGGAGGTAGAATCTCCCATGACAGCTCCAAGTTGCATCCTTTTAATGGACAAGTGCAAGGTACTCAAATTATTGTGGGAAAGGCTGCAGAAGACCTTATGTAAAAGCATATTTACAGTCTGTTTTTCAGAGACTTTTAAATGACAAATGGCAGGGCAATAGTTAATTCTTTCAAAGAGTGGGGAAAAAAAAAAAAAAAACCAACCAAAAACCCTGGGCTTGAAATATACCATCCTCTACCAGAACATTGTACTTCTGGCATATTACACAAACACTGAAACATGCCTGCCAGGTGCTTATTAGAGTTACTCATTTCAATGGAATTGTGTATAAGAATGAGCATTAAAGGTATCATTTATGTGATTAATCTCACAACACCTGTTGCTATGGCTCTTTATTAGAGACAGTAATGTAAAACTGCAAACAATAATGCTGGAAAAAAAAACATGATTAAAAACAAAGTAAAACAACTGAATCAAATGGTAAGCAGATGAGGAGAGCCTTCCAGTGCATCATGAAAATTTCTGTTGCCCAAGAACTGATGAACTGCCTAAGCAATCCAATTCTCCAAGTACAAAATCTTGAAAAGAAGACATCCTACTGTAAGTCACACAAGGGGACTGTTTCTGATCTCACATCAGCACAGGATCTAGAGTAACTCTCCTGAATGCCATGAAGCATTGCATGTGAAATTCTTCATTTTCTCAACATATTGGTGGGCTGTTCAAGGTTTTATGTTACTCTAATGGAATTCTTCAGCCTCACCCACAAGCTTGTGAGCTGTGTCTCAAATAACTTCCTTCAAACAAGAAACAAGTCCAGCATTCATCGATGAGCTACCTGCACTACCTTCTGCTTCCTCTGAACACTTCCCTGGGACCCAAGAAGTGCTTGCAAGCAAAATGTTAAGTTGATGCACAGGTCAGCATATCAGCTTTGCTTGTCTTTTCTGTTTTTAAACTCTTTGAAAGACAAATCTAACAGATCTACTACAGAAACTGCAAGTGAAACATTTGTCCATCAAAAGTAATTGGAAAGCCAGAATTTCAACCTTGACAAATCTGTTGTTTGATATATGTGTGTGAGTTGCCTTTTATAAATATTTTTAGACAGGGTCTGTATGTAATGCAGTCACACAAATTCATAGCATAACTCTGACTGAAGATTTGGGTAGGACTACATGTTAAATTCATATTTCAATTCTATCACCTTGTTTGATTCAACTGAATGACCTTGATGGCTTTCTGCAGATTTTATTTCTTGAGCTCCCAGGTCTTCAGAGCAGAATAAAAATCATAAGGGATTCCTCCCCCACCTCTGCTCATATATTACCACCAGTGTAAGTGCAGGATGCTTCTATTTTTCAGTTGCAGGAATAAGCTTACCTTATGCTTTAAACTATCAAGAGAGACGCAGGGTGCAGGCTGTGAAGCATGCTCAGTCCTGTCAAGCGCCCACAAAAGCATTCAGTCCTGTCAAGCATCATGCATTTGACCCTAGCGTGGATCTCTGCATCCTGCTGCTGCTGACTGAAGCAGGAAACACCCCTCATTATTCAAACAAAGAGCAAATCTTCAAGACAGACAATATTTGAAAATTAATTTGTGCATGTGAGCCACTCCATCTCATTTGACCAAAACAGCCTATAAAATACATTCATAAACCAGTTGCCAACTGCATGTATTTGTGAAACACTTTTTAATGTTTACTTATGTTGCTGGAGCAGCCATTGATTTTCCATGGAGTACAGTAATTACATTCTACCCAAAGTTTTACCATTATGCATCTTAATTATTTACAACCTAATGTGTTTAATGGTGCACTGTATTACTTACTTTGGGTAATATATCTCCAATGTTATGATACATCAAGCCAGGCAATAAAATTATTATGCAGAGAGAGACAGCTTAACACTTATCCTTCATTGCTGATGTCCCTACTTGTCTTCTAAGCCTGTGAGTAATTCCCCTCTTTAATGTAGTCAGCCACTTGGAGGGTTTTCTAGAAAACTTTGAGGACCTCAAACTTAACTGAATATGAAACAGAAAAGACATGTCATGCAATTTAGGATTAATGACTTTATTACTGGTATGCCAGTCCTTTGATGGACCATTTTGCATTAGCAAACACCTAAAAAAAAATGAAGTCTTTCAGCTAAAAAATAAAAATTATAGATTCCAGTAGCATGACGACTTAGCAATTTCTTTCCTTCTTTGGTAATTTAAATTTGTTTTTCTCTTTGGCAATCTAAATTTATAGGTGTTATTATAAAAATGAAAGAAGAAAAATATTTATTTCTAGTGAACGCATAAGATTTCTCTCTAAACACTGTGTTCCTACAATAACAAAGTGTCATTGTACAGAAAAGTACTACAGAATTTTAAAACTGTAAAGCAAAAGCATTTGGGCTGCAAAAGTACTTTGAAAAGTCAGACGGACAATGGTTTCTAGATGTGCAGTTTTAAAACCACTGAAATATCAAGGATGTAAAGTTAGACATTCTAATAGGATGCCACTAGTCATATTAATCCATGAAGTTCATGTTCTGAAATAAAGAAACAGCGAGCCAAGGCCACCGTATGCTTAAGAATTCTTCTTTCCTTTCCTCACCAAATCTGTACTGCTCTGCACTCAGTCTCATGCTACTCCAGTATTTCTCAGGTAACTAGCACTCCCCAAAATGAGAAGGGTATGCATGCATGGCGGTGGCGGCATGTCCAAAACACAAAGTGTGCACATGTACATGTGTGTGAATGAAGAAAGAATTTGTTGAAGCAAGCTGTCCAAAGGTGCCAGTCCTCACTGGAAGCTACATGGAAGGGGGACACAGGGAGGAGCTTGGAAGGAAACAGTGACAGTGCGTCCTGCCTACAGGGGCCTGAGGGAAGTGAGGTCATCATACATCAGGGAAGAAGACAAGGGGTGGCATTATTGGTAGCAGTTGTAAACAAAGGGAAAGAGAAGGAAATTCAGTATCTGAAATAAAATGTTTCCCTGATCATACTCACAAGGTTATGCAGTTTATATACTGCAACTTTGAGGATGTATTTACACAAATGTAATTTTTGTCCTAAAAATCAAAGGGAAGAAAACTCTGCAAGAGAGGGGGAAAAAATAAAATAAAATAAAATCATCAGCTCTCTGGAACCCCTGACTTGCTTTCTCGAGCATTTTAAGTCTAGCCATACCTAACCACTCTTCAAATCAGAACATGTAATTCTTGAAGGGTTTGGTTGTTTCTGGAGAAATGAAGGTATTAGATGATTGCAGCAGGGAACCAGCTCAGATATGAAATGTATAGAAAAAGGCTCATTCTGTAATAAGCATTACATTGAAGAGAAAAAAAAGTGAGATCTGAACAACAGATACATTGCTTGCTGTGTTTAAACCAACAAATAAATACCCCTACATTCACCAGAAAGTACCATTTGAAAATGTAAAGCAGTATAAAATATTGACAGAGGTTCTGGAGGTTTTCTACAGACTGGTAACATTAATTCTCTTCTCTCTCTGCCTTTTAAAGATAACTAGAAGCTGCAATGGTATGCAAACACAAATCATGTTGAAACACTATTCAGAGGATGGATGTAACTGGCAACCCAGAGTGACAGTATGGCTGTTTTGCAATCCAAAGTAAAAGCAGAATGGGGCACTTGTGTGAGCTACAGCAGTGCAGTATCTAATTCACATTAGTGAAGGTCATTTTTTTTCATTGACCTCAGTGGGCTCCAGGTTGGGCTTTGTGACAGAAAAATGATGGTGAAAGGGACAACGATTGTCTGCGTACATGTCTACACGTGAGTGCGGAAAGGAGTGTCACAACTGTGTGCAAACACACGACTCCTAAATCTCACGGCAGTTCCCAAGAGGCTCAGACAATCAGTGGCCCCACCTCCACCGTGTGTCTGCCTCCCCCTTTAGCCTTTTCTTTCCTCTGCCTCCCTGCTGCAAAGGGGAAGGAAACGAGGTCATGCCATTCCTCACCTTCTGCTACATTGCCACTATGGCCCAGCACCCAGTGCTGCTGGGGGGCAAGGGCAGAGGGGAGCACACAGCGGAGTCAGAGGAGCAGACGGTGGGAACATAGTTGCCTGCTAGAGGAATGAGAGTGCTGCCTTGGGTTTAGTGCTTGAATTTTGGCTATTCAGATTAAAAGATTTAAATGACTCCTGCCTTAAAGCGATCCTAGGATAGGGAATGAAGAAAAAAAAGTATGTTTTGCAGCATCAGGTGGAGGTACTGACTTTCCAAGAGAAGTAACAAATTCTGAGAGAAAAATTAGAAAGCTGTGAACAGAACAGACAAAATACAGGAGCTCCAAATCAAAGGGTGAACCACAAAGCTAGTAGACTGCAAGGACAAGAATTCAATTATATTTGCCTTTCATATAATTTCTAATTGCTACGGATCTGTGTCGAAGCAAAGCATGAAGTACTCTGATCTCAGATGTATAAATTCATGCTCTGATAAATAAAACACCTCTGAAGAGAAAAGAGGGGGAAGTTGCAAGAAAAGTTTAAAGGGAAATAATTATGCCTTATCGCAAGGCATGGTAGCAGTATGTTCAGTAGGAACTCTAGAAGCAGACAATGATTAAGTTTGGGGTTTTTTTGTGTTTGGTTTGTTTGTTTGTTTTTCCCCAAAGAGAGTTGCAGCATTAGGGATATAAAGGTATAACTGACACTGAGTGCAGGTGGAAACATCCTAAGGTACAAAAGGAAATTTTTCTGCATAGGGTGGAGATTGTTAGGGTACCTGTAAATCTGCCATATATTCAGTGTCCCAGATCAGACAGAGAAATTACTTTGCTGGGCACTCACTGATCTGATTCCTCCCCCCTTCCCCACTCTTCACACATAAAAATCTGTCTTCACGTAGTTGGCCAAGACCACAGCCTCCACAACACTGACATAAGACCAGCTACAAAGCATGGCTAAGAGCAGTATTTTACCACAGACTAACACCAGTACAAGTCTGCCAGATTCTGGCCATGCTCATTTAACTCCATGCTGTGTCTAACTTCCTAGCTACAAGGCTGAAACTCAGTGTCAACAGAGAAAGAGGAATCACATCTTTCTTTTTCATTAAGCATGTGTTTAAGTTACTTAGGAGAACACAAAACCCACCCTGAGTAGCAACATTGCTAAGCCACCACAATTAGCTTTTCTCTTTCCCTCACAGAACTGACAGCAGCTTCCAACAACGATTTCCTTAGGTGAGGAAACCTCATTCTCTGATCCCCTGGGGCTGACAAAATTCATCCAAATGTCTTAAATCTCTTTTGCCTATGAATGTCCCTTCTAGAAATGGGCTTGGATGATAGACTAGTTAGCAGTTAAGATCTGGCTTGTTAATGACAGTAAATACCTGTTGTCTGTAGGCATTTCTAGGTTTTAAACCAATTTTTCATAATATCAGTGATAGAAACCTTGCTCTCACTTGTTGAGGTCTTCATTCCTTCGCTCATCCACAAACATCTAGCCAGTATGACCCCTGGAATTTTCCTTGGTGTGCAAAAGTGATTACATTTGCTTTGTGCCTTTGTGGGGCAGACAGGAATTAAAAAGGTTTAAGCAAAGTTACAAGGGAAAATGTAATGGTATTTGGAATTTTTAAAACAATTTACCTTTCATGTGTTGTTCTGAGCTCAGCTCAGAGGCCACCCTTTCACAGTCAATCTCCCCCAGCCATCTCTCAATACACTGCAAACAAGATTAAGCTTTTGTTACTGTCTCAAAGTCAGTCAGGGTCATCTGTAGCAGACAAGGATTGAAGGTGGTTTTTTTAACTTGCTCCTTATCCTTTGGTGATAAAGTTCATTCTTTTTCAACTACATTCCAAACCAGGGGAAATATTTTTCTCACACTTCTTTGCAAACTTTGGAGGTTTCTTCACTTCCTTTGGAGCCAAATCACTTTGAAGCACATTCTCAGCCTTTTAACAGCAGCAATAGATCCAGCTCATTACAGTTATTTTAACACACAGCTATCCAACTCTCAGCTTCCAAGGGATTCATTCCTCTCCTTGCTACTATATTAATTCCACTGATACTGCAGTTCTTTTTTGTTGGTGGTGGTAGGTTTGGTTTTGGTTTTTGGGGTGTTTTTGTTTTTAAAGGGTTGTGGTTTGCCTTCTAGATATAGTACTCACCCACTGTGTATGGTACATTCCTTGAATTATAGAGACAGACTGATAGAGGAGATAATTGAAGTCTGCAAAGATAATGGTTTGCATTTCAAAGGGATGTTCAGCTGGAAAACATTTCTTCCCCTTTTCTGAACAAATGTTTCATGGATGACTTTTCATTGCACAAGCACTTCACCATCTGTCTGGTCTTGGGAAGTCACAGAAAATGCAGATCATTTATGTCTACCTATTAGCACAAGCTGAGACCCACTTCTCTGGTGTCTATCACACACAGACACACCTCGCTGTAACAGCTTTCATTCACTGCTCAGTATCATAGCTTCTTTGCAGTTCTGTCTACATTTGGCATCCGTGGTCCAGGGACAGCAAGATACTAGCACACCAAGCTGCAGAAGGAACATGTCTCCTAGCATAGCTAAAGCTCAGAGTGGTCCATCTAAAAGACTTGTTTCAAAACTGCAATCTATCTTGAAGTTTCCTCCCTCGTTGACTCTTCATGCACTGACATTAGCAAAGTCCTTCATCCCATGCCATGATCCTAAGTGTAGGGACTGTCATGTTGGCTTCAGGACAGAAAGATTTGGTGAAAGAAACTATATTCTTGTCCAGACTCTTTCATGAGTGAAATCAAACTTATGTGATTAAATGTCTGATAAGACATCTGGTACGTTCTCTGACCCTACTAGGAGTTGCACACTTTACACTCTTTGACTTACTCTGTTGGCTTCAGTTGACCATAAAGTGCATAAAGCTTTCAGTGTATGAAGTTAAAGATTTTTACTGGGATATTGCAACCTTAAGTTGGGGGCTCAGCTGCTAGATGTGAAGAGCATGAAAGAACCATAGAAGTGTGACAGCAGAAAAACATTCAGTCTGCAAGAAAAAAGGATGTCAAGGTTTAGATCTTGGAAAAGGGAGAATGTTTAGGTTTGTTTTTCTGCTCATACACTGAAATTTTCTTTCTTAAGAAGATTAAACCCTTAAAAATGAACTCTTGGATGGTTTATGAGAACATTTCTTCATTTGGAGAGAACAAAAACTAAACATAGCGACATACTGACTTGAAACATACCCCGTTCTCCTTTCAGGGTGCAGTCCCAATGCAAGGCAGTTAATGTAACTCAGACACGTACACTCAGAACATGCAAGGTGAAATCCACTTATATAAACAGAACAGTAACTACATTCATTAAAATCTACGTCTGCCCATGGGGCTCAGTGCCAACAGCAAAAGAAGTTTAACTGCATAATCATGCTTTATCCCACAGCAAACCACCTAGCCAAATTTGGCTCTTACCACCTCTTTCTTAGGGCTAACTTCTGTCTTCAAATCAATTTCAATAGGATTGTGGGGTATAGCTGAGCACAAATGCATGAACCCTGTTCTTCCAGTGTTTCAGACCGATTTCTAAACTCCTTCTAGCAAACAGATAGGCTATTAGGCTAGCTGAAGTCCTGAGTAGTGAAAGGCTACCTTCCACTTTCACGAAGTTGTGTCTTTCCATGTCTCCTGAGAGCTTCTTGTACCTTATGTATATACTATCTTTTTTTCCTCTTGATGCTTCTGTTTCCTCTTTCGTTTTCAGCCATAAATTTTTCAACATCACATCTCAAGTTGAAGTGAGTGAAGCAAAATATACAGATAATATATATATATGCATACACACACACACAAGCATTTCATGAACACAAATAGTATATTAAGTTGTACAGTATAAACCGTGTTTTAAATGTGTGTACTAAATGATACTTGTAATTCTCACTATGTCATGATCTTCACTCCACCTCCTGGAGATTTGTTCATTCTCTCTTCCTTTCTGAGCACATACATACATATGCATGTGCACACACACACACATGCATGTGTTTGTGTGCATGTGTAGATATAGAATTAAACAGCAGGGTATTTGCAGCATGTAGGAAAACTGAGGAGCACAAACTGTCCTGTTTGACTGCAGTCCTGCTTTGATGCAAAGCAAAGCCTGTGTGCATCCCTTGTACACTGCTGCCAGATAGGAGCTTTCAGAGACTAATCCTGAATCTTGGCAGTAAGATTTGTCAGGTTTTCTAATGAAGGAAGCTGCCTGGCAGAACTGGCTGAGTTACTGCACCACTGCTTTAGATGTCTGTTACTCCCTCCAAGGTCAGCTGTTCACTTTAAAAGAACGAAGAGAAAGACCCAAGCAAGTTCAGAGCCAGGCAAAAGTTTGAGCTCTCTCTCTTCCACTCATGCCAGTGGGGCAGTAGAACTATTGCACATAAGGAGTCATATAGAGCGAAAAGACAGAAGAACTGAGTGTGTGCAGGACATTCTGAAATGAAGAGCACAAGTAGTGAGAATTTTAGCTTATGGTTACCTTTAGCTTGCATTTTTCCCAGCTGCAGCAAGCAATCACATCTGGACTACAACGAGCAGAAGACATTTGCAAACCTCCTTCTGATGTAGCTGGAAGCAAGCTGATTCCCATTAAGAGAGGAAAACAGACATTTCACAGGTACAAAAAGATCCAAGAGCAAAATCCAGCAACTAGTTGGAAACTGAGAGATTCCTTTTCCACCTCAGCAGTTTGCTCAGAATTAATGCTGTAAGGGCAAACTGAGAGCATACCACGTGCCAGTATCAAACTAGGTACCTTCGCTATACATCTGTCAGCCACAGTACAGGAAAGTGATACAAACCCTGACTATACTTCAAAAGTCCACCTCTTCTCATTTTGGCACATATTACTATCACCAAGTCTTACATCATCCAGCACAAGGGGAGTCCATAACTATGATCCTACTTCACCTGGTTTCTGAAATAACTAAATTGACAGCCTTGAATATTGACAGAGAGAGTTGCCAAAAGAAATTTGATAAATTGCTCGGGTACAGCCATCTTTACTCATTACTCTCTGAAATTGCCCTGTCAGTCAGAGCAACACAAGTTTTGCGCATGGAGAATTTAGAAAAATCATACTGAGCTAGAACCAAGGGACATTCTCTGCTCGATTTAGAGTTGGTATTATTTGCAAAGCACTTCCTTCAAGGAACAAAACTGATGTCAGAGAAGGGGACAATGACAGCTTGTCAGATCTTTATATTCCCCCTAATCACTGCAGTAGAAAATATTTGGTCTTTTGGACACATTTCACTGCTAAAAAAAATGCTGCTAACCACAGACTAAACCAAAACAAATCTCCAAACAAACTAACCAAACAAAACCCTTGCACATCTATGATCTCTGATAGCTATACCAAACAATAGTATCACTAACCAATCATCCTGTCTCAGCATGTACTAATAGATATCACATCACAAAGATGTGAAACACTCTGAAATTAAATCCTTGCACCAAATTAAGTTTTGCTATACTACAACAGAAACAGGAACCTTCACAATTACACTGTTTGTTTTTAAAACGAGAAAGGGGGGAATAAAAGGAAAGGCAGAGACCAAAAAATTTGTATATGTCCTCTTCCTCACAGTTCCTTGAGCAACATGACTGCACTAAGCCACTGTCTCTGCTAGCTTTTTGTTCTATGTCCATCGTCAGCATAGCTGCTGAACGCAAGCACAGCCTGCTCATAGGAGAATACTACTGACACACTTCTGTACACAATGCATAGAGCACATGAAATGTCACGCAGTAGAATATGTAAGATCTTCATCTGAGCTGCAGAAAGTTAGCAGGGGTGGGCAGATTCAAGTTTGGGGAGGGAATGTTACTAGTTTTCTTTTTTAATCTCTGAAAGTTCCTGTTCAAATTCCCTGTGTCTGCTACAGACACCTGCAAGCACAGCGCACCAAGTGGGAACTGAGTCTCATTGCTGTGCCCACAGGCATGGCTGCAGACGACCTTCCCAAACGCACTTCTGTAAAAGCCAACCCATGATGCAGGAACCCAGCAGAGACAGAAAATTTACCTATGTGGCTCTCTGTTCTGTGCCTCATAGCATGCTGCAGACTTACCCTGACTGTGGCTCCAAACAATGCTAGACAGCACAGTTCAAGACATCAAGTAACTTGCTTAGGGTGGTTGGTCACTACTGAGACCAGAAGCAGAGTTTTAATGATGTGGTATAATAATGGGAAGGTTCCTAAAACATCTGAAAAAAAAAAAAAACAAAACCAAAAAACAGTCAAGGTTAAGCTTGTTTGTGCTTTGGATATACTAATATTCAGCACAGCCTGCATAAAGGCATTCAGCAATGGCATAATGCTTCACTTGACATTTTTTACAGATAGAGATAAACTTACAAAGCATGATATCTAGATAATTCTTCACTTGACTTTCTTTAGATAGGTCTAAGTGCTTAAAAATGTCAAAGGTGGCTAATTCTTAATGATGATTTTACAGAGAACTATCAAACACTGTCTGACATTTAAGATTCAGTTCTCTGAGAAATGAATCCTAAATGGGCACTTTAAAATATTTAAAGGCTTATTTTTTCCCTTGACATTGCCTCTTTGCACAAAGGCATAAGACAAATAGATACTGAAGAACAAGTAAGGCTTTGAAATGTTGCAAACCTCACCTTGCTACTACATTCCTGTAACATTCACAAAATGTCAAAAGGATCTTCTTGCCTCCCCATGTTATACTGTTGCCTTTGAAGACAATAAATGTTAGCGACATATTGAAGCAGTGTATGCTCAAGGATGCTGTTCAAAAGAGAAAAGGGTTTGTTATTTTTCATTTCTATAGTAGTAGAATAGCTACTTGCTGTGAAAGTCTATATGGCAGACATTTACTAAACATCAAGACACACTTTCCTTTTCAAAGGTCTAACTTCATAACAGTTTGGGATGCTCTAGCACCTATCCCATGCTCCCTATACAAACCAGCTTTCTACAAAGCTAATCAGAATGTACATTTTCATAATTAAAGATGTCATCCTTTAGGGTTGATATTCTTGTGACAAGGGTCCACCCTTTCCCTGTCCTGGGAAAAAGACTGTAATATGCAGTAGAGTCCTGAAGAGAAGTCTGAAAAAAGATCTGTGGAGTGGCTTTGTCATCAGAAATATACTGCAGATCACTGACAGAAATAATTGAGAGAGTCAGACATCCAGTACCTTACCTTCGTAGAAATACCTCAGGTCTCCATATTCCATTTTATTGACCAGATACATTCACTGAAATCTATTTTAGTTGGCTGGGACTGATCCATATTATGTTTAAAAAGTGTCAAGACACTTCACCTAAGATAATATCTTGAGTCAGCCTAAGCCTGTGAGGGATTATAGGCTCTTTACCTGCATTTGAGGTCAAGAGAATCTTAGTCAGTTGTGAAACAATGGTCTTGGGTGAGCAAATACAGATTTTGACATCACAATTTTTCTAGAAAAAACCTAAGTAAAGTATTTTGGGGAACTGTTACATTTTGATACCAAATGGCAAAGCTATCCCAAAGTAGAAAAACAACTCGTCCCATTTCTGGAAAAAAAAAAAAAAAAAAAAAAAAAATCGGGTCTGGATGTGTAAAGGAAACATCTACAACTGGCATGTTGTGGCAGACTCTGACAAACATATGCTCTGGAGGCAGCAGCCTGAAAGGTGATAAGTTAGCAGAAGCAGGACCAGAGCGGAGTGGAAGGAAAAATACTGAATGCTCTCTGTCATCCTCCTTACCACAGCCTAGCTTCTCTGGTGTGGAGCATGGCTTTAAGATGCAATGCATTTTGAGATACTTATAACCCTAACAAAAAACATTCTGAGGGAGGATGCCCAGTGTTGTTTCTTCTCCTCTTAAAAGCTCCACAGTCTTAATGCCCAAAGACTCCTTGAGTATGGGCAGCTTCTCCATTCGTCTTTATACTACTAAACTGCACTTTAGACCAAGACAAAGCAAGCCTGAGATCTCTGAAGACAATACAGATTAGAACTGCATAATGAGGAAAGAGTCATTAGTTTCCATTTCAAGAAGCTGTGTGTATCTCTAACACCTTGTTAAGCAAAACAGGAGGGAAGAAGTGACCTTTAAGCTGAGTTTGCTAATATTTAAACAAGAATAAGTTTGTTCTTACAAGAATAATTGGTTCTTGCTCTCAGCTTAATTGATTAACACACATTAAGTTAGTATCTCTCCAGCTGTGTGGGCGAGGTCTGGGCTTTTTACTGCAAAGGTTTCACATGACAGTAGACAAAAGAAAACCCAGCTCATTTCTCTCTTCTCCAAGAATATAAAGTCTCTCATTTAACAAACCAGCTTGTGCAGGTCACCAATGACAGCAAACATTTATGAAAGCACCAGCGCACTTGGCTGTGCCAAGGACTAATGAAAACCAAATGAGAGTCCTGCATGAAGTGTGCTGGGCAGCGTGGGCTCATGACATGATTCAGCAATGACACTAAGGAGAATGAAGCATATCCGTTAAGTGACATGGTTAGCTATGGGGACAAAGACAGCCTGAAAATACCTGTGTCTCCATGAGGAATTTGAGAAGATCTTGAGCAGACTGTAATGCTTCTGTCTGCTGACTTCTCTACCTCCCCACAACATACCTGCACAGTGTGAGAATTCTCAACGGATTGGATCTAGATAGTGAATGTAAAATAACTATAATGTTTTGGGTGATGACAACCTTCCCACAAGGGAAAAAAAAACCCAAAGTATTTTTTCAAAAAAATATGAATTCAGTCATAAGGAAAAGTCATAAAGAGAAATCCAGTGGATGATAGGAAGACCTGAAAGGGAAGCTGTCATTCCAAAATACTTTTGATTATGCTAACACCTCATTTTCCTTTGTTCAGGTAATGCCTGGGAGCTCCCGGGACTTTGTGGATCTGATAGAGTTTCAGTGCCTTCACTCTCCCAGACCAGTTTTGGGCTCTGGGAGTATTAAATCCAAAGTCAGAATCAAGACAGCCCCAAAGTCATGGCTCAAATCAGGCCTCAGACTACCTGCTGCACAGTTCAGAAATGCTTGGGTGGCCACAGAGCTCTCAGGTAATCTTTCACACAGAGAACTGATACTGGGAGCAACTTCTCCCAGTTGCAAACTGGCAACTGGCTTCTCAAGCAGCCACACAGCATTAGACAATTTCATATTAGCTGGTGTTTCCAAAAGAAAAGCTTTGAGACATGAATTTCTAAAAAGTAATCACTTTGGACTGACTCAGAGAAAAAAAAAAAAAGTTCTAGAATGTCAAAATTCCATTTCTTTGACATTGCAAGGTAGCCTTGAAAGTTGGGAGGAACAGGCTTGTTCATCAGGTCTCTACTTGATGGTTTCTAAAAAGAAAAAAGATATACTGAGAGGGACATTTCTCTTGATTTTATGGCTGATCTCTCTTTCTTGGACACAACCGGATATTTGCATATAAGTTTGTGACTATATTCTTTGTGCACTGCCAAGGCAAATTATCTACACTGTACGTAACTTTCACCTTTTGATGATGTCATCTCTAGAAAATAATTTTCCATTTCATTATTTCACCAGCAGATCCCATTAGGACATCAGATCAATTTTTTTTTATTATTTTTTTTTTCCCAAGAAGGTAATAAAAAGGCAAAATGATCAACACAAAAGACAACCAGTAATCTACTTCCAGAAAATCTCAGAGGATGTCAGTCATTGACCAAAAGCACAATGGATGCCTAAAAGTAATGATATTCTCAATCTTGTATGATCGTATAGAGCTGATAAAGGTAATCCTGGGACTGTATCACAACAGGGAGATTGTATAACAGACTTTAGTTGAATTCAATGCTAGAGGGATCTTATATACCAGGAAAGACTCATCTCAAAGAGCTTTTTAGAACTAAGTTTTCAAAAAGACATCTGTATATGCATAAATCTGAATTTTCAGGCAGGAACAACAGTATTTAAATCCATGACTGTCAGATGGAGCAAATGTTTGTGCAAGCAACCCATAAAACTAAATTTTATTGCTTCTGCCACCACAAGTAGGTGCACAGGATAAGGATTTGGTGCAAGACATGCAGGAAAGGGTTGTTTTACCCTGCATGCACACCCCAAACAAGGGTCTGTTCAGGGTATACACTAGCTTTGTTTCCTGCAAACAGTACAAGTAAAGCAGTTAAATATCTTATTCAGTAATGCAGAATTGTTCTCTTTCTCCCTCCTGATTTTTGGCTCTGACACCTCCTGACTCACATTTAACATGTCCACAACTAATCAAAAGTTCATTAAGACATCAAGGAGACAGGTACAGCCAGAAATTTCAAGGGAGCATGTTTTTGTCCATAAATTATTTAAAATCTACTCATTATTAAGAAGTAAGCACAAGGCTGTCAATGAATCTGTCTCTCTTAACACAGGATGATTATCCACTACATTTGGAAACAACTCAGTAACACTGCAGAGGAGACCCAAGGGGACTAAGACTGAAGCGTGACCTAATGCTTTTTAATTGCTGAGGCAACAAAGGCTAACAGGGTTCTTGGCTTTGCATTCATACCAGATAAAAACTTCATATTAAACCAGCCGCAGAAGGAGAAGAGAAAACAAAACCATTGGATAACTGTAGAGGAATTAGAAAAGTCACAGCTTTTTTTCTACTAAAAGTTGAGAAAACAAAAGATATTAAACTGTGAAAGAAAAGTTATTCTATTTTTCAATAAGCATCACAAGAAGTCTAAATAAGCTAGAACACCAGAAACAAGAGCTGTCATAAATCATTATTTCATATTCCTGTAAAATTCAAAAGCCTAACAGGTAAGTTTTCAAAAGCAGATATCAATCTGAACAGTATTCACAATGGGGTCTGTGACTCCAGACTCTCAAATTCCCTGTCCTGCATGCCTATGTGCATAAAATTGTGAGCAAAAGTGGTGTGTGGTGTGCACACACATGTGCAGGTACACACAATACCGTTTGTGTATCTGCTTTCAGACCAGGGTCATCTGTAAACATAGGCAAAGTAAGCAGTTACCAAGAAAAAGTGTCTGCTGAAGGTGAGACAAAAGCAAAAGAAGCAAAGTAAGTCTGACTGCCTATTGTTGGCTTTGGAAAGCTGAATACAGCTGGTACTACTGACAAGGAACCAACTTGTGTAATTTTCTTTAAATCAAGTATTATATAAAAATAATAATAATAAATAAAAAATTTTAAAACATTGACTAGACAGTCCACTGGTGAGTCTTAGGCCTACACCAATTTAATGAATTCCTTCATAAGGAACCAACTTCCTTTCTCTCTTGTTTCTCCAGAATCACCTGTTAACAAGATCAGAATCACTTACACCAGAAAACTTGTCAAATAAAAGATATTGCCTAGCAATACATGTGATCACATCCCTATTATGAAATATCGCTTCAGAGGTAATCTGACTCAGAATAAACTCAGTTTAGCTCCTGAGGATAACAACTTCCATGTGTCTCTGGGGAAGAGACATTAGGATCCACATGACTGTCTGCTCTTTGGTCCCTCATTTCAAAGAAGGGTAGTGCTGAGGTCTGCAGGCTGACACTCGGCAGCATTGACAATAAGCTAAGGATGAGAAGTCACTTCCAACTCTAACCTCTGATTTTCTGTCACTCCTGTGCAGCAGAAACAGCCTCCTGTGAAACAAGGAACTTGAAAAAGTGGTGACTGAAGATGATTTAAACTCATTTTTGATCAAATAAACGTAAGCTGGCTTACTCAGAGATTCTGAACACCCCTACTTACATTTTTCCTCAAAACCTTACAGTTTATTCTCTTACTGACTGCCGCAGCTTCTTTACTCAAAAAAGGAGTATGTGTGTATCCCAGCAAGTTCTAGACTCCTCCTTAATAGACAGTATAACTGGCAAGGAAAGAAGAGGGAAGGGAGGAGCAAACTTTCATGTATTTTGCTGTCATAGGCAAAGGGCTCCCCATATACTGACTGAGCCACTGGAGTAACGACAATTCCTTTCTGATAAAAAATTTCAAAGCCATGGGGCAAAACAAAGACAAATGAGTGTGCCTGATCAGTGCCAAAGCACTGCAGCTGGGCCGGTTTGAATTGAGCAGGGAACTTGTGCCAGAGGCAACCAGCCCAGGTGACCTCAGGGAGCCACTGAAGCTCCCAGCTTCAGTCACATTGTAGGACTGCCCGCTCTATAACACTAGTACAAAATAGACACAATATGTCCCATGAAGTTCTCTCAAAGAAAAGGCTAGTGTTACTGCTTCAATGCAGCTTTCTATAAATGTCTGCTTATTCTCTACCTTGTACTAATCTAAGCCTGATGTAAATACACTAATGTCTGTGCAGGTACCTCTAATGAACCCTCAAAAAAGAAAGTTCAGAATCAGACCAAAATTATTTCTTGTAACCTACAGGGACCCTGTAACACACTTCTTTAAAAAAAAGGGTACACACTTCTCAGTTATGATGGGACACGATGAATTAAGTGCACTAAGTCATCTCAGTTTGTCCAACATTCAGCCAACCCTCAAATGAAACAACAGTAAACCTATCCAGAAGCATAACATGAACACCAATTAGCTTTTTCTCTCATTGCTTATTTTAAACTACACAAAAAAACCCTCTGAAAGAATAATCTTCCCCATCCACAAGGTGTGAATCCATAGTTGCACATACCAAAATGACTAGGAATTTACGTCTTCACTATATCCCCACAGTCAACAGCACTTTAGAATTTAAACATTTTTGGCTGAACTTTGTGAAGGGTAATTTGCAATGAAAAAAGTGACCTGCATTTTGCACAGCTGTATTAAAAAATCTTCATCTTTATCATCCTAATGTTTTCCAAGTTCACGGGGCCAGAAGTGCTTCAGAGGAGAGAAATGAACCCCGTGGGTTCCCCCAGGGCAGCCATTCTAGCTAACAGAGGGAAGGCAGGAGCACTTAGCCAAAGTCAGGCTCCAGAGGGAAGCCAGGAAAGCTCCTCAGGTCCAGAGCAGTGAGAGATCTGAAGAGCATGAAAATGGTGAGTCCAGGGTTGTTGAGGAGAGGCAGAGAACAGAACAGGAGAGGAGGAAGAGCAATGTTTATATTCAGTGACTGATGCAAGGATGTGCAGAGAGACATGAGGACAATTTCCAAAGGTTCTCTTCTAATCTCTGTAGTGTTCCTTAAAAATGGACCTATCCCAGGTGATTCCAACTTCAGATTTAGTCAGTGAACACTTGAGAACACAATGCACACAGAAGTTTTGGATTAGTACCAGAAACATATGATGGCAGCATACTAATGCAAAAGGTTGCCATTAAAATCAGGATTTCAAGCAGAAAAACCTATATTACTAATTTTTTTCCCCTACTCTCTCTGGAATTAATTTTCAATTGCTCTCTAAGTCTCTGTGGCCATTTTTACCTGCAAAGTCACTTCAATTATCTGAAAAATTACAGATTCTAGAAAAATGAAAGGTATACTGACGGTCCGATTTTCTCCCTCTGTCTTCCTGTACAGTCATGACTGCTCCCTGTATTATTGCCATCAGTTTTTGTTCTGAATCTAGGTCTAGCACACGACAAAAGACAAATTTTCTACCACTTCTTCATCCAGGAGATCCCACTGCTAGCAACACCATGTACTTTGCGACTGCAACCCTGTGAATTGCACATAAATCATATGTTAGTACCTGCAGATCTTGAAGAACTGCAGGAGTGGGCCTTCACATTCTCTCCATTCCTCATCTAACAAAATGAATGCTGCCTTGCATGGAAAGATACCTGACTCAGGGTATTAGCCTCCTTCCCAGCTACATTTTGGATTTTGTGCAGTGCAGAGCATAATGAACTAAATCTAGAGTAGGCCCAGCAGGGCACATCATCTCAGCCAGCTGCCCTTTCTGCTCTGTGGAGACTCACCTGGAGCAGGTACAGGAAATATCCTCCTTATTCTATCAGTAGTTTAATTTCTGCTAACAGCACAAATCCATTTGCATGTCACAGTCATAAGCCACCTCAGAAATATTTGAAAGACTAGTCTAGGCTTTCACCAAACACTGAGTGTTTGAAAGCACTTCTTCCCCAAAAAGTCATCACAGTCCATTGTTAATTACTCTTAGCACTGCTCTGATTCATTGTGCCTAATTATTTTTCTGCAATTTCTACTTGAAATACAATTGGTCATATTTATAATGTATTTTCACTGTTTTCACATGGTTGTGTTTCTTCCACTTCTAACTGTGGTTGTTCCATTTGCATAACATTTCAAATGATAATTCAGCTCTCCTGAGGTTTTATTTTTCTAAGATTGGTCTTGAGCTAGAAGACCTAATAAGCATATAGGATTCTCATTTTTTCTAGCTATTGGTAATAAAACTATATATTTTTTCCACATACATAATTGCATAGCTCTAGGGAATAGCACAGGGTAACAATTACATGAAATTATTAAAAGTATCCTTTTAAATCTGTCTCAAGATCAGTCAACTGTAAATTTTTGTTTGTTTGTTTTTTGACTATTAACATTATCAAAATAATAATACCTGGAAATATAACCAACTTTAAGAGTTCTTTATGATGGAAACTTGTTACTTATGGAGAGACACTGTGTGTATAAATATGCCCATTTTTTTTCCATTATTAATGTGTGTGAAAGACAGTTCGGGGAATCTAGCTATGTACAATTCATGAATTTCAATTTTTTTATTAACCATCTCTACTCTTGAACCTTTTACTGTGTTCTGTCTGCTACTCCACATACTTTGGAGAAGGGGGAAGAGTGTTGGAAGATCTGTCTCAAAACAGGCTGATTATTAAAGTTTATCAGTACCTGAACCAATCCTACCTGGAGAGAACAAAAGAGTAGCAATGTGCTTGATAAAGCTGGTTTTCCCTAACTTTCCTGGAAGAAGCTAAAAGGAGGAAGGCTGAGGCAGCTTTTTTTATTGCTTTGTGCACAACTGCACAGTTCTTGCAGTGGGTCAGGTACAAACTGCATGGTTTGTGAACCTTCACAGAGCCTCTCTTTGTCTTCTCTTTCACAGTGTACTGAACTCAGGAGCTGGCATGTCCACCGAAGGAGCTGTGGGATACACTGCTATCTGCACTGGGCTGGGGAGGTAGCAAGGCAGCTGTATCGTGAATCCTGTTGCAAGAATAAGGAGTGAAGGGAGAACTGTGCCTAAGAAGCATGTCAGGAAGCCTGGGAAAAGAGAATGCTAGGATTTATGCAGGCTCGGAGCACTAAACATGCTCATCTGGTGTGCTGAGACACACCAGGACCCGCCAGCCCCCTGAACCCCTCTGAAAGTTCAGCTGGAACCTTCTCCTCTGGGAAATGACTGCACCGCAAAGCTATTCAGCAGAGCCTGGGATATAATACTGGTAAATCTATTTAATAGTAAAGTCAAAAAAGATCACCTCTAGCAGTTCAATTTCTGAACTTGTAATTGCCTCAAAATGCCATTAAACTACTCTGTTATAAAGGCAGCATTTTAAGAGGCAAAAGCAAAGGAGCAGAAAGCAGTTTGGAGATTTCGTCCTTTTAAAAATATATATCAAGTAATTTACAAGTGAGATCTAGGCACTTAAACCCAGGCATGAATCTCAGAAACAATGAGGGGGACACATGTCAACAAAAGCTGAACTTCAGCCCTGTAACTGCAGCAGGGCTTGCTCAGGACTATTTATCCAGGACTCATACCGAATCCACAGCACTGAAACACAAGGAACTTTAGAGTGGTACATCCCCGTGTTCACCCTGCAAGCACTATGACTCCCAACAGCTATGGCACAAAGAATTCACAGTTACGGTGCTGCCAGGCAGTAGAAGCACTTAATTCCACCATTTTCCCAACAAGCGTTTGGGCACTGTGGAGCATGGGTTGCAACTCATGCTGGGAAGCAGTAAATGTTTCTCAGTATCACATATACAGGCATCTGAAACACACCCAGGCAACCCATAACATGAAACACAGCCACCAGGGAAGCAATGATAACAAGGATCAAGTCAACTGGTTTCCTCATTCCCAGTAAGCAGATGCTTCAAATAATCAGCGCAAGGTGCCCAGAGCTTTGGTCCCAAAGGTCCCAAAATTGTCACTTTAACTTAACTTTGCCCTTCTCTTTGCATTCCCAAAACACCAGCTAACCTAGATCTTGCTGCTGCTTCTTGTGCAGCTTCTCAGAGACTCGGGGAGTCAGAGGACGTGTCTGTGTGACAGACAGCACAACCCTAAAAATCCCTACAATAGGCAGGTTCCAGGTAGAACATCATCCATGTGGGTACTATCCCACAACCACCTGCTTCTAACTCCAGACCCAGCTCGCTTAGGTCAGTCTGCACAATGCCCCACAGCACAGGAATGTCCAGAATGTTCCTACCATACAAATATCTACTTAATACTACAGAGAGGTTAAGTGCAGTGATGGTAAGAAGACTGGTCTCATAGTAAAAAAAGTAATCTGTTTTTTTAATACTGCACAAAAACTTAATCAAAATCCTCCAAACCTACAGGACAGTACATATAAGTAATAAGCATTACAGAGAAAATTAGTCAGATTTAATTCCCAATTAAAACAGATAACTCATGGGGAAATATTATAATCTCCATCTTTCTGCAAACTCAGCAGAGAAGCCCAGTATCAATTAACAGGGGACAAATTACAATCAGAAGAACATTCTCTTGTTCTGGTCAAGTTCTGCCAGTAAAACAGCATCACCCAAACAGTTCTGGTGTCATTCACAGCACAAAGGGCTGGATCAAACACTGGAATGGCCTTTGATGCAAACAAAACAGGCCACTTTTCCCCTCCCTTCCCAAAGATTGTTTTTATACCAAGAGAGACAGTTTATTGGAGGGACCTATAATCCCCTCCTGTAATGGGGGGTGAGTGAAACAATCTGACAATCTGGGCTGAAGCAAACATGATGTAGCTCTTCCAGGACACGAGTTGTGACAGGGTTTGAGCAAGTATAGGAGGGTGAAAAGCTAGAAGAGAGACTTGAACATCTTAAAAGTCCATTCCAAATCTCATTATGGCCAGGAATATCTATTCCAGAGCAGAACTAATTTTTTGGATTGTAGTGTACTTCAAGAAAATATAGCTCAGCTTCTTCAATCGCAGCAGATTCATTTTCTTCACACTATTATTAACTTGGCATTTTATTTCACTGAAATGCTATAAGCCCTCCACATAAAAATGTGTCTCTCAAAGGCAGTTCTCAACTAAACAGCCTCTTGCTGCTTGCCTTTGAGTTAATCCCTGTGGGGGCATTGAAGGAGGAAGGAGATGTGTGGAGGAGAGATTCATACTGAAGAAACTATTTGAAATAATTCAGTAACTCCGTATCTTTTGGTATATGGTTTCAGAGCCTCTTGTATCTTGGCTGTATGTCAGGATTTATTAAATCTGGGTACCACATTAAAATAACTATTTGTCTCAGCTTTTCGTAAGATGTTCATCTACACCATAACTAATATATGACTCCAGGCCATTGGTGGAAGTGCTAACTTTTACTTGAAGATCCCAGGTTGCA
Source organism: Athene noctua (assembly GCF_965140245.1). Lineage (NCBI taxonomy): Eukaryota > Metazoa > Chordata > Aves > Strigiformes > Strigidae > Athene > Athene noctua. Next base: position 72,848,386 of record NC_134038.1, on the reverse strand, counting down.
ATCCACTAACAGAAACATCCAACATACCAATCTCTCTCCAACCTGCTCTTCTGTCCATCTGCAAGAAAGGCAGGGTGTCCCGTTCTCAGGCTGGAACAACAAATCGGCCAAGGAACAATGGGCCTTCAGGAACTGGCTGGAAAAAAAAAAAAAAAAAATCTATGCTCCAACCTTGTGCCTTGATAGCAGCTCCTACACTCACTGCTTTACCTTTCTGTGAACTTACACAGTTTTTGAGTTTTAAATTAAAAGTTATCAGAGGAGTCACTGTCCTGGGATACATACAGACAGGTGGCTTGGCTATGTAAGGGCAGCAAGGATCATTCTGTAGCTATTAAAAAAGCATTGTCAGAGAGAGCAGCATCTTAAATGGCACCTGTTGGTGCTTTATGTGTCACAAAAGAATACATGCAAAAGATTACAAATACCCTGTGCAGTCTGGGTTGGCTCCAAAGATTTTTCTACAGCATTTATTAGGGGAATACTAGTGCTGGTTGACTGTTGCACTGTAACAGAAAAATCCTGCCAGTAGGAGCTGTATGGACACTAGATCAGTACCACCAGCAGACATGCAGAACTACAGAAAGAAACAACAATGCTCTGCTTAAAAACAGAGGATGGGCAGCAGACTTGAGCTCTGGACACATCTGCCAAAGTCACTGATACATCACTGAAATGGTGATAGAGGCAACAGAAGCTCCTCTGTGTCTAACAAAACAAAGATGTGCTTTTCCCTTTGAGATCACTGTGCTCTGCTCTCCTGGTCTGCTCCGGCATTTACCCAGGGACAGCAGAGCCATAGGGGATGGAACAAGCCAGTGTCCCTCTCTTCCCTTAAAAACAACAAGGATAATAATTTCACTCACCGCTAACATATTTTGTTTAAGATAATTTACTACCCCCTCCTTTTTCTGGTTTATATAAATGCCATTTCCCCTTTCCCAAAATTTCCTCTAAGCATTAAGAAATCTTGTTGAGGAGAAGTAGTCAGGAGAGCAGCTGCTAGTGAGGTGCAGTAAGGCATCCACAGTAACTTCAGCATACAGAAACAAATCTGGGGATCTAATTTATGGCCTTCTTTAAAAATAAAGTTCTAAAGGAAAAAGCTGATTGGGATCTGACTCTTAATACTGTAAGACACTACCTTTTAAAAATACTAACTTCCAAATATCTTAGTAAACTGAGAATAACCTCTTAGCCCAATGCCGTCAGCAGCATGAGGGGACAAGTTCAGATATCTAAGGGTTCCTCTTATGATATGAGCAGTCACAGTTTGGAGTTCCATGCAGACACCTGGAGAGACTTAACTCATGCTCCCCCAGTTCCCAGGGAAGAAAACAAAAACATATTTTAGGTGGAGGAGAAAGAAGCTGAGTGGGAAACAAAATAAACTTGGGAAAGCCAATGAGTGATAAATCAATAATATCTTCTAGATAAGGTACTCCCATCCCCTCTCTGCAATGTGTCTAACTTCAGCCTTTCTCCCTGCTCTGTGAGTGGCTATTGAACCAATGCTTCTGTACCAGCATGAGCTATACCCCTCATTCTCTGCTGTCACAGTTGCAGTTTGCTGTTCAGGTTTGGCTCTGGGCACTAAGAGATGAATGGCTCTGAAGGCACTACTTACAGTGCAGTGCACATGGTTTTATTTCCTGATAAGTAAAAGAGGAGTCCGTCACTGGAGGCCACCTCTTGTTTCAGTCACTGCCTTCCAGAGCTTCAGCACAAGCAATCTGTTTCCTGCCAAGCCCCTCAAGCCACAGAGGCTCTGTACTGAATCTCCAAGGAGGAAACAACAGGTGCATGAAAACACTTAAACAGTTCTTTCTAACAGTGATGCAGACCCAGGAGGAGAGAGAGGAAAAAAAAAAAAAAAAGAAAAAAGCAAGAGCTATTTTTTTTCTTCACTTAACCTGCCTTGCCATGGAAATGAGTCTATGACAGTCTTTGCTTTTGTCTATCTCTTCTTCTAAGTTTTTTGTTTCTTTTCTTGTTCTTGTCTCTACCCTCAGTAATTTCAGAACCTGAAGGAGTAATTTCAGCACAGTAGAGGTCTTTGAGGTTGCTACAGACTTCTTAAAAAAAAGACAGACACCTTAGTAGGGGACAAATATCCTACAAGCTCTACAAGCAAGGGAAACAGTTCAATGGAAATGTGTACTGTTTAAGACACCAGGAAATCCACAGAGGAAGAAGTTCTTACTCATGCTGGTTAAAGTTTATAGTCACAGAACAGGAAACTGTAGGAAACTAAAACCATCTTGGTTCTGTTGTTATGGGCATGTTATATTCTGTTTTTCAACGGCTTTCTCTGAGCACACACATAGGACAGCACTACTTCCTCAGCAAGGAGGAATACACACCCACAGCCTTAACAGTGTAACTGTATTGGAATCAAGTGCAGTAGTCTGACATATGCAGTTCCTCTCCCTTGCACACATTCACAGGTGCCAAAGAGTATTCCCTTCCTTCCATCTCCTTTGTCTCACTGGAGCTACAAGACTGCTCTGGGTCCTTCCCCTCCCTCATCACCAATAAATGCAAGCAGCAAGCTCCCTGCTGTTGAGCTTCAGTCCACAAACCACATTCTGGAGCAAAATACAGGAAGGAAACAAACACACACACAAAAAAAAAAAAAAAAAAGGAAAAAAAAGATTCTGCTTTATAATTAGCTACTTTGTTGAACAAATAAGCCACAGAGGCACCAAAATAGAAAGAAATGTGCAAACTTGTGAAGTACAAAATGGTTACAGAGGAGTTCATACTAGGGGGAGAGCCAGACACAGGCAGGGAAACTTCTGGCTCAGTTCGGGAAAGATCAGTGACCAATATTCATAAACAGTAATGATGTAGCGTATCTCCAGGGTCCTCCACTGACCTGGTGAAACAAAACTCCTCCCCTTGCCCTGTGTAGAATAAAGATGCCACAGGCAAACAGAATTAGTGACAGTGAGAGCATGGACAGAACAGGTTGATGGTGCTGGTCATGAATTTTAAGAGCTAGACCGTGGATAGGTGTCTCAGCAGAACAGCGGAGACAACCCATTAAGAAGAAACATGACTCCTTCAGGGTGATAGCTCATCACAGGATTTCTATTTTGGGCCCCATAGTCAGCTGTGCAATGGATCATGATTACCACCTAACTTGTAACAGTGTCTTGGGTGAGGGAGCATGGTTCGGCTAAACCTCAGGAAAGGGACATTGGGAGATGCAGTGCTGAATGGAGGGCTGAATCGGGTCTATGCTTCATCAAGGGCCTACAGCCATAAAACATGTCTAGCTGTTATGATTTGGGTTGGTTATCTTTTTTCCTGGAACAGAACCCTTTGATATATTTCTGCAGCACACTAAGTCAGAAGAAATACATCAGGATTTTTACAGTGAAAACTTACTAAAAGCATGCAAAAAGAAAATAAAAATTTGAAGACAGACAGCATTCTCAGACCCTGTTAAAAAAAAAAATAATCTCTTTCTCAACATTTGCTTTGGCAATCTTACAGTCTATCATGCATCAGAGCAGTACCTCCTAGTAATCTGTTAAAATATTTTTGTGCTTATGGTATTTTAAAGGCATTGCTATTTTGGGGGTGTTGGGAAGGCTGGAAGGACCAAGGAGAATAAAAGGAACATGTGTTTCAGCACCAGCCTGAAGTGCCACAGTGCAATGAGGAGCTCTGGGCTGGCAGCAGACATCAACAGCCTGCCAGAATCCATGCATCTGAGCAGCTAGACCCTTTCCAGCTACTTTGAGACAAACAGGAACTGTGTGGCCTGGTAGTGAGTGTTGAGGTGTTGTCTCCACTGTTTTCCTGTGGGTTCCACTGTGGTTATCCACCCCACATCCTACTGCAATTTTCACTCCTTCCCAAAAAGCACCATAACTCAAACAACAAATCACAATTTTACAACCAGGCTCAACTCAGTCCGGGCAGGGTCACCACAAGCAACAGTTTCCCCAAGCAAAAATGTTTAGCTGTGCTCACTGTAAACCAAAAAGAAACCTTTCTGATCATCTGTGCCAGGGCAGCACAGCCTTGCCAGAATAGTAGAGCTCAACTTCACACCCACAGAGCCCTCCCCTTCAAAGACTGACACTGAAATTCTAGCAACATGTGCCAATATCTGTCTCTTATCTCTCTCACACAGGGAAAGGGGGTCTCTTTGGCTAGCTGACAGTTGAAGAGATCCTGATGCTTACTTTCCAACCAGCTGACAGATGAGAGGATGTCAACTCACTTCCCATAAAGCAATTTTAAGAAGTCTGGAATCTTTCAGCTCACATTAAGCATGAACAACACACTGAACCCCTAAATATTTTTTTAAAAAACTGTGTACTAATTCCGCCAGTATGAACCCGCGAGATCTAGCAAAAACATGGACCGCTCAGATATTCTCTGAGGTCAATTGAATGAACTGTTCTATTTAGCACAATATCTTATCACAATATTTCACTGCATCAGTCCATTAAATTTTATGCCTCTGCATTGCCAGCTACCTACAGGAAGTAACTATCACTGCACCTTAACCTCATTAATACTACACAGAAGCAAAACCACTTCACTTGATAAAAAAAAAACAAAACAAAACAAAAAAAAAAACCAAAACATTTTAAGCTGTCCCACAAGGGACAAGAACACATTTGTACTTCTCTTGGTCAAAGCATAAGCTCACCATTGGATTGCAGCTTGTTTGATAGCAATCTGCTAATATTTGTGTAAGGGTCCTTGAAGAATCAGAGGAAAAACCACACAAAGAAAAGAGCAACATAAAGCAAACTTCAAGACATCTGGTGAATACCCAAGTAGCAGGAGAAGTGAAAATGATTAATGGTATAGTATCAGCACACAACAGCACAGTGGAAGATAGCAGGGTTTTAGAAAACAGAGCCATTAACACACAAGGCAAAATGACCACACAAATGCTGGTTGGTGAAGGACAAGGCAGCAGGAAACAAAACAAAGTTACTGTTGCTTGTAACACCTGGTACTAAAAAGCCAGGGCAGTGAGCCAAAACACTGATGAGAGAGCAAAGCATAGTAATTATTCCTCCCCTCTCATGAAAAAGTAGCAGGGTTAATTTTATCTGGAACAAAAACTATACGGCATTGAAGGACCATTACAGGATCAGCTCAATATCTAAATGTAGCTGTCTAATAAGCATTTTCTCCTAAGCACTTGGCAATGGAAAAAAGATCACATGGCACCTTTTTTTTTTCCCCTCAAATGGGCACTTAGAAAGGGAACAAAGGGTTCTGGAGTATAACCCAACTTTTTTAAAATAAAAGGTTTATTCCTTTTTAAAATTCTAAAATCTAGGTAAATGACCATGAACACAAGAAAATTCTGAAATTGGGCTCATCTACTGAGCAAAATCCTCAGTTCTGTCATTTCACATTCCTTTGAAAAGCAGACCTTGTGAGTTTTTCCTGAAGTGAATTCAAACAGGCATTCTTCTCTTGCATAGCTAGGCAACAAAATCTAATACACTTAAATAAATTAAGCAGCATCCTTCTAGCTCTCATTTAGTAGAAAACCTTCTAGATGCAAAACAAATGGAAGTGATGTAGCTACACTTTTCTATCCTGGCAGCCAGATCCAATACGATTCACAACTGATTTCAACTTCCTTTTGGTGGTAGGGGCAGCTAATGAAGACTTAGACAAGCATAAAGGAAATGGGACTTTGTATCAGTGCAAAGCATGGAGAAACTGCCCTTTTACGCAATTTCTTCCAGTACAATCCTCCATTTAGTGTTTTATCTGATGATGCCATACGTTTTCAGACTGCTGCTCATCTCCCCTTGGATGTTACAGATACCATGGTCACGGCACCAAAGGTAAGCTTCCTACAGAATATGCAGGACTTTTGAAGAGGTGGCATCTAACGTTTAACACAAATGGACTTAGATTAATCAAACCTATTTTTCTCCTCTTGCACTATTCAAATTGCACCTTTCGTATTACAGATTTACATACAGCAATCCACCATACAGTCTGTTTTCAACTGGTTCTATCTCTTGCTGGTTTTCTATGTTGCATTAAAAAAAATAGGTAATAAGATGCTTAAAAATGTAGATTATTGATCAACAGAAATAGTTTTGGAACTGTCACAGTGACTTTGATATCTTAAAAGGTTTTTAAATGCTCTTACAATATGGGCATTATGGAGAGTTGTTTTAAAATGGAACCCAGTAGCTTATCTTTATCATTTCTTATAATTCTGTTTTGGCCAGACTGTTCAGCAGGCCTCTGTGCTACTGCAGCCAGTGCAGTGCACAGCAGCATTCCTGCTCACTGACTGGAACAGCCATGATTACATTGTCTGCTTTTATGCTGTCCTGTAAGCTTGTTAGATCCCTTAATGGTGAAGGACTTGTCTCTCCTTATGACCTCTTTCCCCCCCCGACCTTCATTCAGCCATTTGTGTGTACTCCACGGTTCACAAGATCCACCACTAAAAGAAAGGGTCTTCAAAATTTCTACTGAGACTACACCCACACTGTGGTTATTTGCTGTTTAGACATCTGCCCCACACTATTCAAAATAATTTTCCCTCTATTGTATGTTTGGTTTACATTAATTCATAGGAACAAAGTGAGGTTATAATCATATGTTCCTCATTTCTGCACTAGATCTGTTTTAATATAATCAAGTATGCAGAAAACATGTAATGAAGCCTTTAAACTAGGCTCAGACACTCTTGGCTTTAAAAAATGAACTGACTCTTACACAGAACATACAATAGAGGGAAGATAAAAGGCAAGGTCCAGACCCATTAGTATGGTAAGCATCTCATTTTATTTAGTCTCCTATTTCATGTAGTCCAATTGCTAAGTACCTCCCATCTCAAAGTAAAGGTACTTAGTTTTACACAAAACTGATAATTACTGCTATTTTTAAATGGCTGTTTTTAGCCTGGGCTAAGGATCTGACAACACACCACTTTTCCAGAGAAGAGGGTTATCTGTCCTGAGCAGGTAAGAGCTAGCAGGGATCAGGAGGCAGCTGGGAGATGAAGTGTCTTGGGGTGAGAGCTGGCCAGAGCAGCCCTTGCAGGGCCCTGCACACTGCCCATCAGCAACCCTCCTCGGCCACTGCACTGGGGCTTGCTGCAGAGGAAAGCTGCTAAAATATTACCCCCTTGTCTCCAGGTTTTCTGACAACTATCTGTTGATCTAATGACATCATTTAACACCAACAGACTGAGTCTCCCACATAAGGAGCACATACACCAATTTCTGTTTTTGTAACGACTCAATCTGAAAAGATCTTTCCTGTTTATGTTTTATATGCTTTAATAGTAAACAGATGTTT